>NW_027480613.1:0-600000 GCF_051401765.1 Calliopsis andreniformis | reverse complement strand
CTCAATCCGGAATCCTCGATCCTGAATCCTCAATCTTCAGCACTCAGGCCTCTACAATCAGTTGTCAATCCTCAATCCTCAATAGAATATCCCCAATTCACAGTATTCAATACTCAATACTCAATCTGCAATCTTCAGATCTCTATCCACAAACATCAATTCTCATCACTCAACCCTCAATCCTCAGTCCCAAATCCTCAATCTTCAAGGGTCAACAATCAATCCTCAATCTTCAATCCTCAATACTCAATCTTCAATCCTCAATCCCCAATCCTCAGTCCTCAATCCTCATTCTCCAATCCTCAATACCCAATCCTAAATCTTCGATCCTCAATCCTCAGTCCTCAATTCTCAATCCTCAATTCTCAGCCCTCTGACGTCAAACATCAATACTCAACCCTCAGTCCTCGACCTCAATCCACAACCCTCAATCCTCAATCCTCAATCTTCAATCATCAATATTCAATCTTCAGTTCTCAATCCTCAATCCTCAATCCTCAATCCTCAATCCTCAATGTTCAATCCGCAATACCCAAACCTCAATCCTCATTCCACAAACCTCAATCCTGAATCGTCAATCCTGAATCCTCAATCTTCAGCCCACAGTCCTCAACTATCAGTTGTCAATCCTCAATCCTCAATAGAATATCCTCACTTCACAGGATTCAATACTCAATACTCAACCTGCAATCTTCAAATCTCTATACACAAACATCAATTCTCGTCACTCAACCCTCAATACTCAGTCCCCAATCCTCAATCTTCAACCCTCAATCCTCAATCCTCAATCCTCAATCCTCAATCCTCAATCTTCAATCCTCAATACTCAATCCTCAATCCTCAATCCTCAATCCTCAATCCTCAATCTTCAATCCTCATTACTCAATATTCAATCCTCAATCCTCAATCCTCAATCCTCAATCCTCAATCCTCAATCCTCAATCCTCAATCTTCAATCATCCATACTCAAACTGCAATCCTCAATCCTCAGTCCTCACACCTCAATCGTCATTCTTCGACCCTCAATACCGAATCCTCAATCTTCAATCCTCAATCCTCAATTCTCAATACTCATTCTTCAGTCCCCAATACGCAATCTTCAATCTTCAATCCTCAATCCTTAATCCTCAATTCTCCATCCTCAATCCTCAATCCTCAGACATCAAACATCAATACTCAACCCTCAATCCTCGTCCTCAATCCACATCCCTCAATCCTCGATCCTCAAACTTCAATCATCAATATTCAATCTCCAATCCTAGATCCTCAATCCCCAATCCTCAATCCTTAATACTCAATCTTCAATCCTCAGACTTCAAACATAAATACTCAACCCTCAGACCTCGTCCTCAATCCACAACACTCAATACTCAATCCTCAATATTCAATCATTAACATTCAATCTGCAATCCTTAATCCTCAATCCCCAACCCTCAATCCTCAATGTTCAATCCTCAATACCCAATCCTCAGTCTTGAATCCTCAATCCCCAATCCTCAATCCTCAATCCTCAGACCTCAAACCTCAATCCTGAATCCTCAATCCTGAATCCTCAATCCTGAATCCTCAACCTTCAGCCCTGAGTCCTCAACAATCAGTTGTCAATCCTGAATCCTGAATAGAATATCCTCAATTCACAGCTTTCAATACTCAATACTCAATCTGCAATCTTCAGATTTCTATCCACAAACATCAATTCTCATCACTCAACCCTCAATACTCAGTCCCTAATCATCAATCTTCAATCCTCAACCCTCAATCCTCAATCCTCAATCCTCAACCTTAATCTTCTATCCTCAATACTCAATCTTCAATCCTCAATACTCAGTCTTCAATCATCAATCCTCAATCCTCAATCCACAATCCTCTATACTCAACCGTCAATCTTCAATCCTCAATACTCAATCTCCAATCCTCAATACTCAATCCTCAATCCTCAATCTTCATTCTTCAATCGTCAATAACCAATCCTCAATCTTCAATCCTCAATCCTCAATCCTCAATCCTCAATCCTCAATCCTCAGTCCTCAAACCTCAATCCGGAATCCTCGATCCTGAATCCTCAATCTTCAGCACTCAGGCCTCTACAATCAGTTGTCAATCCTCAATCCTCAATAGAATATCCCCAATTCACAGTATTCAATACTCAATACTCAATCTGCAATCTTCAGATCTCTATCCACAAACATCAATTCTCATCACTCAACCCTCAATCCTCAGTCCCAAATCCTCAATCTTCAAGGGTCAACAATCAATCCTCAATCTTCAATCCTCAATACTCAATCTTCAATCCTCAATCCCCAATCCTCAGTCCTCAATCCTCATTCTCCAATCCTCAATACCCAATCCTAAATCTTCGATCCTCAATCCTCAGTCCTCAATTCTCAATCCTCAATTCTCAGCCCTCTGACGTCAAACATCAATACTCAACCCTCAGTCCTCGACCTCAATCCACAACCCTCAATCCTCAATCCTCAATCTTCAATCATCAATATTCAATCTTCAGTTCTCAATCCTCAATCCTCAATCCTCAATCCTCAATCCTCAATGTTCAATCCGCAATACCCAAACCTCAATCTTCAATCCTCAATCCTCAACCCTCAATCCTCAATCCTCAATCCTCGACCTTCAATCCTCAATGCTCAATCTTCAACCCTCAATCCTCAATCCTCAATCCTCAATCCTCATTATTCAATCCTCAACACCCAATCCTTAATCTTCAATCCGCAATCCTCAATCCTCAATTCTCAATCATCAATCCTCAATCCTCAATCCTCAGACCTCAAGCATCAATACTCAACCCTCAGTCCTCGTCCTCAATCCACAACCCTCAATCCTCGATCCTCAATCTTCAGTACTCAACCCTCAATCCTCAATGCTCAATCCTCAGTACCCAATCCTCAATCTTCAACCCTCAATCCACAATCCTCAATCGCCAATACTCAATCCTCAATCCTCATTCCACAAACCTCAATCCTGAATCCTCAATCCTGAATCCTCAATCTTCAGCCCACAGTCCTCAACTATCAGTTGTCAATCCTCAATCCTCAATAGAATATCCTCACTTCACAGGATTCAATACTCAATACTCAACCTGCAATCTTCAAATCTATATCCACAAACATCAATTCTCATCACTCATCCCTCAATACTCAGTCCCCAATCCTCAATCTTCAACCCTCAATCCTCAATCGTCAATCCTCAGTCCTCAATCCTCAATCTTCAATCCTCAATACTCAATCCTCAATCCTCAATCCTCAATCCTCAATCCTCATTCTTCAATCCTCAATACCCAATCCTCAATCTTCAGTCCTCAATCCTCTATCCTCAATCCTCAATTCTCAGTCCTCAACCCCAGACCTCAGTCCTCAAACCTCAATCCTCAATCCTCAGCCCTCATCCTCAATCCTCAATCCTCAATCCTCAATCCTCAATCTTCAATCCTCAATACTCAACCTTCAATAATCAATCCTCAACTCTCAATCCTCAATCTCCAATCCTAGATCCTCAATCCCCAATCCTCAATCCTTAATACTCAATCTTCAATCCTCAGACTTCAAACATAAATACTCAACCCTCAGACCTCGTCCTCAATCCACAACACTCAATACTCAATCCTCAATATTCAATCATTAACATTCAATCTGCAATCCTTAATCCTCAATCCCCAACCCTCAATCCTCAATGTTCAATCCTCAATACCCAATCCTCAGTCTTGAATCCTCAATCCCCAATCCTCAATCCTCAATCCTCAGACCTCAAACCTCAATCCTGAATCCTCAATCCTGAATCCTCAATCCTGAATCCTCAACCTTCAGCCCTGAGTCCTCAACAATCAGTTGTCAATCCTGAATCCTGAATAGAATATCCTCAATTCACAGCTTTCAATACTCAATACTCAATCTGCAATCTTCAGATTTCTATCCACAAACATCAATTCTCATCACTCAACCCTCAATACTCAGTCCCTAATCATCAATCTTCAATCCTCAACCCTCAATCCTCAATCCTCAATCCTCAACCTTAATCTTCTATCCTCAATACTCAATCTTCAATCCTCAATACTCAGTCTTCAATCATCAATCCTCAATCCTCAATCCACAATCCTCTATACTCAACCGTCAATCTTCAATCCTCAATACTCAATCTCCAATCCTCAATACTCAATCCTCAATCCTCAATCTTCATTCTTCAATCGTCAATAACCAATCCTCAATCTTCAATCCTCAATCCTCAATCCTCAATCCTCAATCCTCAATCCTCAGTCCTCAAACCTCAATCCGGAATCCTCGATCCTGAATCCTCAATCTTCAGCACTCAGGCCTCTACAATCAGTTGTCAATCCTCAATCCTCAATAGAATATCCCCAATTCACAGTATTCAATACTCAATACTCAATCTGCAATCTTCAGATCTCTATCCACAAACATCAATTCTCATCACTCAACCCTCAATCCTCAGTCCCAAATCCTCAATCTTCAAGGGTCAACAATCAATCCTCAATCTTCAATCCTCAATACTCAATCTTCAATCCTCAATCCCCAATCCTCAGTCCTCAATCCTCATTCTCCAATCCTCAATACCCAATCCTAAATCTTCGATCCTCAATCCTCAGTCCTCAATTCTCAATCCTCAATTCTCAGCCCTCTGACGTCAAACATCAATACTCAACCCTCAGTCCTCGACCTCAATCCACAACCCTCAATCCTCAATCCTCAATCTTCAATCATCAATATTCAATCTTCAGTTCTCAATCCTCAATCCTCAATCCTCAATCCTCAATCCTCAATGTTCAATCCGCAATACCCAAACCTCAATCTTCAATCCTCAATCCTCAACCCTCAATCCTCAATCCTCAATCCTCGACCTTCAATCCTCAATGCTCAATCTTCAACCCTCAATCCTCAATCCTCAATCCTCAATCCTCATTATTCAATCCTCAACACCCAATCCTTAATCTTCAATCCGCAATCCTCAATCCTCAATTCTCAATCATCAATCCTCAATCCTCAATCCTCAGACCTCAAGCATCAATACTCAACCCTCAGTCCTCGTCCTCAATCCACAACCCTCAATCCTCGATCCTCAATCTTCAGTACTCAACCCTCAATCCTCAATGCTCAATCCTCAGTACCCAATCCTCAATCTTCAACCCTCAATCCACAATCCTCAATCGCCAATACTCAATCCTCAATCCTCATTCCACAAACCTCAATCCTGAATCCTCAATCCTGAATCCTCAATCTTCAGCCCACAGTCCTCAACTATCAGTTGTCAATCCTCAATCCTCAATAGAATATCCTCACTTCACAGGATTCAATACTCAATACTCAACCTGCAATCTTCAAATCTATATCCACAAACATCAATTCTCATCACTCATCCCTCAATACTCAGTCCCCAATCCTCAATCTTCAACCCTCAATCCTCAATCGTCAATCCTCAGTCCTCAATCCTCAATCTTCAATCCTCAATACTCAATCCTCAATCCTCAATCCTCAATCCTCAATCCTCATTCTTCAATCCTCAATACCCAATCCTCAATCTTCAGTCCTCAATCCTCTATCCTCAATCCTCAATTCTCAGTCCTCAACCCCAGACCTCAGTCCTCAAACCTCAATCCTCAATCCTCAGCCCTCATCCTCAATCCTCAATCCTCAATCCTCAATCCTCAATCTTCAATCCTCAATACTCAACCTTCAATAATCAATCCTCAACTCTCAATCCTCAATACTCAATCCTCAATCGTAAATCCTCAATCCCCAATCCTCAATCTTCAGTCCACAATCCTCAATCCTCAATCCTCAACCCTCAATCTTCAATACTCAATACTCAATCTTCAATCCTCAATCCTCAATCCTCAATCCTCAATCCTCAATCCTCAGTCCTCAATCCTCAATCTACAATCCTCAATACTCAGTCTTCAATCCTCAATCCTCAATCCTCAATCCTCAATCCTCATTCTTCAATCCTCAATACACAATCCTCAATCTTCAGTCCACAATCCTCGATCCTCAATCCTCAACCCCCAATATTCAATACTCAATACTCAATCTTCAATCCTCAATCCTCAATCCTCAAACCTCAATCCTCAACCGTCAGTCCTCGTCCTCAATCGTCAACCCTCAATCCACAATCCTCAACCTTCAATCCTCAATACTCAATATTCGATACTCAATCCTCAATCTTCAATCCTCAATCTTCAATCCTCAACCCTCAATCCTCAATCCTCAATCCTCATTCTTCAATCCTCAATACCCAATCCTCGATCTTCAATCCTCAATCCTCAATCCTCAATTCTCAATCCTCAATCCTCAGTCCTCAGTCCTCAAACCTCAATCCTCAACCGTCAGTCCTCGTCCTCAATCGTCAACCCTCAATCCACAATCCTCAACCTTCAATCCTCAATACTCAATATTCAATACTCAATCCTCAATCTTCAATCCTCAATCCTCAATCCTCAATCCTCAATCCTCATTCTTCAATCCTTAATACCCAATCCTCAATCTTCAATCCTCAATCCTCAATCCTCAATTCTCTATCATCAATCGTCAGTCCTCAGTCGTCAAATCTCAATCCTCAATCCTCAGCCCTCAGCCTCAATCCTCAATCCTCAATCCTCTATCCTCAACCTTCAATCCTCAATACTCAACCTTCAATAATCAATCCTCAATTCTCAATCCTCAATACTCAATCCTCAATCGCCAATCCTCAATCCCCAATCCTCAATCTTCAGTCCACAATCCTCAATGCTCAATCCTCAACCCTCAATCTTCAATACTCAAGACTCAATCTTCAATCCTCAATCCTCAATCCTCAATCCTCAATCCTCAACTCTCAATCCTCAACCCTCAATCCTCAGTCCTCAATCATCAATCCTCAATCCTTAAACCTCAATCCCGAACCGTCAGTCCTCGTCCTCAAGCCTCAACCCTCAATCCTCAATCCTCAATCCTCAATCTTCAATCATCAATACTCAATCTTCAACCCTCAATCCTCAATACTCAATCTTCAATCATCAATCCTCAATTCTCAACCCTCAATGCTCAATCCTCAATCGTCAATCCTCAATCCCCAATCCTCAATCTTCAATCCTCAATCCTCAATCCTCAATCCTCAATCCTCAATCTTCAATCCTCAATACTCAACATTCAATCCTCAATCCTCAATCCTCAATCCTCAATCCTCAATCCTCAATCCTCTATCTTCAATCATCCATACTCAAACTGCAATCCTCAATCCTCAGTCCTCACTCCTCAATCCTCATTCTTCAACCCTCAATACCGAATCCTCAATCTTCAATCCTCAATCCTCAATCATCAATTCTCAATCCTCAATCCTCAATCCTCGGACTTCAAACATCAATACTCATCCCTCAGTCCTCGTCCTCAATCCACAACACTCAATCCTCAATCCTGAATCTTCAACCATTAATATTCAATCTTCAATCCACAATCTTCAATCCTCAATTCTCAACCCTCAATCCTCAATTTTCAATCCTCAATACCCAATCCTCAGTCTTCAATCCTCAGTCCCCGATCCTCAATCTTCAACCCTCAATCCTCAATCGTCAATCCTCAGTCCTCAATCCTCAATCTTCAATCCTCAATGCTCAATCCTCAATCCTCAATCCTCAATCCTCAATCCTCATTCTTCAATCCTCAATACCCAATCCTCAATCTTCAGTCCTCAATCCTCTATCCTCAATCCTCAATTCTCAGTCCTCAACCCCAGACCTCAGTCCTCAAACCTCAATCCTCAATCCTCAGCCCTCATCCTCAATCCTCAATCCTCAATCCTCAATCCTCAATCTTCAATCCTCAATACTCAACCTTCAATAATCAATCCTCAACTCTCAATCCTCAATACTCAATCCTCAATCGTAAATCCTCAATCCCCAATCCTCAATCTTCAGTCCACAATCCTCAATCCTCAATCCTCAACCCTCAATCTTCAATACTCAATACTCAATCTTCAATCCTCAATCCTCAATCCTCAGTCCTCAATCCTCAATCCTCAGTCCTCAATCCTCAATCTACAATCCTCAATACTCAGTCTTCAATCCTCAATCCTCAATCCTCAATCCTCAATCCTCATTCTTCAATCCTCAATACACAATCCTCAATCTTCAGTCCACAATCCTCGATCCTCAATCCTCAACCCCCAATATTCAATACTCAATACTCAATCTTCAATCCTCAATCCTCAATCCTCAAACCTCAATCCTCAACCGTCAGTCCTCGTCCTCAATCGTCAACCCTCAATCCACAATCCTCAACCTTCAATCCTCAATACTCAATATTCGATACTCAATCCTCAATCTTCAATCCTCAATCTTCAATCCTCAACCCTCAATCCTCAATCCTCAATCCTCATTCTTCAATCCTCAATACCCAATCCTCGATCTTCAATCCTCAATCCTCAATCCTCAATTCTCAATCCTCAATCCTCAGTCCTCAGTCCTCAAACCTCAATCCTCAACCGTCAGTCCTCGTCCTCAATCGTCAACCCTCAATCCACAATCCTCAACCTTCAATCCTCAATACTCAATATTCAATACTCAATCCTCAATCTTCAATCCTCAATCCTCAATCCTCAATCCTCAATCCTCATTCTTCAATCCTTAATACCCAATCCTCAATCTTCAATCCTCAATCCTCAATCCTCAATTCTCTATCATCAATCGTCAGTCCTCAGTCGTCAAATCTCAATCCTCAATCCTCAGCCCTCAGCCTCAATCCTCAATCCTCAATCCTCTATCCTCAACCTTCAATCCTCAATACTCAACCTTCAATAATCAATCCTCAATTCTCAATCCTCAATACTCAATCCTCAATCGCCAATCCTCAATCCCCAATCCTCAATCTTCAGTCCACAATCCTCAATGCTCAATCCTCAACCCTCAATCTTCAATACTCAAGACTCAATCTTCAATCCTCAATCCTCAATCCTCAATCCTCAATCCTCAACTCTCAATCCTCAACCCTCAATCCTCAGTCCTCAATCATCAATCCTCAATCCTTAAACCTCAATCCCGAACCGTCAGTCCTCGTCCTCAAGCCTCAACCCTCAATCCTCAATCCTCAATCCTCAATCTTCAATCATCAATACTCAATCTTCAACCCTCAATCCTCAATACTCAATCTTCAATCATCAATCCTCAATTCTCAACCCTCAATGCTCAATCCTCAATCGTCAATCCTCAATCCCCAATCCTCAATCTTCAATCCTCAATCCTCAATCCTCAATCCTCAATCCTCAATCTTCAATCCTCAATACTCAACATTCAATCCTCAATCCTCAATCCTCAATCCTCAATCCTCAATCCTCAATCCTCAATCCTCAATCCTCAATCCTCAATCCTCTATCTTCAATCATCCATACTCAAACTGCAATCCTCAATCCTCAGTCCTCACTCCTCAATCCTCATTCTTCAACCCTCAATACCGAATCCTCAATCTTCAATCCTCAATCCTCAATCATCAATTCTCAATCCTCAATCCTCAATCCTCGGACTTCAAACATCAATACTCATCCCTCAGTCCTCGTCCTCAATCCACAACACTCAATCCTCAATCCTGAATCTTCAACCATTAATATTCAATCTTCAATCCACAATCTTCAATCCTCAATTCTCAACCCTCAATCCTCAATTTTCAATCCTCAATACCCAATCCTCAGTCTTCAATCCTCAATCCTCAATCCTCAATCCCCAGACCACAAACCTCTATCCTGAATCCTCAATCCTGAATCCTCAATCTTCAGCACTGAGTCCTCAACAATCAGTTGTCAATCCTCAATCAACAATAGAATATCCTCAATTCACAGTTTTCAATACTCAATACTCAATCTGCAGTCTTCAGATCTCTATCCACAAACATCAATACTCATCACTCAACCCTCAACACTCAGTCCTCAATCCTCAATATTCAATCCTCAATCCTCAATCCTCAATCCACAATCCTCAACATTCAATCCTCAATACTCAGTCTTCAATGCTAATTCCTCAATCCTCAACACTCAATTCTCAATCCTCAATCGTCAATCTTCAATCCTCTATACTCAATATTCAACCCTCAATCCTCAATCCTCAATCCTCACTCTTGAATCCTCAATACCCAATCCTCAATCTATAATCCTGAATCCTCAATCCCCAATTCTCAATCCTCAATCCTCAGTCCTCAGCTCTCAAACCTCAATCCTCAACCCTCAGCCCTCATCCTCATTCCTCATTCCTCAATGCTCAATCCTCAATCTTCAATCCTCAATAGTCAATCTTCAATCCTCAATCCTCAATCCTCAATCCTCAATGCTCAATCCTCAATCTTCAATCCTCCATCCCGAATCCTCAATCTTCAATCCTCAATCATCAATCCTCAATCCTCAATCCTCAATCTTCAATCCTCAATACTCAATATTCAATCCTCAATCCTCAATCCTCAATCCTCAATCCTCAATCCTCAATCCTCAATCTTCAATCATCCATACTCAAACTGCAATCCTCAATCCTCAGTCCTCACACCTCAATCCTCATTCTTCGACCCTCAATACCGAATCCTCAATCTTCAATCCTCAATCCTCAATTCTCAATACTCATTCTTCAGTCCCCAATACGCAATCTTCAATCTTCAATCCTCAATACTTAATCCTCAATTCTCCATCCTCAATCCTCAATCCTCAGACATCAAACATCAATACTCAACCCTCAATCCTCGTCCTCAATCCACATCCCTCAATCCTCGATCCTCAAACTTCAATCATCAATATTCAATCTCCAATCCTAGATCCTCAATCCCCAATCCTCAATCCTTAATCCTCAATCTTCAATCCTCAGGCTTCAAACATAAATACTCAACCCTCAGACCTCGTCCTCAATCCACAACACTCAATACTCAATCCTCAATATTCAATCATTAACATTCAATCTTCAATCCTTAATCCTCAATACCCAACCCTCAATCCTCAATGTTCAATCCTCAACACCCAATCCTCAGTCTTGAATCCTCAATCCTCAATCCTCAATCCTCAATCCTCAGACCTCAAACCTCAATCCTGAATCCTCAATCCTGAATCCTCAATCCTGAATCCTCAACCTTCAGCCCTGAGTCCTCAACAATCAGTTGTCAATCCTCAATCCTGAATAGAATATCCCCAATTCACAGTTTTCAATACTCAATAATCAATCTGCAATCTTCAGATCTCTATCCACAAACATCAATTCTCATCACTCAACCCTCAATCCTCAGTCCCAAATCCTCAGTCTTCAAGGGTCAACAATCAATCCTCAATCTTCAATCCTCAATACTCAATCTTCAATCCTCAATCCCCAATCCTCAGTCCTCAATCCTCATTCTCCAATCCTCAATACCCAATCCTAAATCTTCAATCCTCAATCCTCAGTCCTCAATTCTCAATCCTCAATTCTCTGCCCTCTGACGTCAAACATCAATACTCAACCCTCAGTCCTCGACCTCAATCCACAACCCTCAATCCTCAATCCTCAATCTTCAATCATCAATATTCAATCTTCAGTTCTCAATCCTCAATCCTCAATCCTCAATTCTCAATCCTCAATGTTCAATCCGCAATACCCAAACCTCAATCTTCAATCCTCAATCCTCAACCCTCAATCCTCAATCCTCAATCCTCAACCTTCAATCCTCAATACTCAATCTTCAACCCTCAATCCTCAATCCTCAATCCTCAATCCTCATTATTCAATCCTCAACACCCAATCCTCAATCTTCAATCCGCAATCCTCAATCCTCAATTCTCAATCATCAATCCTCAATCCTCAGACCTCAAGCATCAATACTCAACCCTCAGTCCTCGTCCTCAATCCACAACCCTCAATCCTCGATCCTCAATCTTCAGTACTCAACCCTCAATCCTCAATGCTCAATCCTCAGTACCCAATCCTCAATCTTCAACCCTCAATCCACATTCCTCAATCGCCAATCCTCAATCCTCAATCCTCATTCCACAAACCTCAATCCTGAATCCTCAATCCTGAATCCTCAATCTTCAGCCCACAGTCCTCAACTATCAGTTGTCAATCCTCAATCCTCAATAGAATATCCTCACTTCACAGGATTCAATACACAATACTCAACCTGCAATCTTCAAATCTATATCCACAAACATCAATTCTCATCACTCAGCCCTCAATACTCAGTCCCCAATCCTCAATCTTCAACCCTGAATCCTCAATCGTCAATCCTCAATCCTCAATCCTCAATCTTCAATCCTCAATACTCAATCCTCAATCCTCAATCCTCAATCCTCAATCCTCATTCTTCAATCCTCAATACCCAATCCTGAATCTTCAGTCCTCAATCCTCAATCCTCAATCCTCAATTCTCAGTCCTCAACCCCAGACCTCAGTCCTCAAACCTCAATCCTCAATCCTCAGCCCTCATCCTCAATCCTCAATCCTCAATCCTCAATCCTCAATCTTCAATCCTCAATACTCAACCTTCAATAATCAATCCTCAACTCTCAATCCTCAATACTCAATCCTCAATCGTCAATCCTCAATCCCCAATCCTCAATCTTCAGTCCACAATCCTCAATCCTCAATCCTCAACCCTCAATCTTCAATACTCAATACTCAATCTTCAATCCTCAATCCTCAATCCTCAATCCTCAATCCTCAATCCTCAGTCCTCAATCCTCAATCTACAATCCTCAATACTCAGTCTTCAATCCTCAATCCTCAATACTCAATCCTCAATCCTCATTCTTCAATCCTCAATACACAATCCTCAATCTTCAGTCCACAATCCTCGATCCTCAATCCTCAACCCCCAATCTTCAATACTCAATACTCAATCTTCAATCCTCAATCCTCAATCCCCAAACCTCAATCCTCAACCGTCAGTCCTCGTCCTCAATCGTCAACCCTCAATCCACAATCCTCAACCTTCAATCCTCAATACTCAATATTCAATACTCAATCCTCAATCTTCAATCCTCAATCTTCAATCCTCAATCCTCAATCCTCAATCCTCAATCCTGATTCTTCAATCCTCAATACCCAATCCTCGATCTTCAATCCTCAATCCTCAATCCTCAATTCTCAATCCTCAATCCTCAGTCCTCAGTCCTCAAACCTCAATCCTCAACCTCAGCCCTCATCCTCAAACCTCAATCCTCAATCCTCAATCCTCAATCTTCAACCCTCAATACTCAACCTTCAATAATCAATCCTCAATTCTCAATCCTCAATACTCAATCCTCAATCGTCAATCCTCAATCCCCAATCCTCAATCTTCAGTCCACAATCCTCAATCCTCAATCCTCAACCCTCAATCTTCAATACTCAAATCTCAATCTTCAATCCTCAATCCTCAATCCTCAACCCTCAATCCTCAGTCCTCAAACCTCAATCCCGAATCCTCAATCCTGAATCCTCAATCTTCAGCCCTCAGTCCTCATAGATCAATTGTCAATCCTCAATCCTCAATAGAATATCCTCAATTCACAGTTTTCAATACTGAACCCCATTCTTCAATCTTCAAATCTCAATCCACAAACATCAATTCTCATCACTCAACCATCAACACCCAGTCCTCAATCTTCAATCCTCAATCCTCAATCCTCAATCTTCAATCCTCAAAGCTCAATACTCAATCCTCAATTCTCAGTCCTCAATACTCAATCCTCTATCCTCAATCGTCCATCCACAATCCCCAATCCTCAACCTTCAATCCTCAATCCTCAATCCTCAATCCTCAATCCTCAATATTCAACACACAACCCTCAACCATCAATCCTCTATTCGCAATACTCAATAGAATATCCTGATTTCTCATGGTTCAATACTCAATCCACAGAATTCAATAATCAAATCTCAATCCTCAAACATCAATTCTCAACACTCAATCCTCAATACTCAGTCCTCTCTCTTCAATCCTCCATCCTCAATCCTCAACCCTCAATTCTCAGTTACCAATACTCAATCTGCAATACCCAGTCCTCAATCCTCAATCCTCAATCCTCAATCCTCAATTCTCAACCCTCAATCCTCATTCCTCAAACCTCAATCCTCAACCCTCAGCCCTCATTATCAATTCTCAACTCTCAGTCCTCAATCCTCAAACCCCAATCTTCAATCCTCAATAATCAATCTCCAATCCTAGATCCTCAATCCCCAATCTTCAATCCTTAATCCTCAACCTTCAATCCTCATTCCCCAGTCCTCAATCTTCAATCCTCAATGCTCAATCCTCAATCCTCAATCATCATTCCTCAATCCTCAGCCCTCAACCCTCAAACCTCAATCCTCAACCGTCAGTCCTCGTCCTCAATCGTCAACCCTCAACCCTCAATCCTCAATCTTCAATCCTCAATACTCAATATTCAATACTCAATCCTCAATCTTCAATCCTCAATCTTCAATCCTCAATCCTCAATCCTCAATCCTCAGTCCTCATTCTTCAATCCTCAATACCGAATCCTCAATCTTCAATCCTCAATCCTCAATCCTAAATCCTCAATTCTCAATCCTCAACCCTCAGTCCTCAGTCCTCAAACCTCAATCCTCAATCCTCAGCCCTCATCCTCAATCCTCAATCCTCAATCCTCAATCCTCAATCCTCAATCTTCAATCCTCAATACTCAACCTTCAATAATCAATCCTCAACTCTCAATCCTCAATACTCAATCCTCAATCGTCAATCCTCAATCCCCAATCCTCAATCTTCAGTCCACAATCCTCAATCCTCAATCCTCAACCCTCAATCTTCAATACTCAATACTCAATCTTCAATCCTCAATCCTCAATCCTCAATCCTCAATCCTCAGTCCTCAACCCTCAATCTACAATCCTCAATACTCAGTCTTCAATCCTCAATCCTCAATGCTCAATCCTCTGTCCTCATTCTTCAATCCTCAATACACAATCCTCAATATTCATTGCTCAATCCTCAATCCTCAATCCTCAGTTCTCAATCCTCATTCTTCAATCCTCAATACACAATCCTCAATCTTCAGTCCACAATCCTCGATCGTCAATCCTCAACCCCCAATCTTCAATACTCAATACTCAATCTTCAATCCTCAATCCTCAACTCTCAAACCTCAATCCTCAACCGTCAGTCCTCGTCCTCAATCGTCAACCCTCAATCCACAATCCTCAACCTTCAATCCTCAATACTCAATATTCAATACTCAATCCTCAACCTTCAATCCTCAATCTTCAATCCTCAATACTCAATCCTCAATCCTCAATCCTGATTCTTCAATCCTCAATACCCAATCCTCGATCTTCAATCCTCAATCCTCAATCCTCAATCCTCAATCCTCAATCCTCAGTCCTCAGTCCTCAAACCTCAATCCTCAACCTCAGCCCTCATCCTCAAACCTCAATCCTCAATCCTCAATCCTCAATATTCAACCATCAATACTCAACCTTCAATAATCAATCCTCAATTCTCAATCCTCAATACTCAATCCTCAATCGTCAACCCTCAATCCCCAATCCTCAATCTTCAGTCCACAATCCTCAATCCTCAATCCTCAACCCTCAATCTTCAATACTCAATACTCAATCTTCAATCCTCAATCCTCAATCCTCAACCCTCAATCCTCAGTCCTCAAACCTCAATCCCGAATCCTCAATCCTGAATCCTCAATCTTCAGCCCTCAGTCCTCATAGATCAATTGTCAATCCTCAATCCTCAATAGAATATCCTCAATTCACAGTTTTCAATACTGAACCCCATTCTTCAATCTTCAAATCTCAATCCACAAACATCAATTCTCATCACTCAACCATCAACACCCAGTCCTCAATCTTCAATCCTCAATCCTCAATCCTCAATCTTCAATCCTCAAAACTCCATACTCAATCCTCAATTCTCAGTCCTCAATACTCAATCCTCTATCCTCAATCGTCAGTCCACAATCCCCAATCCTCAACCTTCAATCCTCAATCCTCAATCCTCAATCCTCAATCCTCAATATTCAACACACAACCCTCAACCATCAATCCTCTATTCGCAATACTCAATAGAATATCCTGAATTCTCATGGTTCAATACTCAATCCACAGAATTCAATAATCAAATCTCAATCCTCAAACATCAATTCTCAACACTCAATCCTCAATACTCAGTCCTCTCTCTTCAATCCTCCATCCTCAATCCTCAACCCTCAATTCGCAGTCACCAATACTCAATCTGCAATACCCAGTCCTCAATCCTCAATCCTCAATCCTCAATCCTCAATTCTCAACCCTCAATCCTCATTCCTCAAACCTCAATCCTCAACCCTCAGCCCTCATTATCAATTCTCAATTCTCAGTCCTCAATCCTCAAACCCCAATCTTCAATCCTCAATAATCAATATCCAATCCTAGATCCTCAAACCCCAATCTTCAATCCTTAATCCTCAACCTTCAATCCTCATTCCCCAGTCCTCAATCTTCAATCCTCAATGCTCAATCCTCAATCCTCAATCATCATTCCTCAATCCTCAGCCCTCAACCCTCAAACCTCAATCCTCAACCGTCAGTCCTCGTCCTCAATCGTCAACCCTCAATCCTCAATCCTCAATCTTCAATCCTCAATACTCAATATTCAATACTCAATCCTCAATCTTCAATCCTCAATCTTCAATCCTCAATCCTCAATACTCAATCCTCAGTCCTCATTCTTCAATCCTCAATACCCAATCCTCAATCTTCAATCCTCAATCCTCAATCCTAAATCCTCAATTCTCAATCCACAATCCTCAGTCCTCAGTCCTCAAACCTCAATCCTCAATCCTCAGCCCTCATCCTCAATCCTCAATCCTCAATCCTCAATCCTCAATCCTCAATCTTCAATCCTCAATACTCAACCTTCAATAATCAATCCTCAACTCTCAATCCTCAATACTCAATCCTCAATCGTCAATCCTCAATCCCCAATCCTCAATCTTCAGTCCACAATCCTCAATCCTCAATCCTCAACCCTCAATCTTCAATACTCAATACTCAATCTTCAATCCTCAATCCTCAATCCTCAATCCTCAATCCTCAGTCCTCAACCCTCAATCTACAATCCTCAATACTCAGTCTTCAATCCTCAATCCTCAATGCTCAATCCTCAGTCCTCATTCTTCAATCCTCAATACACAATCCTCAATATTCATTGCTCAATCCTCAATCCTCAATCCTCAGTTCTCAATCCTCAATCCTCAATCCTCAATATTCAACACTCAAGCCTCAATCATCAATCCTCAATTCTCAATACTCAATAGAGTATCCTGAATTCTCATGGTTCAATACTCAATCCACAATATTCAATAATCAAATCTCAATCCTCAAACATCCATTCTCAACACTCAATACTCAACACTCAGTCCTCTCTCTTCAATCCTCCATACTCAACCCTCAATCCTCAAGCGTCAATCCTCAATCCTCTATCCTCAACCCTCAATCCTCAGTCCTCAAACCTCAATCCCGAATCCTCAATCCTGAATCCTCCATCTTCAGCCCTCAGTCCTCAAAAATCAATTGTCAATCCTCAATGCTCAATAGAATATCCTCAATTCACAGTTTTCAATACTGAACCCCATCCTTCAATCTTCAAATCTCAATCCACAAACATCAATCCTCATCACTCAACCATCAACACCCAGTCCTCAATCTTCAATCCTCAATCCTCAATCCTCAACCTTCAATCCTCAATACTCAATACTCAATCCTCAATCCTCAATTCTCAGTCCTCAATACTCAATCCTCAATCGTCAATCCTCAATCCCCAACCCTCAATCTTCAATCCTCAATTCTCAATCCTCAATCCTCAATCCTCAATATTCAACACACAACCCTCAACCGTCAATCCTCAACACTCAACCATCAATCCTCAATTCTCAATACTCAATAGAATATCCTGAATTCTCATGGTTCAGTGCGCAATCCACAAAATTCAATAATCAAGTCTCAATCCTCAAACATCAATTCTCAACACTCAATCCTCAATACTCAGTCCTCTCTCTTCAATCGTCCATCCTCAATCCTCAACCCTCAATCCTCAGTCATCAATACTCAATCTTCAATACTCAATCCTCAATCCTCAATCATCAACCCTCAATCTTCAATCCTCAACCCTCAATCCTCATTTCTCAAACCTCAATCCTCAACTCTCAGCCCTCATCCTCAATTCTCAATCCTCAATACCCAATCCTCAATCTTCAATCCTCAAGCCTCAATCCTCAATCCTCAATCCTCAATCCTCAATCCTCAATCCACAGACCTCAAACAGCAATGCTCAACCCTCAGTCCTCGTCCTCAGTCCACAACCGTCAATCCTCAATCCTCAATCTTCAATCATCAATATTCAATCTTCAGTTCTCAATCCTCAATCCTCAATCCTCAATCCTCAATCCTCAATGTTCTATCCCCTATACCCAAACCTCAATCTTCAATCCTCAATCCTCAACCCTCAATCCTCAATCCTCAATCCTCAACCTTCAATCCTCAATACTCAATCTTCAACCCTCAATCCTCAATCCTCAATCCTCAATCCTCATTCTTCAGTCCTCAGTCCTCAATCTTCAATCCTCAATACTCAACCTTCAATAATCAATCCTCAATTCTCAATCCTCAATACTCAATCCTCAATCGTCAATCCTCAATCCCCAATCCTCAATCTTCAGTCCACAATCCTCAATCCTCAATCCTCAACCCTCAATCTTCAATACTCAATACTCAATCTTCAATCCTCAATCCTCAATCCTCAAACCTCAAGCATGAATACTCAACCCTCAGACCTCGTCCTCAATCCACAACCCTCAATCCTCGATCCTCAATCTTCAATACTCAACCCTCAATCCTCAATGCTCAATCCTCAATACCCAATCCTCAATCTTCAACCCTCAATCCACAATCCTCAATCCCCAATCCTCAATCCTCAATCCTCATTCCACAAACCTCAATCCTGAATCCTCAATCCTGAATCCTCAATCTTCAGCCCACAGTCCTCAACTATCAGTTGTCAATCCTCAATCCTCAATAGAATATCCTCACTTCACAGGATTCAATACTCAATACTCAACCTGCAATCTTCAAATCTCTATCCACAAACATCAATTCTCATCACTCAACCCTCAATACTCAGTCCCCAATCCTCAATCTTCAACCCTCAATCCTCAATCCTCAATCCTCAATCCTCAATCCTCAATCTTCAATCCTCAATACTCAATCCTCAATCCTCAATCCTCAATCCTCAATCCTCATTCTTCAATCCTCAATACCCAATCCTCAATCTTCAGTCCTCAATCCTCAATCCTCAATCCTCAATTCTCAATCCTCAACCCCAGTCCTCAGTCCTCAAACCTCAATCCTCAATCCTCAGCCCTCATCCTCAACCCTCAATCCTCAATCCTCAACCCTCAAGCGTCAATCCTCAATCCTCAATCCTGAAACCTCAATCCACAGTCCTCAAACCTCAATCCGGAATCCTCAATCTTGAATCCTGTACCTTCAGCCGTTGGTCCTCAACAATCTATCGTCAATCCCCAATCCTCAATAGAATATCCTCAATTCACAGTTTTCAATACTCAATCCCCATTCTTCAATCTTCAAATCTCAAACCACAAACATCAATTCTCATCACTCAACCCTCAGCACTCAGTCCTCAATCTTCAATCCACAATCCTCAATCCTCAATCTTCAATCCTCAATCCTCAATTCTCAATCCTCAATACTCAATCCTCAATCCTCAATCCTCAATCCTCAATCCTCAATCCTCAATCCTCAATCCACAATGTTCAATCCCCAATACCCAAACCTCAATCTTCAATCCTCAATCCTCAACCCACAATCCTCAATCCTCAATCTTCAATCCTCAATCCTCAATTCTCAATCCTCAGACCTCAATACTCTATCTTCAACCCTCAGTCCTCAAAAATCAATTGTCAATCCTCAATCCTCAACAGAATATCCTCAATTCGCAGTTTTCAATACTGAACCCCATTCTTCAATCTTCAAATCTCAATCCACAAACATCAATCCTCATCACTCAACCATCAACACCCAGTCCTCAATCTTCAATCCTCAATCCTCAATCCTCAATCTTCAATCCTCAATACTCAATCCTCAATCCTCAATACTCAATTCTCAGTCCTCAATCCTCAATCCTCAATCCTCAATCATCAATATTCAACTGTCAAGCCTCAAACATCAATCCTCAATACTCAACCATCAATCCTCAATTCTCAATACTCAATAGAATATCCTGAATTCTCATGGTTCAATACTCAATCCACAATATTCAATAATCAAATCTCAATCCTCAAACATCAATTCTCAACACTCAATACTCAACACTCAGTCCTCTCTCTTCAATCCTCCATCCTCAACCCTCAATCCTCAAGCGTCAATCCTCAATCCTCAATCCTCAACCCTCAATCCTCAGTCCTCAAACCTCAATCCCGAATCCTCAATCCTGAATCCTCTACCTTCAGCCCTCAGTCCTCAAAAATCAATTGTCAATCCTCAATCCTCAACAGAATATCCTCAATTCGCAGTTTTCAATACTGAACCCCATTCTTCAATCTTCAAATCTCAATCCACAAACATCAATCCTCATCACTCAACCATCAACACCCAGTCCTCAATCTTCAATCCTCAATCCTCAATCCTCAATCTTCAATCCACAATCCTCAATCCTCAATCCTCAATCCTCAATCCTCAATCCTCAATCCTCAGTCCTCAACCCTCAATCCTGAATCCTCAATCCTGAATCCTCAATCTTCAGCCCTCAGTCCTCAGC
Source organism: Calliopsis andreniformis (assembly GCF_051401765.1). NCBI lineage: Eukaryota > Metazoa > Arthropoda > Insecta > Hymenoptera > Andrenidae > Calliopsis > Calliopsis andreniformis. The sequence goes on along the minus strand of NW_027480613.1, from coordinate 579,238 downwards.
CATCAATCCTCAATTCTCAATACTCAATAGAATATCCTGAATTCTCATGGTTCAATACTCAATCCACAAAATTCAATAATCAAATCTCAGTCCTCAAACATCATTTCTCAACACTCAATCCTCAATACTCAGTCCTCTCTCTTCAATACTCCACCCTCAATCCTCAATTCTCAAGCGTCAATCCTCAATCCTCAATCCTCATCCCTCAATCCTCAGTCCTCAAACCTCAATCCGGAATCCTAAACCTTGAATCCTCAGCCTTCAGCCGTCGGTCCTCAACAATCAATTGTCAATCCCCAATCCTCAGTAGAATATCCTCAATTCACAGTTTTCATTACTCAATACTCAATCTGCAATCTTCAAATCTCTATCCACAAACATCAATACTCATCACTCAACCCTCAACACTCAGTCCTCAATCCTCAATATTAAATCCTTAATCCTCAATCCTCAATCCACAATCCTCAACATTCAATCCTCAATACTCAATCTTCAATGCTCATTCCTCAATCCTCAATCCTCAATTCTCAATCCTCAATCGTCAATCTTCAATCCTCTATACTCGATCTTCAACCCCCAATCCTCAATCCTCAATCCTCGATCCTCAATATTCAACACACAACCCTCAATATTCAACACTCAAGCCTCAAACATCAATCCTCAATACTCAATCATCAATCCTCAATTCTCAATACTCAATAGAATATCCTGAATTCTCATGGTTCAATACTCAATCCACAATATTCAATAATCAAATCTCAATCCTCAAACACCAATTCTCAACACTCAATACTCAACACTCAGTCCTCTCTCTTCAATCCTCCATCCTCAACCCTCAATACTCAATCCTCAATCCTCAATGTTCGATCCTCAATACCCAATCTTCAATCTTCAATCCTCAATCCTCAATCCTCAATTGTCAGTCCTCAATCCTCAATCCTCAGTCATCAAACCTCAATCCAGAATCCTCAATCCTGAATCCTCAATCTTCAGCCCTCAGTCCTCAATAATCAATCTCCAATCCTAGATCCTCAATCCCCAATCTTCAATCCTTAATCCTCAACATTCAATCCTCATTCCCCAGTCCTCAATCTTCAATCCTCAATGCTGAATCCTCAATCCTCAATCACCAGTCCTCAATCCTCAACCCTCAACCCTCAAACCTCAATCCTCAACCGTCAGTCCTCGTCCTCAATCGTCAACCCACAATCCTCAATCCTCAATCTTCAATCCTCAATACTCAATATTCAATCCTCAGTCCTCAATCCTCAATCCTCAATCCTCAATCCTCAATCATCAATATTCAACAGTCAAGCCTCAAACATCAATCCTCAATACTCAATCATCAATCCTCAATTCTCAATACTCAATAGAATATCCTGAATTCTCATGGTTCAACACTCAATCCACAATATTCAATAATCAAATCTCAATCCTCAAACATCAATTCTCAACACTCAATACTCAACACTCAGTCCTCTCTCTTCAATCCTCCATCCTCAACCCTCAATCCTCAAGCGTCAATCCTCAATCCTCAATCCTCAACCCTCAATCCTCAATCCTCAATCCTCAATCCTCATTCTTCAATCCTCAATACCCAATCCTCAATCTTCAGTCCTCAATCCTCTATCCTCAATCCTCAATTCTCAGTCCTCAACCCCAGACCTCAGTCCTCAAACCTCAATCCTCAATCCTCAGCCCTCATCCTCAATCCTCAATCCTCAATCCTCAATCCTCAATCTTCAATCCTCAATACTCAACCTTCAATAATCAATCCTCAACTCTCAATCCTCAATACTCAATCCTCAATCGTAAATCCTCAATCCCCAATCCTCAATCTTCAGTCCACAATCCTCAATCCTCAATCCTCAACCCTCAATCTTCAATACTCAATACTCAATCTTCAATCCTCAATCCTCAATCCTCAATCCTCAATCCTCAATCCTCAGTCCTCAATCCTCAATCTACAATCCTCAATACTCAGTCTTCAATCCTCAATCCTCAACCCTCAATCCTCAATCCTCATTCTTCAATCCTCAATACACAATCCTCAATCTTCAGTCCACAATCCTCGATCCTCAATCCTCAACCCCCAATATTCAATACTCAATACTCAATCTTCAATCCTCAATCCTCAATCCTCAAACCTCAATCCTCAACCGTCAGTCCTCGTCCTCAATCGTCAACCCTCAATCCACAATCCTCAACCTTCAATCCTCAATACTCAATATTCGATACTCAATCCTCAATCTTCAATCCTCAATCTTCAATCCTCAACCCTCAATCCTCAATCCTCAATCCTCATTCTTCAATCCTCAATACCCAATCCTCGATCTTCAATCCTCAATCCTCAATCCTCAATTCTCAATCCTCAATCCTCAGTCCTCAGTCCTCAAACCTCAATCCTCAACCGTCAGTCCTCGTCCTCAATCGTCAACCCTCAATCCACAATCCTCAACCTTCAATCCTCAATACTCAATATTCAATACTCAATCCTCAATCTTCAATCCTCAATCCTCAATCCTCAATCCTCAATCCTCATTCTTCAATCCTTAATACCCAATCCTCAATCTTCAATCCTCAATCCTCAATCCTCAATTCTCTATCATCAATCGTCAGTCCTCAGTCGTCAAATCTCAATCCTCAATCCTCAGCCCTCAGCCTCAATCCTCAATCCTCAATCCTCTATCCTCAACCTTCAATCCTCAATACTCAACCTTCAATAATCAATCCTCAATTCTCAATCCTCAATACTCAATCCTCAATCGCCAATCCTCAATCCCCAATCCTCAATCTTCAGTCCACAATCCTCAATGCTCAATCCTCAACCCTCAATCTTCAATACTCAAGACTCAATCTTCAATCCTCAATCCTCAATCCTCAATCCTCAATCCTCAACTCTCAATCCTCAACCCTCAATCCTCAGTCCTCAATCATCAATCCTCAATCCTTAAACCTCAATCCCGAACCGTCAGTCCTCGTCCTCAAGCCTCAACCCTCAATCCTCAATCCTCAATCCTCAATCTTCAATCATCAATACTCAATCTTCAACCCTCAATCCTCAATACTCAATCTTCAATCATCAATCCTCAATTCTCAACCCTCAATGCTCAATCCTCAATCGTCAATCCTCAATCCCCAATCCTCAATCTTCAATCCTCAATCCTCAATCCTCAATCCTCAATCCTCAATCTTCAATCCTCAATACTCAACATTCAATCCTCAATCCTCAATCCTCAATCCTCAATCCTCAATCCTCAATCCTCTATCTTCAATCATCCATACTCAAACTGCAATCCTCAATCCTCAGTCCTCACTCCTCAATCCTCATTCTTCAACCCTCAATACCGAATCCTCAATCTTCAATCCTCAATCCTCAATCATCAATTCTCAATCCTCAATCCTCAATCCTCGGACTTCAAACATCAATACTCATCCCTCAGTCCTCGTCCTCAATCCACAACACTCAATCCTCAATCCTGAATCTTCAACCATTAATATTCAATCTTCAATCCACAATCTTCAATCCTCAATTCTCAACCCTCAATCCTCAATTTTCAATACTCAATACCCAATCCTCAGTCTTCAATCCTCAATCCTCAATCCTCAATCCCCAGACCACAAACCTCTATCCTGAATCCTCAATCCTGAATCCTCAATCTTCAGCACTGAGTCCTCAACAATCAGTTGTCAATCCTCAATCAACAATAGAATATCCTCAATTCACAGTTTTCAATACTCAATACTCAATCTGCAGTCTTCAGATCTCTATCCACAAACATCAATACTCATCACTCAACCCTCAACACTCAGTCCTCAATCCTCAATATTCAATCCTCAATCCTCAATCCTCAATCCACAATCCTCAACATTCAATCCTCAATACTCAGTCTTCAATGCTAATTCCTCAATCCTCAACACTCAATTCTCAATCCTCAATCGTCAATCTTCAATCCTCTATACTCAATATTCAACCCTCAATCCTCAATCCTCAATCCTCACTCTTGAATCCTCAATACCCAATCCTCAATCTATAATCCTGAATCCTCAATCCCCAATTCTCAATCCTCAATCCTCAGTCCTCAGCTCTCAAACCTCAATCCTCAACCCTCAGCCCTCATCCTCATTCCTCATTCCTCAATGCTCAATCCTCAATCTTCAATCCTCAATACTCAATCTTCAATCCTCAATCCTCAATCCTCAATCCTCAATGCTCAATCCTCAATCTTCAATCCTCCATCCCGAATCCTCAATCTTCAATCCTCAATCCTCAATCCTCAATCCTCAATCCTCAATCTTCAATCCTCAATACTCAATATTCAATCCTCAATCCTCAATCCTCAATCCTCAATCCTCAATCCTCAATCCTCAATCTTCAATCATCCATACTCAAACTGCAATCCTCAATCCTCAGTCCTCACACCTCAATCCTCATTCTTCGACCCTCAATACCGAATCCTCAATCTTCAATCCTCAATCCTCAATTCTCAATACTCATTCTTCAGTCCCCAATACGCAATCTTCAATCTTCAATCCTCAATCCTTAATCCTCAATTCTCCATCCTCAATCCTCAATCCTCAGACATCAAACATCAATACTCAACCCTCAATCCTCGTCCTCAATCCACATCCCTCAATCCTCGATCCTCAAACTTCAATCATCAATATTCAATCTCCAATCCTAGATCCTCAATCCCCAATCCTCAATCCTTAATCCTCAATCTTCAATCCTCAGGCTTCAAACATAAATACTCAACCCTCAGACCTCGTCCTCAATCCACAACACTCAATACTCAATCCTCAATATTCAATCATTAACATTCAATCTTCAATCCTTAATCCTCAATACCCAACCCTCAATCCTCAATGTTCAATCCTCAACACCCAATCCTCAGTCTTGAATCCTCAATCCTCAATCCTCAATCCTCAATCCTCAGACCTCAAACCTCAATCCTGAATCCTCAATCCTGAATCCTCAATCCTGAATCCTCAACCTTCAGCCCTGAGTCCTCAACAATCAGTTGTCAATCCTCAATCCTGAATAGAATATCCCCAATTCACAGTTTTCAATACTCAATAATCAATCTGCAATCTTCAGATCTCTATCCACAAACATCAATTCTCATCACTCAACCCTCAATCCTCAGTCCCAAATCCTCAGTCTTCAAGGGTCAACAATCAATCCTCAATCTTCAATCCTCAATACTCAATCTTCAATCCTCAATCCCCAATCCTCAGTCCTCAATCCTCATTCTCCAATCCTCAATACCCAATCCTAAATCTTCAATCCTCAATCCTCAGTCCTCAATTCTCAATCCTCAATTCTCAGCCCTCTGACGTCAAACATCAATACTCAACCCTCAGTCCTCGACCTCAATCCACAACCCTCAATCCTCAATCCTCAATCTTCAATCATCAATATTCAATCTTCAGTTCTCAATCCTCAATCCTCAATCCTCAATCCTCAATCCTCAATGTTCAATCCGCAATACCCAAACCTCAATCTTCAATCCTCAATCCTCAACCCTCAATCCTCAGCCCTCATCCTCAATCCTCAATCCTCAATCCTCAATACTCAATCTTCAATCCTCAATACTCAACCTTCAATAATCAATCCTCAACTCTCAATCCTCAATACTCAATCCTCAATCGTCAATCCTCAATCCCCAATCCTCAATCTTCAGTCCACAATCCTCAATCCTCAATCCTCAACCCTCAATCTTCAATACTCAATACTCAATCTTCAATCCTCAATCCTCAATCCTCAATCCTCAATCCTCAATCCTCAGTCCTCAATCCTCAATCTACAATCCTCAATACTCAGTCTTCAATCCTCAATCCTCAATACTCAATCCTCAATCCTCATTCTTCAATCCTCAATACACAATCCTCAATCTTCAGTCCACAATCCTCGATCCTCAATCCTCAACCCCCAATCTTCAATACTCAATACTCAATCTTCAATCCTCAATCCTCAATCCCCAAACCTCAATCCTCAACCGTCAGTCCTCGTCCTCAATCGTCAACCCTCAATCCACAATCCTCAACCTTCAATCCTCAATACTCAATATTCAATACTCAATCCTCAATCTTCAATCCTCAATCTTCAATCCTCAATCCTCAATCCTCAATCCTCAATCCTGATTCTTCAATCCTCAATACCCAATCCTCAATCCTCAATTCTCAATCCTCAATCCTCAGTCCTCAGTCCTCAAACCTCAATCCTCAACCTCAGCCCTCATCCTCAAACCTCAATCCTCAATCCTCAATCCTCAATCTTCAACCCTCAATACTCAACCTTCAATAATCAATCCTCAATTCTCAATCCTCAATACTCAATCCTCAATCGTCAATCCTCAATCCCCAATCCTCAATCTTCAGTCCACAATCCTCAATCCTCAATCCTCAACCCTCAATCTTCAATACTCAAATCTCAATCTTCAATCCTCAATCCTCAATCCTCAACCCTCAATCCTCAGTCCTCAAACCTCAATCCCGAATCCTCAATCCTGAATCCTCAATCTTCAGCCCTCAGTCCTCATAGATCAATTGTCAATCCTCAATCCTCAATAGAATATCCTCAATTCACAGTTTTCAATACTGAACCCCATTCTTCAATCTTCAAATCTCAATCCACAAACATCAATTCTCATCACTCAACCATCAACACCCAGTCCTCAATCTTCAATCCTCAATCCTCAATCCTCAATCTTCAATCCTCAAAGCTCAATACTCAATCCTCAATTCTCAGTCCTCAATACTCAATCCTCTATCCTCAATCGTCAATCCACAATCCCCAATCCTCAACCTTCAATCCTCAATCCTCAATCCTCAATCCTCAATCCTCAATATTCAACACACAACCCTCAACCATCAATCCTCTATTCGCAATACTCAATAGAATATCCTGAATTCTCATGGTTCAATACTCAATCCACAGAATTCAATAATCAAATCTCAATCCTCAAACATCAATTCTCAACACTCAATCCTCAATACTCAGTCCTCTCTCTTCAATCCTCCATCCTCAATCCTCAACCCTCAATTCTCAGTCACCAATACTCAATCTGCAATACCCAGTCCTCAATCCTCAATCCTCAATCCTCAATCCTCAATTCTCAACCCTCAATCCTCATTCCTCAAACCCCAATCTTCAATCCTCAATAATCAATCTCCAATCCTAGATCCTCAATCCCCAATCTTCAATCCTTAATCCTCAACCTTCAATCCTCATTCCCCAGTCCTCAATCTTCAATCCTCAATGCTCAATCCTCAATCCTCAATCATCATTCCTCAATCCTCAGCCCTCAACCCTCAAACCTCAATCCTCAACCGTCAGTCCTCGTCCTCGATCGTCAACCCTCAACCCTCAATCCTCAATCTTCAATCCTCAATACTCAATATTCAATACTCAATCCTCAATCTTCAATCCTCAATCTTCAATCCTCAATCCTCAATCCTCAATCCTCAGTCCTCATTCTTCAATCCTCAATACCGAATCCTCAATCTTCAATCCTCAATCCTCAATCCTAAATCCTCAATTCTCAATCCTCAATCCTCAGTCCTCAGTCCTCAAACCTCAATCCTCAATCCTCAGCCCTCATCCTCAATCCTCAATCCTCAATCCTCAATCCTCAATCCTCAATCTTCAATCCTCAATACTCAACCTTCAATAATCAATCCTCAACTCTCAATCCTCAATACTCAATCCTCAATCGTCAATCCTCAATCCCCAATCCTCAATCTTCAGTCCACAATCCTCAATCCTCAATCCTCAACCCTCAATCTTCAATACTCAATACTCAATCTTCAATCCTCAATCCTCAATCCTCAATCCTCAATCCTCAGTCCTCAACCCTCAATCTACAATCCTCAATACTCAGTCTTCAATCCTCAATCGTCAATGCTCAATCCTCTGTCCTCATTCTTCAATCCTCAATACACAATCCTCAATATTCATTGCTCAATCCTCAATCCTCAATCCTCAGTTCTCAATCCTCATTCTTCAATCCTCAATACACAATCCTCAATCTTCAGTCCACAATCCTCGATCGTCAATCCTCAACCCCCAATCTTCAATACTCAATACTCAATCTTCAATCCTCAATCCTCAACTCTCAAACCTCAATCCTCAACCGTCAGTCCTCGTCCTCAATCGTCAACCCTCAATCCACAATCCTCAACCTTCAATCCTCAATACTCAATATTCAATACTCAATCCTCAACCTTCAATCCTCAATCTTCAATCCTCAATACTCAATCCTCAATCCTCAATCCTGATTCTTCAATCCTCAATACCCAATCCTCGATCTTCAATCCTCAATCCTCAATCCTCAATCCTCAATCCTCAATCCTCAGTCCTCAGTCCTCAAACCTCAATCCTCAACCTCAGCCCTCATCCTCAAACCTCAATCCTCAATCCTCAATCCTCAATCTTCAACCATCAATACTCAACCTTCAATAATCAATCCTCAATTCTCAATCCTCAATACTCAATCCTCAATCGTCAACCCTCAATCCCCAATCCTCAATCTTCAGTCCACAATCCTCAATCCTCAATCCTCAACCCTCAATCTTCAATACTCAATACTCAATCTTCAATCCTCAATCCTCAATCCTCAACCCTCAATCCTCAGTCCTCAAACCTCAATCCCGAATCCTCAATCCTGAATCCTCAATCTTCAGCCCTCAGTCCTCATAGATCAATTGTCAATCCTCAATCCTCAATAGAATATCCTCAATTCACAGTTTTCAATACTGAACCCCATTCTTCAATCTTCAAATCTCAATCCACAAACATCAATTCTCATCACTCAACCATCAACACCCAGTCCTCAATCTTCAATCCTCAATCCTCAATCCTCAATCTTCAATCCTCAAAACTCAATACTCAATCCTCAATTCTCAGTCCTCAATACTCAATCCTCTATCCTCAATCGTCAATCCACAATCCCCAATCCTCAACCTTCAATCCTCAATCCTCAATCCTCAATCCTCAATCCTCAATATTCAACACACAACCCTCAACCATCAATCCTCTATTCGCAATACTCAATAGAATATCCTGAATTCTCATGGTTCAATACTCAATCCACAGAATTCAATAATCAAATCTCAATCCTCAAACATCAATTCTCAACACTCAATCCTCAATACTCAGTCCTCTCTCTTCAATCCTCCATCCTCAATCCTCAACCCTCAATTCGCAGTCACCAATACTCAATCTGCAATACCCAGTCCTCAATCCTCAATCCTCAATCCTCAATCCTCAATTCTCAACCCTCAATCCTCATTCCTCAAACCTCAATCCTCAACCCTCAGCCCTCATTATCAATTCTCAATTCTCAGTCCTCAATCCTCAAACCCCAATCTTCAATCCTCAATAATCAATATCCAATCCTAGATCCTCAAACCCCAATCTTCAATCCTTAATCCTCAACCTTCAATCCTCATTCCCCAGTCCTCAATCTTCAATCCTCAATGCTCAATCCTCAATCCTCAATCATCATTCCTCAATCCTCAGCCCTCAACCCTCAAACCTCAATCCTCAACCGTCAGTCCTCGTCCTCAATCGTCAACCCTCAATCCTCAATCCTCAATCTTCAATCCTCAATACTCAATATTCAATACTCAATCCTCAATCTTCAATCCTCAATCTTCAATCCTCAATCCTCAATACTCAATCCTCAGTCCTCATTCTTCAATCCTCAATACCCAATCCTCAATCTTCAATCCTCAATCCTCAATCCTAAATCCTCAATTCTCAATCCACAATCCTCAGTCCTCAGTCCTCAAACCTCAATCCTCAATCCTCAGCCCTCATCCTCAATCCTCAATCCTCAATCCTCAATCCTCAATCCTCAATCTTCAATCCTCAATACTCAACCTTCAATAATCAATCCTCAACTCTCAATCCTCAATACTCAATCCTCAATCGTCAATCCTCAATCCCCAATCCTCAATCTTCAGTCCACAATCCTCAATCCTCAATCCTCAACCCTCAATCTTCAATACTCAATACTCAATCTTCAATCCTCAATCCTCAATCCTCAATCCTCAATCCTCAGTCCTCAACCCTCAATCTACAATCCTCAATACTCAGTCTTCAATCCTCAATCCTCAATGCTCAATCCTCAGTCCTCATTCTTCAATCCTCAATACACAATCCTCAATATTCATTGCTCAATCCTCAATCCTCAATCCTCAGTTCTCAATCCTCAATCCTCAATCCTCAATATTCAACACTCAAGCCTCAATCATCAATCCTCAATTCTCAATACTCAATAGAGTATCCTGAATTCTCATGGTTCAATACTCAATCCACAATATTCAATAATCAAATCTCAATCCTCAAACATCCATTCTCAACACTCAATACTCAACACTCAGTCCTCTCTCTTCAATCCTCCATACTCAACCCTCAATCCTCAAGCGTCAATCCTCAATCCTCTATCCTCAACCCTCAATCCTCAGTCCTCAAACCTCAATCCCGAATCCTCAATCCTGAATCCTCCATCTTCAGCCCTCAGTCCTCAAAAATCAATTGTCAATCCTCAATGCTCAATAGAATATCCTCAATTCACAGTTTTCAATACTGAACCCCATCCTTCAATCTTCAAATCTCAATCCACAAACATCAATCCTCATCACTCAACCATCAACACCCAGTCCTCAATCTTCAATCCTCAATCCTCAATCCTCAACCTTCAATCCTCAATACTCAATACTCAATCCTCAATCCTCAATTCTCAGTCCTCAATACTCAATCCTCAATCGTCAATCCTCAATCCCCAACCCTCAATCTTCAATCCTCAATTCTCAATCCTCAATCCTCAATCCTCAATATTCAACACACAACCCTCAACCGTCAATCCTCAACACTCAACCATCAATCCTCAATTCTCAATACTCAATAGAATATCCTGAATTCTCATGGTTCAGTGCGCAATCCACAAAATTCAATAATCAAGTCTCAATCCTCAAACATCAATTCTCAACACTCAATCCTCAATACTCAGTCCTCTCTCTTCAATCGTCCATCCTCAATCCTCAACCCTCAATCCTCAGTCATCAATACTCAATCTTCAATACTCAATCCTCAATCCTCAATCATCAACCCTCAATCTTCAATCCTCAACCCTCAATCCTCATTTCTCAAACCTCAATCCTCAACTCTCAGCCCTCATCCTCAATTCTCAATCCTCAATACCCAATCCTCAATCTTCAATCCTCAAGCCTCAATCCTCAATCCTCAATCCTCAATCCTCAATCCTCAATCCACAGACCTCAAACAGCAATGCTCAACCCTCAGTCCTCGTCCTCAGTCCACAACCGTCAATCCTCAATCCTCAATCTTCAATCATCAATATTCAATCTTCAGTTCTCAATCCTCAATCCTCAATCCTCAATCCTCAATCCTCAATGTTCTATCCCCTATACCCAAACCTCAATCTTCAATCCTCAATCCTCAACCCTCAATCCTCAATCCTCAATCCTCAACCTTCAATCCTCAATACTCAATCTTCAACCCTCAATCCTCAATCCTCAATCCTCAATCCTCAATCCTCATTCTTCAGTCCTCAGTCCTCAATCTTCAATCCTCAATACTCAACCTTCAATAATCAATCCTCAATTCTCAATCCTCAATACTCAATCCTCAATCGTCAATCCTCAATCCCCAATCCTCAATCTTCAGTCCACAATCCTCAATCCTCAATCCTCAACCCTCAATCTTCAATACTCAATACTCAATCTTCAATCCTCAATCCTCAATCCTCAAACCTCAAGCATGAATACTCAACCCTCAGACCTCGTCCTCAATCCACAACCCTCAATCCTCGATCCTCAATCTTCAATACTCAACCCTCAATCCTCAATGCTCAATCCTCAATACCCAATCCTCAATCTTCAACCCTCAATCCACAATCCTCAATCCCCAATCCTCAATCCTCAATCCTCATTCCACAAACCTCAATCCTGAATCCTCAATCCTGAATCCTCAATCTTCAGCCCACAGTCCTCAACTATCAGTTGTCAATCCTCAATCCTCAATAGAATATCCTCACTTCACAGGATTCAATACTCAATACTCAACCTGCAATCTTCAAATCTCTATCCACAAACATCAATTCTCATCACTCAACCCTCAATACTCAGTCCCCAATCCTCAATCTTCAACCCTCAATCCTCAATCCTCAATCCTCAATCCTCAATCCTCAATCTTCAATCCTCAATACTCAATCCTCAATCCTCAATCCTCAATCCTCAATCCTCATTCTTCAATCCTCAATACCCAATCCTCAATCTTCAGTCCTCAATCCTCAATCCTCAATCCTCAATTCTCAATCCTCAACCCCAGTCCTCAGTCCTCAATCCTCAACCCTCAATGCTCAATCCTCAATCCTCATTCTTCAATCCTCAATACCCAATCCTCGATCTTCAATCCTCAATCCTCAATCCTCAATTCTCAATCCTCAATCCTCAGTCCTCAGTCCTCAAACCTCAATCCTCAACCGTCAGTCCTCGTCCTCAATCGTCAACCCTCAATCCACAATCCTCAACCTTCAATCCTCAATACTCAATATTCAATACTCAATCCTCAATCTTCAATCCTCAATCCTCAATCCTCAATCCTCAATCCTCATTCTTCAATCCTAAATCTTCAATTCTCAATCCTCGATCCTCAGTCCTCAGTCCTCAAACCTCAATCCTCAACTCTCAGCCCTCATCCTCAATCCTCAGTCCTCAGTCTTCAATCCTCAATCCTCAATCCGCAATACTCAACCTTCAATCCTCAATCCTTGGTCCTCAAACCTCAATTCTGAATCCTCAATACTGAATCCTCAATCTTCAGACCTCAGTCATCAACAATCAGTTGTCAATCCTTAATCCTCAATAGAATATCCTCAATTCACAGTTTTCAATACTCAATACTCAATCTGCAACCTTCCAACCTCTATCCACAAACAACAATTCCCATTACTCAACCCTCAACACTCAGTCCTCAATGTCCAATCCTCAATCCTCAATCCTCAATCCTCAATCGTCAATCTTCAATCCTCAATACTCAATCTTCGATCCTCAATCCTCAATCCTCAATCCTCAATCCTCAATCCACATTCTTCAATCCTCAATACCCAATCCTCAATCTTCAATCCTCAATCCTCAATCCTCAATCCACAATACTCCTTCTTCAATCCTCAACACCCAATCCTCAATCTTCAATCCTCAATCCTCAATCCTCAATCTTCAATCTTCAATACTCAGTATCCAATCCTCAATCCTCAGACCTCAAACCTCAATTCTGAAACCTCAATTCTGAATCCTCATTCCTGAATCCTCAATCTTCAGCCCTCAGTCATCAACAATCAGTTGTCAATCCTCAATCCTCAATAGAATATCCTCAATTCACATTTTTCAATACTCAATACCCAATCTCCAGTCTTCAAACCTCTATCCACAATCATCAATTCTCATCACTCAACCCTCAACACTCAGTTCTCAATGCTCAATCCTCAATCCTCAATTCTCAATCTTCAATCCTCAATACTGAATCTTCAATCCTCAATCCTCAATCCTCAATACTCAATCATCAATTCTCAATCTTCAACACTCAGTCCCCAATCCTCAATCTTCAATCCTCAATACTCAATCCTCAATCCTCAATCCTCAATCCTCAATCCTCAATCCTGAATGCTCAATCTTCAATCCTCAATCCTCAATCCTCAATCCTCAATCCTCAATCCTCAAGCTTCAATCCTCAATCTTCAATACTCAATCCTCAATCCTCAATCCTCAATCCTCAATACTCAACCATCAATCCTCAATTCTCAATACTCAATAGAATATCCTGAATTCTCAGGATTCTATACTCAATCCTCAATCCTCGATCTTCAATCATCAATATTCAATCTTCAATCCTCAATCCTCAATCCCCAATCCTCAATCCTCAATCCTCAATCATCAATCCTCAATCTTCAATACTCAATCCTCAATCCCCAATCCTCAATCCTCAATACTCAACCATCAATCCTCAATTCCCAATACTCAATAGAATATCCTGAAATCTCAGGATTCTATACTCAAACCTCAATCCTCAGCCCTGAGACCTCATTCCCAATCCTCAATCCTCAATCCTCAATCCTCAATTCTCAATTCTCAATCCTCAGCCCTCAGTCCTCAAACCTCAATCATCAACCCTCAGCCCACGTCCTCAATCTTCAGTCCTCAATCCTCAATCCTCAATCCCCAATCCTCAATCTTCAATCCACAATACTCTTTCTTCAATCCTCAATCCTCAATCCTCAATCCTCAATCCTCATTCTTCAATCCTCAATACCCAATCCTCAATCTTCAATCCTCAATCCTCAATCCTCAATTCTCAATCCTCAATCCTCAATCCTCAGTCCTCGAACCTCAATTCTGAATCCGCTTTCCTGAATCCTCAATCTTCAGCCCTCAGTAATCAACAATCAGTTGTCAATCCTCAATCCTCAATAGAATAGCCTCAATTCAGAGTTTTCAATACTCAATACTCAATCTGCAATCTTCAAACCTCTATCCACAATCATCAATCCTCATCACTCAACCCTCAACACTCAGTCCTCAATGCTCAATCCTCAATCCTCAATTCTCAATCTTCAATCCTCAATACTGAATCTTCAATCCTCAATCCTCAATCCTCAATACTCAATCCTCAATCCTCAATCTTCAACACTCAGTCCCCAATCCTCAATCTTCAATCCTCAATACTCAATCCTCAATCCTCAATCCTCAATCCTCAATCCTCAATCCTGAATGCTCAATCTTCAATCCTCAATCCTCAATCCTCAATCCTCAATCCTCAATCCTCAATCATCAATCCTCAATCTTCAATACTCAATCCTCAATCCTCAATACTCAATCTTCAATCATCAATATTCATTCTTCAATCCTCAATCCTCAATCCTCAATCCTCAATCCTCAATCCTCAAACCTCAATGTTCAATCCTCAATACCCAATCCTCAATCTTCAATCCTCAATAATCAATCCTCAATCCACAATCCTCAATCCTCAATCCTCAGTCCTTAAACCACAATCCTGAATCCCCAATCCTGAGTCCTCAACCTTCAGCACTCAGTCCTAAACAATGAGTTGTCAATCCTCAATCGTCAATAGAATATCCTCAGCTCAGAGCTACCAATACGCAATACTCAGTCTGCAATCTTCAAATCTCTATCCACAAACATCAATTCTCATCACTCAACCCTCAACACTCAGTCCCCAATCTTCAATCTTCAATCCTCAATCCTCAATCCTCAATCCTCAATCCTCAATCCTCAATTCCCAATCCTCGATCCTCAGTCCTCAGTCCTCAAACCTCAATCCTCAACTCTCAGCCCTCATCCTCAATCCTCAATCCTCAATCTTCAATCCTCAGTCCTCGATCCTCAACCCTCAATCCTCAATCCTCAATCCTCAGTCCTCAAACCTCAATCCTGAATCCTCAATCCTGAATCCTCAATCTTCAGACCTCAGACCTCAACAATCAGTTGTCAATCCTCAATCCTCAATAGAATATCATCAATTCACACCTTTCAGTACTCAATATTCAACGTGCAATCTTCAAATCTCTGTCCACAAACATCAATTCTCATCACTCAGCCCTCAACACTCAGTCCCCAATCCTCAATCTTCAATCCTCAATCATCAATTCTCAATCCTCAGTTCTCAATCTTTAATCCACAATACTCAATCTGCAGTCCTCAATCCTCAATCCTCAATCCTCAATTCTCAATCCTCAATCCTCAGTCCTCAATCCTCAATGCTCAATCTTCAATCTTCAATACTCAATCTTCAATCCTCATACCTCAGTCCTCAAACCTCAATTCTGAATCCTCAATCCTGAACCCTCAATCGTCGGCCCTCAGTCCTCAACAATCAGTTGTCAATCCTCAATACTCAATAGAATCTCCTCAATTCACAGCTTTCACTACGCAGTACTCAATCTGCAATCTTCAAACCTCTATCCACAAACATCAATTCTCATCACTCAACACTCAACACTCAGTCCTCAATGTTCAATACTCAATCCTCATTCCTCAATCCTCAACCGTCAACCTTCAATCCTCGATCCTCAGTCCTCAGTCCTCAAACCTCAATCCTCAACGCTCAGCCATCATCCTCAATCCTCAGTCCTCAGTCTTCAATCCTCAATCCTCAATCCTCAATCCTCAATCCTCAACCCTCAGCCCTCATCCTCAATCCTCAATCCTCAATCTTCAATCCTCAGTCCTCGATCCTCAATCCTCAATCCTCAATCCTCAATCCTCAGTCCTCAAACCTCAATCCTGAATCCTCAATCCTGAATCCTCAATCTTCAGACCTCAGACCTCAACAATCTGTTGTCAATCCTCAATCCTCAATAGAATATCATCAATTCACACCTTTCAGTACTCAATATTCAACGTGCAATCTTCAAATCTCTGTCCACAAACATCAATTCTCATCACTCAGCCCTCAACACTCAGTCCCCAATCCTCAATCTTCAATCCTCAATCATCAATTCTCAATCCTCAGTTCTCAATCTTTAATCCACAATACTCAATCTGCAGTCCTCAATCCTCAATCCTCAATCCTCAATTCTCAATCCTCAATCCTCAGTCCTCAATCCTCAATGCTCAATCTTCAATCTTCAATACTCAATCCTCAATCCTCATACCTCAGTCCTCAAACCTCAATTCTGAATCCTCAATCCTGAACCCTCAATCCTCGGCCCTCAGTCCTCAACAATCAGTTGTCAATCCTCAATACTCAATAGAATCTCCTCAATTCACAGCTTTCACTACGCAGTACTCAATCTGCAATCTTCAAACCTCTATCCACAAACATCAATTCTCATCACTCAACACTCAACACTCAGTCCTCAATGTTCAATACTCAATCCTCATTCCTCAATCCTCAACCGTCAACCTTCAATCCTCGATCCTCAGTCCTCAGTCCTCAAACCTCAATCCTCAACGCTCAGCCCTCATCCTCAATCCTCAGTCCTCAGTCTTCAATCCTCAATCCTCAATCCTCAATCCTCAATCCTCAATCCTCAATTCTCAGTCCTCAATCCTCAATCTTCATTCCTCAATCCTCAATCCTCAATCCTCAATCCTCAATATTCAATCGTCAGTCTTCAATCCTCAATACTCAATCTTCAATACTCAATCCTCAATCCTCAATCCTCAATCCTCAATTCTCAATCCTCGATCCTCAGTCCTCAGTCCTCAATCCACAATCCTCAATCCTCAGTCCTCACCCCTCAATCCTGAATCCTCAATCCTGAATCCTCAATCTTCAGACCTCAGACCTCAACAATCAGTTGTCAATCCTCAATCCTCAATAGAATATCACTAATTCACAGTTTTCAATACTCAATACTCAATCCTCAATCCTCAATCCTCAATCCTCAATCCTCAATCGTCAGTCTTCAATCCTCAATACTCAACCATCAATCCTCAATTCTCAATACCCAATAGAATATCCTGAATTCTCAGGATTCTATACTCAAACCTCAATCCTCAGCCCTGAGCCCTCATTTACAATCCTCAATCCTCAATCCTCAATCCTCAATTCTCAATCCTCAATCCTCAGCCCTCAGTCCTCAAACCTCAATCCTCAACCCTCAGCCCTCGTCCTCAATCTTCAATCCTCAATCCTCAATCTTCAATCCTCAATTCTCAATCTTGAATCCCCAATACTCAATCTTCAATCCTCAATCCTCAATCCTCAATCCTCAATCCTCAATCCTCAATCCTCAGTCCTCATTCTTCAATCCTCAATACCCAATCCTCAATCTTCAATCCTCAATCCTCAATCCTCAATTCTCAATCATCAATCCTCAGTCCTCAGTCCTCAAACCTCAATCCTCAACCCTCATACCTCATCCTCAATCCTCAATCCTCAATCCTCAATCCTCAATCTTCAATCCTCAATACTCAATCTTCAATCCTCAATCCTCAGACCTCGAACCTCAATTGTGAATCCGCAATCCTGAATCCTCAATCTTCAGCACTCAGTCATCAACAATCAGCTGTCAATCCTCAATCCTCAATAGAATATCCTCAATTCACAGTTTTCAATACTCAATACTCAATCTGCAATCTTCAAACCTCTATCCACAATCATCAATTCTCATCACTCAACGCTCAACACTCAGTCCTCAATGCTCAATCCTCAATCCTCAATTCTCAATCTTCAATCCTCAATTCTGAATCTTCAATCCTCAATCCTCAGTCCTCAATACTCAATCCTCAACCCTCAATCTTCAATCCTCAGTCCCCAATCCTCAATCTTCAATCCTCAATACTCAATCCTCAATCTTCAATCCTCAATCCGCGATCCTCAATCCTGAATACTCAATCTTCAATCCTCAATCCTCAATCCTCAATCTTCAATCCTCAATCCTCATTCCTCAATCCTCAATACCCAATCCTCAATCGTCAATCCTCATTCCTCAATCCTCAATTCTCAATCCTCAATCCTCAGTCCCCCGTCCTCAAACCTCAATCCTCAACCCTCAGCACTCATCCTCAATCCTCAATCCTCAATCCGCAATCCTCAATATTCAATGTTCAATACTCAATCTTCAATCCTCAATCCTCAGTCCTCAAACCTGAATTCTGAATCCTCAATCCTGAATCCTCAATCTTCGGCCCTCAGACCTCAACAATCAGTTGTCAATCCTCAATTCTCAATAGAATATCCTCAATTCACAGTTTTCAATACTCAATACTCAATCTGCAATCTTCAAACCTCTATCCACAAACATCAATTCTCATCACTCAAACTTCAACACTCAGTCCTCATTGTTCAATCCTCAATCCTCAATTCCCAATCTTCAATCCTCAATACTGAATCTTCAATCCTCAATCCTCAATCCTCAATCCTCAGTCCTCAGTCCTCAAACCTCAATCCTCAATCCTCAATCCCCAATCCTCAATCCTCAATCCTCAATCATCAATCCTCAATCTTCAATACTCAATCCTCAATCCTCAATCCTCAGTCCTCAAACCTCAATTCTGAATCCTCAATTCTGAATCCTCATTCCTGAATCCTCAATCTTCAGCCCTCAGTCATCAACAATCAGTTGTCAATCCTAAATCCTCAATAGAATATCCTCAATTCACAGTTTTCAATACTCAATACTCAATCTGCAATCTTCAAACCTCTATCCACAATCATCAATTCTCATCACTCAACACTCAACACTCAGTCCTCAATGCTCAATCCTCAATCCTCAATTCTCAATCTTCAATCCTCAATACTGAATCTTCAATCCTCAATCCTCAATCCTCAATACTCAATCCTCAATCCTCAATCTTCAACACTCAGCCCTCATCGTCAATCCTCAATCCTCAATCTTCAATACTCAGTCCCCAATCCACAATCTTCAATCCTCAATACTCAATCCTTAATCGTCAATCCTCAATCCTCAATTCTCATTCTTCAATCCTCAGTACCCAATCCTCAATCTTCAATCCTCAATCCTCAATCCTCAATCCTCAATCGTCAATCCTCATTCTTCAATCCTCAATACCCAATCCTCAATCTTCAATCCTCAATCCTGAGTCCTCAATTCTCAATCCTCAATCCTCAGGCCTCAGTCCTCAAACCTCAATCCTCAACCCTCAGCCCTCATCGTCAATCCTCAATCCTCAATCTTCAATCCTCAGTCCCCAATCCTCAATCATCAATCCTCAATACTCAATCCTTAATCCTCAATCCTCAGTCCTCAATCCTAAATCCTCAATCCTCAATCCTCAATCCTGAATGCTCAATCTTCAATCCTCAATCCTCAATCCTCAATCCTCAATCCTCAATCCTCAACCATCAATCCTCAATCTTCAATACTCAATCCTCAATCCTCAATCCTCAATCCTCAATACTCAACCATCAATCCTCAATTCTCAATACTCAATAGAATATCCTGAATTCTCAGGATTCTATACTCAATCCTCAATCCTCGATCTTCAATCATCTATATTCAATCTTCAATCCTCAATCCTCAATCCTCAATCCTCAATCCTCAATCCTCAATCATCAATCCTCAATCTTCAATACTCAATCCTCAATCCCCAATCCTCAATCCTCAATACTCAACCATCAATCCTCAATTCCCAATACTCAATAGAATATCCTGAAATCTCAGGATTCTATACTCAAACCTCAATCCTCAGCCCTGAGCCCTCATTCACAATCCTCAATCCTCAATCCTCAATCCTCAATTCTCAATTCTCAATCCTCAGCCCTCAGTCCTCAAACCTCAATCATCAACCCTCAGCCCACGTCCTCAATCTTCAATCCTCAATCCTCAATCCTCAATCCCCAATCCTCAATCTTCAATCCACAATACTCTTTCTTCAATCCTCAATCCTCAATCCTCAATCCTCAATCCTCATTCTTCAATCCTCAATAACCAATCCTCAATCTTCAATCCTCAATCCTCAATCCTCAATTCTCAATCCTCAATCCTCAATCCTCAGTCCTCGAACCTCAATTCTGAATCCGCTTTCCTGAATCCTCAATCTTCAGCCCTCAGTAATCAACAATCAGTTGTCAATCCTCAATCCTCAATAGAATAGCCTCAATTCAGAGTTTTCAATACTCAATACTCAATCTGCAATCTTCAAACCTCTATCCACAATCATCAATCCTCATCACTCAACCCTCAACACTCAGTCCTCAATGCTCAATCCTCAATCCTCAATTCTCAATCTTCAATCCTCAATACTGAATCTTCAATCCTCAATCCTCAATCCTCAATACTCAATCCTCAATCCTCAATCCTCAATCCTCAATCCTTAATCCTGAATGCTCAATCTTCAGTCCTCAATCCTCAATCCTCAATCCTCAATCCTCAATCCTCAATCATCAATCCTCAATCTTCAATACTCAATCCTCAATCCTCAATACTCAATCTTCAATCATCAATATTCATTCTTCAATCCTCAATCCTCAATCCTCAATCCTCAATCCTCAATCCTCAAACCTCAATGTTCAATCCTCAATACCCAATCCTCAATCTTCAATCCTCAATAATCAATCCTCAATCCACAATCCTCAATCCTCAATCCTCAGTCCTTAAACCACAATCCTGAATCCCCAATCCTGAGTCCTCAATCTTCAGCACTCAGTCCTAAACAATGAGTTGTCAATCCTCAATCGTCAATAGAATATCCTCAGCTCAGAGCTATCAGTACGCAATACTCAGTCTGCAATCTTCAAATCTCTATCCACAAACATCAATTCTCATCACTCAACCCTCAACACTCAGTCCCCAATCTTCAATCTTCAATCCTCAATCCTCAATCCTCAATCCTCAATCCTCAATCCTCAATTCGCAATCCTCGAACCTCAGTCCTCAGTCCTCAAACCTCAATCCTCAACCCTCAGCCCTCATCCTCAATCCTCAATCCTCAATCTTCAATCCTCAGTCCTCGATCCTCAATCCTCAATCCTCAATCCTCAATCCTCAGTCCTCAAACCTCAATCCTGAATCCTCAATCCTGAATCCTCAATCCCCAATCCTCAATCTTCAGTCCACAATCCTCAATCCTCAATCCTCAACCCTCAATCTTCAATACTCAAATCTCAATCTTCAATCCTCAATCCTCAATCCTCAAACCTCAATCCTCAGTCCTCAAACCTCAATCCCGAATCCTCAATCCTGAATCCTCAATCTTCAGCCCTCAGTCCTCATAGATCAATTGTCAATCCTCAATCCTCAATAGAATATCCTCAATTCACAGTTTTCAATACTGAACCCCATTCTTCAATCTTCAAATCTCAATCCACAAACATCAATTCTCATCACTCAACCATCAACACCCAGTCCTCAATCTTCAATCCTCAATCCTCAATCCTCAATCTTCAATCCTCAAAGCTCAATACTCAATCCTCAATTCTCAGTCCTCAATACTCAATCCTCTATCCTCAATCGTCAATCCACAATCCCCAATCCTCAACCTTCAATCCTCAATCCTCAATCCTCAATCCTCAATCCTCAATATTCAACACACAACCCTCAACCATCAATCCTCTATTCGCAATACTCAATAGAATATCCTGAATTCTCATGGTTCAATACTCAATCCACAGAATTCAATAATCAAATCTCAATCCTCAAACATCAATTCTCAACACTCAATCCTCAATACTCAGTCCTCTCTCTTCAATCCTCCATCCTCAATCCTCAACCCTCAATTCTCAGTCACCAATACTCAATCTGCAATACCCAGTCCTCAATCCTCAATCCTCAATCCTCAATCCTCAATTCTCAACCCTCAATCCTCATTCCTCAAACCTCAATCCTCAACCCTCAGCCCTCATTATCAATTCTCAATTCTCAGTCCTCAATCCTCAAACCCCAATCTTCAATCCTCAATAATCAATCTCCAATCCTAGATCCTCAATCCCCAATCTTCAATCCTTAATCCTCAACCTTCAATCCTCATTCCCCAGTCCTCAATCTTCAATCCTCAATGCTCAATCCTCAATCCTCAATCATCATTCCTCAATCCTCAGCCCTCAACCCTCAAACCTCAATCCTCAACCGTCAGTCCTCGTCCTCAATCGTCAACCCTCAACCCTCAATCCTCAATCTTCAATCCTCAATACTCAATATTCAATACTCAATCCTCAATCTTCAATCCTCAATCTTCAATCCTCAATCCTCAATCCTCAATCCTCAGTCCTCATTCTTCAATCCTCAATACCGAATCCTCAATCTTCAATCCTCAATCCTCAATCCTAAATCCTCAATTCTCAATCCTCAACCCTCAGTCCTCAGTCCTCAAACCTCAATCCTCAATCCTCAGCCCTCATCCTCAATCCTCAATCCTCAATCCTCAATCCTCAATCCTCAATCTTCAATCCTCAATACTCAACCTTCAATAATCAATCCTCAACTCTCAATCCTCAATACTCAATCCTCAATCGTCAATCCTCAATCCCCAATCCTCAATCTTCAGTCCACAATCCTCAATCCTCAATCCTCAACCCTCAATCTTCAATACTCAATACTCAATCTTCAATCCTCAATCCTCAATCCTCAATCCTCAATCCTCAGTCCTCAACCCTCAATCTACAATCCTCAATACTCAGTCTTCAATCCTCAATCCTCAATGCTCAATCCTCTGTCCTCATTCTTCAATCCTCAATACACAATCCTCAATATTCATTGCTCAATCCTCAATCCTCAATCCTCAGTTCTCAATCCTCATTCTTCAATCCTCAATACACAATCCTCAATCTTCAGTCCACAATCCTCGATCGTCAATCCTCAACCCCCAATCTTCAATACTCAATACTCAATCTTCAATCCTCAATCCTCAACTCTCAAACCTCAATCCTCAACCGTCAGTCCTCGTCCTCAATCGTCAACCCTCAATCCACAATCCTCAACCTTCAATCCTCAATACTCAATATTCAATACTCAATCCTCAACCTTCAATCCTCAATCTTCAATCCTCAATACTCAATCCTCAATCCTCAATCCTGATTCTTCAATCCTCAATACCCAATCCTCGATCTTCAATCCTCAATCCTCAATCCTCAATCCTCAATCCTCAATCCTCAGTCCTCAGTCCTCAAACCTCAATCCTCAACCTCAGCCCTCATCCTCAAACCTCAATCCTCAATCCTCAATCCTCAATCTTCAACCATCAATACTCAACCTTCAATAATCAATCCTCAATTCTCAATCCTCAATACTCAATCCTCAATCGTCAACCCTCAATCCCCAATCCTCAATCTTCAGTCCACAATCCTCAATCCTCAATCCTCAACCCTCAATCTTCAATACTCAATACTCAATCTTCAATCCTCAATCCTCAATCCTCAAGCCTCAATCCTCAGTCCTCAAACCTCAATCCCGAATCCTCAATCCTGAATCCTCAATCTTCAGCCCTCAGTCCTCATAGATCAATTGTCAATCCTCAATCCTCAATAGAATATCCTCAATTCACAGTTTTCAATACTGAACCCCATTCTTCAATCTTCAAATCTCAATCCACAAACATCAATTCTCATCACTCAACCATCAACACCCAGTCCTCAATCTTCAATCCTCAATCCTCAATCCTCAATCTTCAATCCTCAAAACTCAATACTCAATCCTCAATTCTCAGTCCTCAATACTCAATCCTCTATCCTCAATCGTCAATCCACAATCCCCAATCCTCAACCTTCAATCCTCAATCCTCAATCCTCAATCCTCAATCCTCAATATTCAACACACAACCCTCAACCATCAATCCTCTATTCGCAATACTCAATAGAATATCCTGAATTCTCATGGTTCAATACTCAATCCACAGAATTCAATAATCAAATCTCAATCCTCAAACATCAATTCTCAACACTCAATCCTCAATACTCAGTCCTCTCTCTTCAATCCTCCATCCTCAATCCTCAACCCTCAATTCGCAGTCACCAATACTCAATCTGCAATACCCAGTCCTCAATCCTCAATCCTCAATCCTCAATCCTCAATTCTCAACCCTCAATCCTCATTCCTCAAACCTCAATCCTCAACCCTCAGCCCTCATTATCAATTCTCAATTCTCAGTCCTCAATCCTCAAACCCCAATCTTCAATCCTCAATAATCAATATCCAATCCTAGATCCTCAAACCCCAATCTTCAATCCTTAATCCTCAACCTTCAATCCTCATTCCCCAGTCCTCAATCTTCAATCCTCAATGCTCAATCCTCAATCCTCAATCATCATTCCTCAATCCTCAGCCCTCAACCCTCAAACCTCAATCCTCAACCGTCAGTCCTCGTCCTCAATCGTCAACCCTCAATCCTCAATCCTCAATCTTCAATCCTCAATACTCAATATTCAATACTCAATCCTCAATCTTCAATCCTCAATCTTCAATCCTCAATCCTCAATACTCAATCCTCAGTCCTCATTCTTCAATCCTCAATACCCAATCCTCAATCTTCAATCCTCAATCCTCAATCCTAAATCCTCAATTCTCAATCCACAATCCTCAGTCCTCAGTCCTCAAACCTCAATCCTCAATCCTCAGCCCTCATCCTCAATCCTCAATCCTCAATCCTCAATCCTCAATCCTCAATCTTCAATCCTCAATACTCAACCTTCAATAATCAATCCTCAACTCTCAATCCTCAATACTCAATCCTCAATCGTCAATCCTCAATCCCCAATCCTCAATCTTCAGTCCACAATCCTCAATCCTCAATCCTCAACCCTCAATCTTCAATACTCAATACTCAATCTTCAATCCTCAATCCTCAATCCTCAATCCTCAATCCTCAGTCCTCAACCCTCAATCTACAATCCTCAATACTCAGTCTTCAATCCTCAATCCTCAATGCTCAATCCTCAGTCCTCATTCTTCAATCCTCAATACACAATCCTCAATATTCATTGCTCAATCCTCAATCCTCAATCCTCAGTTCTCAATCCTCAATCCTCAATCCTCAATATTCAACACTCAAGCCTCAATCATCAATCCTCAATTCTCAATACTCAATAGAGTATCCTGAATTCTCATGGTTCAATACTCAATCCACAATATTCAATAATCAAATCTCAATCCTCAAACATCCATTCTCAACACTCAATACTCAACACTCAGTCCTCTCTCTTCAATCCTCCATACTCAACCCTCAATCCTCAAGCGTCAATCCTCAATCCTCTATCCTCAACCCTCAATCCTCAGTCCTCAAACCTCAATCCCGAATCCTCAATCCTGAATCCTCCATCTTCAGCCCTCAGTCCTCAAAAATCAATTGTCAATCCTCAATGCTCAATAGAATATCCTCAATTCACAGTTTTCAATACTGAACCCCATCCTTCAATCTTCAAATCTCAATCCACAAACATCAATCCTCATCACTCAACCATCAACACCCAGTCCTCAATCTTCAATCCTCAATCCTCAATCCTCAACCTTCAATCCTCAATACTCAATACTCAATCCTCAATCCTCAATTCTCAGTCCTCAATACTCAATCCTCAATCGTCAATCCTCAATCCCCAACCCTCAATCTTCAATCCTCAATTCTCAATCCTCAATCCTCAATCCTCAATCCTCAATATTCAACACACAACCCTCAACCGTCAATCCTCAACACTCAACCATCAATCCTCAATTCTCAATACTCAATAGAATATCCTGAATTCTCATGGTTCAGTGCGCAATCCACAAAATTCAATAATCAAGTCTCAATCCTCAAACATCAATTCTCAACACTCAATCCTCAATACTGAGTCCTCTCTCTTCAATCGTCCATCCTCAATCCTCAACCCTCAATCCTCAGTCATCAATACTCAATCTTCAATACTCAATCCTCAATCCTCAATCATCAACCCTCAATCTTCAATCCTCAACCCTCAATCCTCATTTCTCAAACCTCAATCCTCAACTCTCAGCCCTCATCCTCAATTCTCAATCCTCAATACCCAATCCTCAATCTTCAATCCTCAAGCCTCAATCCTCAATCCTCAATCCTCAATCCTCAATCCTCAATCCACAGACCTCAAACAGCAATGCTCAACCCTCAGTCCTCGTCCTCAGTCCACAACCGTCAATCCTCAATCCTCAATCTTCAATCATCAATATTCAATCTTCAGTTCTCAATCCTCAATCCTCAATCCTCAATCCTCAATCCTCAATGTTCTATCCCCTATACCCAAACCTCAATCTTCAATCCTCAATCCTCAACCCTCAATCCTCAATCCTCAATCCTCAACCTTCAATCCTCAATACTCAATCTTCAACCCTCAATCCTCAATCCTCAATCCTCAATCCTCATTCTTCAGTCCTCAGTCCTCAATCTTCAATCCTCAATACTCAACCTTCAATAATCAATCCTCAATTCTCAATCCTCAATACTCAATCCTCAATCGTCAATCCTCAATCCCCAATCCTCAATCTTCAGTCCACAATCCTCAATCCTCAATCCTCAACCCTCAATCTTCAATACTCAATACTCAATCTTCAATCCTCAATCCTCAATCCTCAAACCTCAAGCATGAATACTCAACCCTCAGACCTCGTCCTCAATCCACAACCCTCAATCCTCGATCCTCAATCTTCAATACTCAACCCTCAATCCTCAATGCTCAATCCTCAATACCCAATCCTCAATCTTCAACCCTCAATCCACAATCCTCAATCCCCAATCCTCAATCCTCAATCCTCATTCCACAAACCTCAATCCTGAATCCTCAATCCTGAATCCTCAATCTTCAGCCCACAGTCCTCAACTATCAGTTGTCAATCCTCTATCCTCAATAGAATATCCTCACTTCACAGGATTCAATACTCAATACTCAACCTGCAATCTTCAAATCTCTATCCACAAACATCAATTCTCATCACTCAACCCTCAATACTCAGTCCCCAATCCTCAATCTTCAACCCTCAATCCTCAATCCTCAATCCTCAATCCTCAATCCTCAATCTTCAATCCTCAATACTCAATCCTCAATCCTCAATCCTCAATCCTCAATCCTCATTCTTCAATCCTCAATACCCAATCCTCAATCTTCAGTCCTCAATCCTCAATCCTCAATCCTCAATTCTCAATCCTCAACCCCAGTCCTCAGTCCTCAAACCTCAATCCTCAATCCTCAGCCCTCATCCTCAACCCTCAATCCTCAATCCTCAACCCTCAAGCGTCAATCCTCAATCCTCAATCCTGAAACCTCAATCCACAGTCCTCAAACCTCAATCCGGAATCCTCAATCTTGAATCCTGTACCTTCAGCCGTTGGTCCTCAACAATCTATCGTCAATCCCCAATCCTCAATAGAATATCCTCAATTCACAGTTTTCAATACTCAATCCCCATTCTTCAATCTTCAAATCTCAAACCACAAACATCAATTCTCATCACTCAACCCTCAGCACTCAGTCCTCAATCTTCAATCCACAATCCTCAATCCTCAATCTTCAATCCTCAATCCTCAATTCTCAATCCTCAATACTCAATCCTCAATCCTCAATCCTCAATCCTCAATCCTCAATCCTCAATCCTCAATCCACAATGTTCAATCCCCAATACCCAAACCTCAATCTTCAATCCTCAATCCTCAACCCACAATCCTCAATCCTCAATCTTCAATCCTCAATCCTCAATTCTCAATCCTCAGACCTCAATACTCTATCTTCAACCCTCAGTCCTCAAAAATCAATTGTCAATCCTCAATCCTCAACAGAATATCCTCAATTCGCAGTTTTCAATACTGAACCCCATTCTTCAATCTTCAAATCTCAATCCACAAACATCAATCCTCATCACTCAACCATCAACACCCAGTCCTCAATCTTCAATCCTCAATCCTCAATCCTCAATCTTCAATCCTCAATACTCAATCCTCAATCCTCAATACTCAATTCTCAGTCCTCAATCCTCAATCCTCAATCCTCAATCATCAATATTCAACTGTCAAGCCTCAAACATCAATCCTCAATACTCAACCATCAATCCTCAATTCTCAATACTCAATAGAATATCCTGAATTCTCATGGTTCAATACTCAATCCACAATATTCAATAATCAAATCTCAATCCTCAAACATCAATTCTCAACACTCAATACTCAACACTCAGTCCTCTCTCTTCAATCCTCCATCCTCAACCCTCAATCCTCAGTCCTCAAACCTCAATCCCGAATCCTCAATCCTGAATCCTCTACCTTCAGCCCTCAGTCCTCAAAAATCAATTGTCAATCCTCAATCCTCAACAGAATATCCTCAATTCGCAGTTTTCAATACTGAACCCCATTCTTCAATCTTCAAATCTCAATCCACAAACATCAATCCTCATCACTCAACCATCAACACCCAGTCCTCAATCTTCAATCCTCAATCCTCAATCCTCAATCTTCAATCCACAATCCTCAATCCTCAATCCTCAATCCTCAATCCTCAATCCTCAATCCTCAGTCCTCAACCCTCAATCCTGAATCCTCAATCCTGAATCCTCAATCTTCAGCCCTCAGTCCTCAGCCATCAATCCTCAATTCTCAATACTCAATAGAATATCCTGAATTCTCATGGTTCAATACTCAATCCACAAAATTCAATAATCAAATCTCAGTCCTCAAACATCATTTCTCAACACTCAATCCTCAATACTCAGTCCTCTCTCTTCAATACTCCACCCTCAATCCTCAATTCTCAAGCGTCAATCCTCAATCCTCAATCCTCATCCCTCAATCCTCAGTCCTCAAACCTCAATCCGGAATCCTAAACCTTGAATCCTCAGCCTTCAGCCGTCGGTCCTCAACAATCAATTGTCAATCCCCAATCCTCAGTAGAATATCCTCAATTCACAGTTTTCATTACTCAATACTCAATCTGCAATCTTCAAATCTCTATCCACAAACATCAATACTCATCACTCAACCCTCAACACTCAGTCCTCAATCCTCAATATTAAATCCTTAATCCTCAATCCTCAATCCACAATCCTCAACATTCAATCCTCAATACTCAATCTTCAATGCTCATTCCTCAATCCTCAATCCTCAATTCTCAATCCTCAATCGTCAATCTTCAATCCTCTATACTCGATCTTCAACCCCCAATCCTCAATCCTCAATCCTCGATCCTCAATATTCAACACACAACCCTCAATATTCAACACTCAAGCCTCAAACATCAATCCTCAATACTCAATCATCAATCCTCAATTCTCAATACTCAATAGAATATCCTGAATTCTCATGGTTCAATACTCAATCCACAATATTCAATAATCAAATCTCAATCCTCAAACACCAATTCTCAACACTCAATACTCAACACTCAGTCCTCTCTCTTCAATCCTCCATCCTCAACCCTCAATACTCAATCCTCAATCCTCAATGTTCGATCCTCAATACCCAATCTTCAATCTTCAATCCTCAATCCTCAATCCTCAATTGTCAGTCCTCAATCCTCAATCCTCAGTCATCAAACCTCAATCCAGAATCCTCAATCCTGAATCCTCAATCTTCAGCCCTCAGTCCTCAATAATCAATCTCCAATCCTAGATCCTCAATCCCCAATCTTCAATCCTTAATCCTCAACATTCAATCCTCATTCCCCAGTCCTCAATCTTCAATCCTCAATGCTGAATCCTCAATCCTCAATCACCAGTCCTCAATCCTCAACCCTCAACCCTCAAACCTCAATCCTCAACCGTCAGTCCTCGTCCTCAATCGTCAACCCACAATCCTCAATCCTCAATCTTCAATCCTCAATACTCAATATTCAATCCTCAGTCCTCAATCCTCAATCCTCAATCCTCAATCCTCAATCATCAATATTCAACAGTCAAGCCTCAAACATCAATCCTCAATACTCAATCATCAATCCTCAATTCTCAATACTCAATAGAATATCCTGAATTCTCATGGTTCAACACTCAATCCACAATATTCAATAATCAAATCTCAATCCTCAAACATCAATTCTCAACACTCAATACTCAACACTCAGTCCTCTCTCTTCAATCCTCCATCCTCAACCCTCAATCCTCAAGCGTCAATCCTCAATCCTCAATCCTCAACCCTCAATCCTCAATCCTCAATCCTCAATCCTCATTCTTCAATCCTCAATACCCAATCCTCAATCTTCAGTCCTCAATCCTCTATCCTCAATCCTCAATTCTCAGTCCTCAACCCCAGACCTCAGTCCTCAAACCTCAATCCTCAATCCTCAGCCCTCATCCTCAATCCTCAATCCTCAATCCTCAATCCTCAATCTTCAATCCTCAATACTCAACCTTCAATAATCAATCCTCAACTCTCAATCCTCAATACTCAATCCTCAATCGTAAATCCTCAATCCCCAATCCTCAATCTTCAGTCCACAATCCTCAATCCTCAATCCTCAACCCTCAATCTTCAATACTCAATACTCAATCTTCAATCCTCAATCCTCAATCCTCAATCCTCAATCCTCAATCCTCAGTCCTCAATCCTCAATCTACAATCCTCAATACTCAGTCTTCAATCCTCAATCCTCAACCCTCAATCCTCAATCCTCATTCTTCAATCCTCAATACACAATCCTCAATCTTCAGTCCACAATCCTCGATCCTCAATCCTCAACCCCCAATATTCAATACTCAATACTCAATCTTCAATCCTCAATCCTCAATCCTCAAACCTCAATCCTCAACCGTCAGTCCTCGTCCTCAATCGTCAACCCTCAATCCACAATCCTCAACCTTCAATCCTCAATACTCAATATTCGATACTCAATCCTCAATCTTCAATCCTCAATCTTCAATCCTCAACCCTCAATCCTCAATCCTCAATCCTCATTCTTCAATCCTCAATACCCAATCCTCGATCTTCAATCCTCAATCCTCAATCCTCAATTCTCAATCCTCAATCCTCAGTCCTCAGTCCTCAAACCTCAATCCTCAACCGTCAGTCCTCGTCCTCAATCGTCAACCCTCAATCCACAATCCTCAACCTTCAATCCTCAATACTCAATATTCAATACTCAATCCTCAATCTTCAATCCTCAATCCTCAATCCTCAATCCTCAATCCTCATTCTTCAATCCTTAATACCCAATCCTCAATCTTCAATCCTCAATCCTCAATCCTCAATTCTCTATCATCAATCGTCAGTCCTCAGTCGTCAAATCTCAATCCTCAATCCTCAGCCCTCAGCCTCAATCCTCAATCCTCAATCCTCTATCCTCAACCTTCAATCCTCAATACTCAACCTTCAATAATCAATCCTCAATTCTCAATCCTCAATACTCAATCCTCAATCGCCAATCCTCAATCCCCAATCCTCAATCTTCAGTCCACAATCCTCAATGCTCAATCCTCAACCCTCAATCTTCAATACTCAAGACTCAATCTTCAATCCTCAATCCTCAATCCTCAATCCTCAATCCTCAACTCTCAATCCTCAACCCTCAATCCTCAGTCCTCAATCATCAATCCTCAATCCTTAAACCTCAATCCCGAACCGTCAGTCCTCGTCCTCAAGCCTCAACCCTCAATCCTCAATCCTCAATCCTCAATCTTCAATCATCAATACTCAATCTTCAACCCTCAATCCTCAATACTCAATCTTCAATCATCAATCCTCAATTCTCAACCCTCAATGCTCAATCCTCAATCGTCAATCCTCAATCCCCAATCCTCAATCTTCAATCCTCAATCCTCAATCCTCAATCCTCAATCCTCAATCTTCAATCCTCAATACTCAACATTCAATCCTCAATCCTCAATCCTCAATCCTCAATCCTCAATCCTCAATCCTCTATCTTCAATCATCCATACTCAAACTGCAATCCTCAATCCTCAGTCCTCACTCCTCAATCCTCATTCTTCAACCCTCAATACCGAATCCTCAATCTTCAATCCTCAATCCTCAATCATCAATTCTCAATCCTCAATCCTCAATCCTCGGACTTCAAACATCAATACTCATCCCACAGTCCTCGTCCTCAATCCACAACACTCAATCCTCAATCCTGAATCTTCAACCATTAATATTCAATCTTCAATCCACAATCTTCAATCCTCAATTCTCAACCCTCAATCCTCAATTTTCAATACTCAATACCCAATCCTCAGTCTTCAATCCTCAATCCTCAATCCTCAATCCCCAGACCACAAACCTCTATCCTGAATCCTCAATCCTGAATCCTCAATCTTCAGCACTGAGTCCTCAACAATCAGTTGTCAATCCTCAATCAACAATAGAATATCCTCAATTCACAGTTTTCAATACTCAATACTCAATCTGCAGTCTTCAGATCTCTATCCACAAACATCAATACTCATCACTCAACCCTCAACACTCAGTCCTCAATCCTCAATATTCAATCCTCAATCCTCAATCCTCAATCCACAATCCTCAACATTCAATCCTCAATACTCAGTCTTCAATGCTAATTCCTCAATCCTCAACACTCAATTCTCAATCCTCAATCGTCAATCTTCAATCCTCTATACTCAATATTCAACCCTCAATCCTCAATCCTCAATCCTCACTCTTGAATCCTCAATACCCAATCCTCAATCTATAATCCTGAATCCTCAATCCCCAATTCTCAATCCTCAATCCTCAGTCCTCAGCTCTCAAACCTCAATCCTCAACCCTCAGCCCTCATCCTCATTCCTCATTCCTCAATGCTCAATCCTCAATCTTCAATCCTCAATACTCAATCTTCAATCCTCAATCCTCAATCCTCAATCCTCAATGCTCAATCCTCAATCTTCAATCCTCCATCCCGAATCCTCAATCTTCAATCCTCAATCCTCAATCCTCAATCCTCAATCCTCAATCTTCAATCCTCAATACTCAATATTCAATCCTCAATCCTCAATCCTCAATCCTCAATCCTCAATCCTCAATCCTCAATCTTCAATCATCCATACTCAAACTGCAATCCTCAATCCTCAGTCCTCACACCTCAATCCTCATTCTTCGACCCTCAATACCGAATCCTCAATCTTCAATCCTCAATCCTCAATTCTCAATACTCATTCTTCAGTCCCCAATACGCAATCTTCAATCTTCAATCCTCAATCCTTAATCCTCAATTCTCCATCCTCAATCCTCAATCCTCAGACATCAAACATCAATACTCAACCCTCAATCCTCGTCCTCAATCCACATCCCTCAATCCTCGATCCTCAAACTTCAATCATCAATATTCAATCTCCAATCCTAGATCCTCAATCCCCAATCCTCAATCCTTAATCCTCAATCTTCAATCCTCAGGCTTCAAACATAAATACTCAACCCTCAGACCTCGTCCTCAATCCACAACACTCAATACTCAATCCTCAATATTCAATCATTAACATTCAATCTTCAATCCTTAATCCTCAATACCCAACCCTCAATCCTCAATGTTCAATCCTCAACACCCAATCCTCAGTCTTGAATCCTCAATCCTCAATCCTCAATCCTCAATCCTCAGACCTCAAACCTCAATCCTGAATCCTCAATCCTGAATCCTCAATCCTGAATCCTCAACCTTCAGCCCTGAGTCCTCAACAATCAGTTGTCAATCCTCAATCCTGAATAGAATATCCCCAATTCACAGTTTTCAATACTCAATAATCAATCTGCAATCTTCAGATCTCTATCCACAAACATCAATTCTCATCACTCAACCCTCAATCCTCAGTCCCAAATCCTCAGTCTTCAAGGGTCAACAATCAATCCTCAATCTTCAATCCTCAATACTCAATCTTCAATCCTCAATCCCCAATCCTCAGTCCTCAATCCTCATTCTCCAATCCTCAATACCCAATCCTAAATCTTCAATCCTCAATCCTCAGTCCTCAATTCTCAATCCTCAATTCTCAGCCCTCTGACGTCAAACATCAATACTCAACCCTCAGTCCTCGACCTCAATCCACAACCCTCAATCCTCAATCCTCAATCTTCAATCATCAATATTCAATCTTCAGTTCTCAATCCTCAATCCTCAATCCTCAATCCTCAATCCTCAATGTTCAATCCGCAATACCCAAACCTCAATCTTCAATCCTCAATCCTCAACCCTCAATCCTCAGCCCTCATCCTCAATCCTCAATCCTCAATCCTCAATACTCAATCTTCAATCCTCAATACTCAACCTTCAATAATCAATCCTCAACTCTCAATCCTCAATACTCAATCCTCAATCGTCAATCCTCAATCCCCAATCCTCAATCTTCAGTCCACAATCCTCAATCCTCAATCGTCAACCCTCAATCTTCAATACTCAATACTCAATCTTCAATCCTCAATCCTCAATCCTCAATCCTCAATCCTCAATCCTCAGTCCTCAATCCTCAATCTACAATCCTCAATACTCAGTCTTCAATCCTCAATCCTCAATACTCAATCCTCAATCCTCATTCTTCAATCCTCAATACACAATCCTCAATCTTCAGTCCACAATCCTCGATCCTCAATCCTCAACCCCCAATCTTCAATACTCAATACTCAGTCTTCAATCCTCAATCCTCAATCCCCAAACCTCAATCCTCAACCGTCAGTCCTCGTCCTCAATCGTCAACCCTCAATCCACAATCCTCAACCTTCAATCCTCAATACTCAATATTCAATACTCAATCCTCAATCTTCAATCCTCAATCTTCAATCCTCAATCCTCAATCCTCAATCCTCAATCCT
Organism: Calliopsis andreniformis; assembly: GCF_051401765.1. NCBI lineage: Eukaryota > Metazoa > Arthropoda > Insecta > Hymenoptera > Andrenidae > Calliopsis > Calliopsis andreniformis. The sequence goes on along the minus strand of NW_027480613.1, from coordinate 544,078 downwards.
GATTCTTCAATCCTCAATACCCAATCCTCAATCCTCAATTCTCAATCCTCAATCCTCAGTCCTCAGTCCTCAAACCTCAATCCTCAACCTCAGCCCTCATCCTCAAACCTCAATCCTCAATCCTCAATCCTCAATCTTCAACCCTCAATACTCAACCTTCAATAATCAATCCTCAATTCTCAATCCTCAATACTCAATCCTCAATCGTCAATCCTCAATCCCCAATCCTCAATCTTCAGTCCACAATCCTCAATCCTCAATCCTCAACCCTCAATCTTCAATACTCAAATCTCAATCTTCAATCCTCAATCCTCAATCCTCAACCCTCAATCCTCAGTCCTCAAACCTCAATCCCGAATCCTCAATCCTGAATCCTCAATCTTCAGCCCTCAGTCCTCATAGATCAATTGTCAATCCTCAATCCTCAACAGAATATCCTCAATTCACAGTTTTCAATACTGAACCCCATTCTTCAATCTTCAAATCTCAATCCACAAACATCAATTCTCATCACTCAACCATCAACACCCAGTCCTCAATCTTCAATCCTCAATCCTCAATCCTCAATCTTCAATCCTCAAAGCTCAATACTCAATCCTCAATTCTCAGTCCTCAATACTCAATCCTCTATCCTCAATCGTCAATCCACAATCCCCAATCCTCAACCTTCAATCCTCAATCCTCAATCCTCAATCCTCAATCCTCAATATTCAACACACAACCCTCAACCATCAATCCTCTATTCGCAATACTCAATAGAATATCCTGAATTCTCATGGTTCAATACTCAATCCACAGAATTCAATAATCAAATCTCAATCCTCAAACATCAATTCTCAACACTCAATCCTCAATACTCAGTCCTCTCTCTTCAATCCTCCATCCTCAATCCTCAACCCTCAATTCTCAGTCACCAATACTCAATCTGCAATACCCAGTCCTCAATCCTCAATCCTCAATCCTCAATCCTCAATTCTCAACCCTCAATCCTCATTCCTCAAACCTCAATCCTCAACCCTGAGCCCTCATTATCAATTCTCAATTCTCAGTCCTCAATCCTCAAACCCCAATCTTCAATCCTCAATAATCAATCTCCAATCCTAGATCCTCAATCCCCAATCTTCAATCCTTAATCCTCAACCTTCAATCCTCATTCCCCAGTCCTCAATCTTCAATCCTCAATGCTCAATCCTCAATCCTCAATCATCATTCCTCAATCCTCAGCCCTCAACCCTCAAACCTCAATCCTCAACCGTCAGTCCTCGTCCTCGATCGTCAACCCTCAACCCTCAATCCTCAATCTTCAATCCTCAATACTCAATATTCAATACTCAATCCTCAATCTTCAATCCTCAATCTTCAATCCTCAATCCTCAATCCTCAATCCTCAGTCCTCATTCTTCAATCCTCAATACCGAATCCTCAATCTTCAATCCTCAATCCTCAATGCTAAATCCTCAATTCTCAATCCTCAATCCTCAGTCCTCAGTCCTCAAACCTCAATCCTCAATCCTCAGCCCTCATCCTCAATCCTCAATCCTCAATCCTCAATCCTCAATCCTCAATCTTCAATCCTCAATACTCAACCTTCAATAATCAATCCTCAACTCTCAATCCTCAATACTCAATCCTCAATCGTCAATCCTCAATCCCCAATCCTCAATCTTCAGTCCACAATCCTCAATCCTCAATCCTCAACCCTCAATCTTCAATACTCAATACTCAATCTTCAATCCTCAATCCTCAATCCTCAATCCTCAATCCTCAGTCCTCAACCCTCAATCTACAATCCTCAATACTCAGTCTTCAATCCTCAATCCTCAATGCTCAATCCTCTGTCCTCATTCTTCAATCCTCAATACACAATCCTCAATATTCATTGCTCAATCCTCAATCCTCAATCCTCAGTTCTCAATCCTCATTCTTCAATCCTCAATACACAATCCTCAATCTTCAGTCCACAATCCTCGATCGTCAATCCTCAACCCCCAATCTTCAATACTCAATACTCAATCTTCAATCCTCAATCCTCAACTCTCAAACCTCAATCCTCAACCGTCAGTCCTCGTCCTCAATCGTCAACCCTCAATCCACAATCCTCAACCTTCAATCCTCAATACTCAATATTCAATACTCAATCCTCAACCTTCAATCCTCAATCTTCAATCCTCAATACTCAATCCTCAATCCTCAATCCTGATTCTTCAATCCTCAATACCCAATCCTCGATCTTCAATCCTCAATCCTCAATCCTCAATCCTCAATCCTCAATCCTCAGTCCTCAGTCCTCAAACCTCAATCCTCAACCTCAGCCCTCATCCTCAAACCTCAATCCTCAATCCTCAATCCTCAATCTTCAACCATCAATACTCAACCTTCAATAATCAATCCTCAATTCTCAATCCTCAATACTCAATCCTCAATCGTCAACCCTCAATCCCCAATCCTCAATCTTCAGTCCACAATCCTCAATCCTCAATCCTCAACCCTCAATCTTCAATACTCAATACTCAATCTTCAATCCTCAATCCTCAATCCTCAACCCTCAATCCTCAGTCCTCAAACCTCAATCCCGAATCCTCAATCCTGAATCCTCAATCTTCAGCCCTCAGTCCTCATAGATCAATTGTCAATCCTCAATCCTCAATAGAATATCCTCAATTCACAGTTTTCAATACTGAACCCCATTCTTCAATCTTCAAATCTCAATCCACAAACATCAATTCTCATCACTCAACCATCAACACCCAGTCCTCAATCTTCAATCCTCAATCCTCAATCCTCAATCTTCAATCCTCAAAACTCAATACTCAATCCTCAATTCTCAGTCCTCAATACTCAATCCTCTATCCTCAATCGTCAATCCACAATCCCCAATCCTCAACCTTCAATCCTCAATCCTCAATCCTCAATCCTCAATCCTCAATATTCAACACACAACCCTCAACCATCAATCCTCTATTCGCAATACTCAATAGAATATCCTGAATTCTCATGGTTCAATACTCAATCCACAGAATTCAATAGTCAAATCTCAATCCTCAAACATCAATTCTCAACACTCAATCCTCAATACTCAGTCCTCTCTCTTCAATCCTCCATCCTCAATCCTCAACCCTCAATTCGCAGTCACCAATACTCAATCTGCAATACCCAGTCCTCAATCCTCAATCCTCAATCCTCAATCCTCAATTCTCAACCCTCAATCCTCATTCCTCAAACCTCAATCCTCAACCCTCAGCCCTCATTATCAATTCTCAATTCTCAGTCCTCAATCCTCAAACCCCAATCTTCAATCCTCAATAATCAATATCCAATCCTAGATCCTCAAACCCCAATCTTCAATCCTTAATCCTCAACCTTCAATCCTCATTCCCCAGTCCTCAATCTTCAATCCTCAATGCTCAATCCTCAATCCTCAATCATCATTCCTCAATCCTCAGCCCTCAACCCTCAAACCTCAATCCTCAACCGTCAGTCCTCGTCCTCAATCGTCAACCCTCAATCCTCAATCCTCAATCTTCAATCCTCAATACTCAATATTCAATACTCAATCCTCAATCTTCAATCCTCAATCTTCAATCCTCAATCCTCAATACTCAATCCTCAGTCCTCATTCTTCAATCCTCAATACCCAATCCTCAATCTTCAATCCTCAATCCTCAATCCTAAATCCTCAATTCTCAATCCACAATCCTCAGTCCTCAGTCCTCAAACCTCAATCCTCAATCCTCAGCCCTCATCCTCAATCCTCAATCCTCAATCCTCAATCCTCAATCCTCAATCTTCAATCCTCAATACTCAACCTTCAATAATCAATCCTCAACTCTCAATCCTCAATACTCAATCCTCAATCGTCAATCCTCAATCCCCAATCCTCAATCTTCAGTCCACAATCCTCAATCCTCAATCCTCAACCCTCAATCTTCAATACTCAATACTCAATCTTCAATCCTCAATCCTCAATCCTCAATCCTCAATCCTCAGTCCTCAACCCTCAATCTACAATCCTCAATACTCAGTCTTCAATCCTCAATCCTCAATGCTCAATCCTCAGTCCTCATTCTTCAATCCTCAATACACAATCCTCAATATTCATTGCTCAATCCTCAATCCTCAATCCTCAGTTCTCAATCCTCAATCCTCAATCCTCAATATTCAACACTCAAGCCTCAATCATCAATCCTCAATTCTCAATACTCAATAGAGTATCCTGAATTCTCATGGTTCAATACTCAATCCACAATATTCAATAATCAAATCTCAATCCTCAAACATCCATTCTCAACACTCAATACTCAACACTCAGTCCTCTCTCTTCAATCCTCCATACTCAACCCTCAATCCTCAAGCGTCAATCCTCAATCCTCTATCCTCAACCCTCAATCCTCAGTCCTCAAACCTCAATCCCGAATCCTCAATCCTGAATCCTCCATCTTCAGCCCTCAGTCCTCAAAAATCAATTGTCAATCCTCAATGCTCAATAGAATATCCTCAATTCACAGTTTTCAATACTGAACCCCATCCTTCAATCTTCAAATCTCAATCCACAAACATCAATCCTCATCACTCAACCATCAACACCCAGTCCTCAATCTTCAATCCTCAATCCTCAATCCTCAACCTTCAATCCTCAATACTCAATACTCAATCCTCAATCCTCAATTCTCAGTCCTCAATACTCAATACTCAATCCTCAATCGTCAATCCTCAATCCCCAACCCTCAATCTTCAATCCTCAATTCTCAATCCTCAACCCTCAATCCTCAATATTCAACACACAACCCTCAACCGTCAATCCTCAACACTCAACCATCAATCCTCAATTCTCAATACTCAATAGAATATCCTGAATTCTCATGGTTCAGTGCGCAATCCACAAAATTCAATAATCAAGTCTCAATCCTCAAACATCAATTCTCAACACTCAATCCTCAATACTCAGTCCTCTCTCTTCAATCGTCCATCCTCAATCCTCAACCCTCAATCCTCAGTCATCAATACTCAATCTTCAATACTCAATCCTCAATCCTCAATCATCAACCCTCAATCTTCAATCCTCAACCCTCAATCCTCATTTCTCAAACCTCAATCCTCAACTCTCAGCCCTCATCCTCAATTCTCAATCCTCAATACCCAATCCTCAATCTTCAATCCTCAAGCCTCAATCCTCAATCCTCAATCCTCAATCCTCAATCCTCAATCCACAGACCTCAAACAGCAATGCTCAACCCTCAGTCCTCGTCCTCAGTCCACAACCGTCAATCCTCAATCCTCAATCTTCAATCATCAATATTCAATCTTCAGTTCTCAATCCTCAATCCTCAATCCTCAATCCTCAATCCTCAATGTTCTATCCCCTATACCCAAACCTCAATCTTCAATCCTCAATCCTCAACCCTCAATCCTCAATCCTCAATCCTCAACCTTCAATCCTCAATACTCAATCTTCAACCCTCAATCCTCAATCCTCAATCCTCAATCCTCAATCCTCATTCTTCAGTCCTCAGTCCTCAATCTTCAATCCTCAATACTCAACCTTCAATAATCAATCCTCAATTCTCAATCCTCAATACTCAATCCTCAATCGTCAATCCTCAATCCCCAATCCTCAATCTTCAGTCCACAATCCTCAATCCTCAATCCTCAACCCTCAATCTTCAATACTCAATACTCAATCTTCAATCCTCAATCCTCAATCCTCAAACCTCAAGCATGAATACTCAACCCTCAGACCTCGTCCTCAATCCACAACCCTCAATCCTCGATCCTCAATCTTCAATACTCAACCCTCAATCCTCAATGCTCAATCCTCAATACCCAATCCTCAATCTTCAACCCTCAATCCACAATCCTCAATCCCCAATCCTCAATCCTCAATCCTCATTCCACAAACCTCAATCCTGAATCCTCAATCCTGAATCCTCAATCTTCAGCCCACAGTCCTCAACTATCAGTTGTCAATCCTCAATCCTCAATAGAATATCCTCACTTCACAGGATTCAATACTCAATACTCAACCTGCAATCTTCAAATCTCTATCCACAAACATCAATTCTCATCACTCAACCCTCAATACTCAGTCCCCAATCCTCAATCTTCAACCCTCAATCCTCAATCCTCAATCCTCAATCCTCAATCCTCAATCTTCAATCCTCAATACTCAATCCTCAATCCTCAATCCTCAATCCTCAATCCTCATTCTTCAATCCTCAATACCCAATCCTCAATCTTCAGTCCTCAATCCTCAATCCTCAATCCTCAATTCTCAATCCTCAACCCCAGTCCTCAGTCCTCAATCCTCAACCCTCAATCCTCAATCCTCAATCCTCATTCTTCAATCCTCAATACCCAATCCTCGATCTTCAATCCTCAATCCTCAATCCTCAATTCTCAATCCTCAATCCTCAGTCGTCAGTCCTCAAACCTCAATCCTCAACCGTCAGTCCTCGTCCTCAATCGTCAACCCTCAATCCACAATCCTCAACCTTCAATCCTCAATACTCAATATTCAATACTCAATCCTCAATCTTCAATCCTCAATCCTCAATCCTCAATCCTCAATCCTCATTCTTCAATCCTTAATACCCAATCCTCAATCTTCAATCCTCAATCCTCAATCCTCAATTCTCTATCATCAATCGTCAGTCCTCAGTCGTCAAATCTCAATCCTCAATCCTCAGCCCTCAGCCTCAATCCTCAATCCTCAATCCTCTATCCTCAACCTTCAATCCTCAATACTCAACCTTCAATAATCAATCCTCAATTCTCAATCCTCAATACTCAATCCTCAATCGCCAATCCTCAATCCCCAATCCTCAATCTTCAGTCCACAATCCTCAATGCTCAATCCTCAACCCTCAATCTTCAATACTCAAGACTCAATCTTCAATCCTCAATCCTCAATCCTCAATCCTCAATCCTCAACTCTCAATCCTCAACCCTCAATCCTCAGTCCTCAATCATCAATCCTCAATCCTTAAACCTCAATCCCGAACCGTCAGTCCTCGTCCTCAAGCCTCAACCCTCAATCCTCAATCCTCAATCCTCAATCTTCAATCATCAATACTCAATCTTCAACCCTCAATCCTCAATACTCAATCTTCAATCATCAATCCTCAATTCTCAACCCTCAATGCTCAATCCTCAATCGTCAATCCTCAATCCCCAATCCTCAATCTTCAATCCTCAATCCTCAATCCTCAATCCTCAATCCTCAATCTTCAATCCTCAATACTCAACATTCAATCCTCAATCCTCAATCCTCAATCCTCAATCCTCAATCCTCAATCCTCTATCTTCAATCATCCATACTCAAACTGCAATCCTCAATCCTCAGTCCTCACTCCTCAATCCTCATTCTTCAACCCTCAATACCGAATCCTCAATCTTCAATCCTCAATCCTCAATCATCAATTCTCAATCCTCAATCCTCAATCCTCGGACTTCAAACATCAATACTCATCCCTCAGTCCTCGTCCTCAATCCACAACACTCAATCCTCAATCCTGAATCTTCAACCATTAATATTCAATCTTCAATCCACAATCTTCAATCCTCAATTCTCAACCCTCAATCCTCAATTTTCAATACTCAATACCCAATCCTCAGTCTTCAATCCTCAATCCTCAATCCTCAATCCCCAGACCACAAACCTCTATCCTGAATCCTCAATCCTGAATCCTCAATCTTCAGCACTGAGTCCTCAACAATCAGTTGTCAATCCTCAATCAACAATAGAATATCCTCAATTCACAGTTTTCAATACTCAATACTCAATCTGCAGTCTTCAGATCTCTATCCACAAACATCAATACTCATCACTCAACCCTCAACACTCAGTCCTCAATCCTCAATATTCAATCCTCAATCCTCAATCCTCAATCCACAATCCTCAACATTCAATCCTCAATACTCAGTCTTCAATGCTAATTCCTCAATCCTCAACACTCAATTCTCAATCCTCAATCGTCAATCTTCAATCCTCTATACTCAATATTCAACCCTCAATCCTCAATCCTCAATCCTCACTCTTGAATCCTCAATACCCAATCCTCAATCTATAATCCTGAATCCTCAATCCCCAATTCTCAATCCTCAATCCTCAGTCCTCAGCTCTCAAACCTCAATCCTCAACCCTCAGCCCTCATCCTCATTCCTCATTCCTCAATGCTCAATCCTCAATCTTCAATCCTCAATACTCAATCTTCAATCCTCAATCCTCAATCCTCAATCCTCAATGCTCAATCCTCAATCTTCAATCCTCCATCCCGAATCCTCAATCTTCAATCCTCAATCCTCAATCCTCAATCCTCAATCCTCAATCTTCAATCCTCAATACTCAATATTCAATCCTCAATCCTCAATCCTCAATCCTCAATCCTCAATCCTCAATCCTCAATCTTCAATCATCCATACTCAAACTGCAATCCTCAATCCTCAGTCCTCACACCTCAATCCTCATTCTTCGACCCTCAATACCGAATCCTCAATCTTCAATCCTCAATCCTCAATTCTCAATACTCATTCTTCAGTCCCCAATACGCAATCTTCAATCTTCAATCCTCAATCCTTAATCCTCAATTCTCCATCCTCAATCCTCAATCCTCAGACATCAAACATCAATACTCAACCCTCAATCCTCGTCCTCAATCCACATCCCTCAATCCTCGATCCTCAAACTTCAATCATCAATATTCAATCTCCAATCCTAGATCCTCAATCCCCAATCCTCAATCCTTAATCCTCAATCTTCAATCCTCAGGCTTCAAACATAAATACTCAACCCTCAGACCTCGTCCTCAATCCACAACACTCAATACTCAATCCTCAATATTCAATCATTAACATTCAATCTTCAATCCTTAATCCTCAATACCCAACCCTCAATCCTCAATGTTCAATCCTCAACACCCAATCCTCAGTCTTGAATCCTCAATCCTCAATCCTCAATCCTCAATCCTCAGACCTCAAACCTCAATCCTGAATCCTCAATCCTGAATCCTCAATCCTGAATCCTCAACCTTCAGCCCTGAGTCCTCAACAATCAGTTGTCAATCCTCAATCCTGAATAGAATATCCCCAATTCACAGTTTTCAATACTCAATAATCAATCTGCAATCTTCAGATCTCTATCCACAAACATCAATTCTCATCACTCAACCCTCAATCCTCAGTTCCAAATCCTCAGTCTTCAAGGGTCAACAATCAATCCTCAATCTTCAATCCTCAATACTCAATCTTCAATCCTCAATCCCCAATCCTCAGTCCTCAATCCTCATTCTCCAATCCTCAATACCCAATCCTAAATCTTCAATCCTCAATCCTCAGTCCTCAATTCTCAATCCTCAATTCTCAGCCCTCTGACGTCAAACATCAATACTCAACCCTCAGTCCTCGACCTCAATCCACAACCCTCAATCCTCAATCCTCAATCTTCAATCATCAATATTCAATCTTCAGTTCTCAATCCTCAATCCTCAATCCTCAATCCTCAATCCTGAATGTTCAATCCGCAATACCCAAACCTCAATCTTCAATCCTCAATCCTCAACCCTCAATCCTCAGCCCTCATCCTCAATCCTCAATCCTCAATCCTCAATACTCAATCTTCAATCCTCAATACTCAACCTTCAATAATCAATCCTCAACTCTCAATCCTCAATACTCAATCCTCAATCGTCAATCCTCAATCCCCAATCCTCAATCTTCAGTCCACAATCCTCAATCCTCAATCCTCAACCCTCAATCTTCAATACTCAATACTCAATCTTCAATCCTCAATCCTCAATCCTCAATCCTCAATCCTCAATCCTCAGTCCTCAATCCTCAATCTACAATCCTCAATACTCAGTCTTCAATCCTCAATCCTCAATACTCAATCCTCAATCCTCATTCTTCAATCCTCAATACACAATCCTCAATCTTCAGTCCACAATCCTCGATCCTCAATCCTCAACCCCCAATCTTCAATACTCAATACTCAATCTTCAATCCTCAATCCTCAATCCCCAAACCTCAATCCTCAACCGTCAGTCCTCGTCCTCAATCGTCAACCCTCAATCCACAATCCTCAACCTTCAATCCTCAATACTCAATATTCAATACTCAATCCTCAATCTTCAATCCTCAATCTTCAATCCTCAATCCTCAATCCTCAATCCTCAATCCTGATTCTTCAATCCTCAATACCCAATCCTCAATCCTCAATTCTCAATCCTCAATCCTCAGTCCTCAGTCCTCAAACCTCAATCCTCAACCTCAGCCCTCATCCTCAAACCTCAATCCTCAATCCTCAATCCTCAATCTTCAACCCTCAATACTCAACCTTCAATAATCAATCCTCAATTCTCAATCCTCAATACTCAATCCTCAATCGTCAATCCTCAATCCCCAATCCTCAATCTTCAGTCCACAATCCTCAATCCTCAATCCTCAACCCTCAATCTTCAATACTCAAATCTCAATCTTCAACCCTCAATCCTCAATCCTCAACCCTCAATCCTCAGTCCTCAAACCTCAATCCCGAATCCTCAATCCTGAATCCTCAATCTTCAGCCCTCAGTCCTCATAGATCAATTGTCAATCCTCAATCCTCAATAGAATATCCTCAATTCACAGTTTTCAATACTGAACCCCATTCTTCAATCTTCAAATCTCAATCCACAAACATCAATTCTCATCACTCAACCATCAACACCCAGTCCTCAATCTTCAATCCTCAATCCTCAATCCTCAATCTTCAATCCTCAAAGCTCAATACTCAATCCTCAATTCTCAGTCCTCAATACTCAATCCTCTATCCTCAATCGTCAATCCACAATCCCCAATCCTCAACCTTCAATCCTCAATCCTCAATCCTCAATCCTCAATCCTCAATATTCAACACACAACCCTCAACCATCAATCCTCTATTCGCAATACTCAATAGAATATCCTGAATTCTCATGGTTCAATACTCAATCCACAGAATTCAATAATCAAATCTCAATCCTCAAACATCAATTCTCAACACTCAATCCTCAATACTCAGTCCTCTCTCTTCAATCCTCCATCCTCAATCCTCAACCCTCAATTCTCAGTCACCAATACTCAATCTGCAATACCCAGTCCTCAATCCTCAATCCTCAATCCTCAATCCTCAATTCTCAACCCTCAATCCTCATTCCTCAAACCTCAATCCTCAACCCTGAGCCCTCATTATCAATTCTCAATTCTCAGTCCTCAATCCTCAAACCCCAGTCTTCAATCCTCAATAATCAATCTCCAATCCTAGATCCTCAATCCCCAATCTTCAATCCTTAATCCTCAACCTTCAATCCTCATTCCCCAGTCCTCAATCTTCAATCCTCAATGCTCAATCCTCAATCCTCAATCATCATTCCTCAATCCTCAGCCCTCAACCCTCAAACCTCAATCCTCAACCGTCAGTCCTCGTCCTCGATCGTCAACCCTCAACCCTCAATCCTCAATCTTCAATCCTCAATACTCAATATTCAATACTCAATCCTCAATCTTCAATCCTCAATCTTCAATCCTCAATCCTCAATCCTCAATCCTCAGTCCTCATTCTTCAATCCTCAATACCGAATCCTCAATCTTCAATCCTCAATCCTCAATCCTAAATCCTCAATTCTCAATCCTCAATCCTCAGTCCTCAGTCCTCAAACCTCAATCCTCAATCCTCAGCCCTCATCCTCAATCCTCAATCCTCAATCCTCAATCCTCAATCCTCAATCTTCAATCCTCAATACTCAACCTTCAATAATCAATCCTCAACTCTCAATCCTCAATACTCAATCCTCAATCGTCAATCCTCAATCCCCAATCCTCAATCTTCAGTCCACAATCCTCAATCCTCAATCCTCAACCCTCAATCTTCAATACTCAATACTCAATCTTCAATCATCAATCCTCAATCCTCAATCCTCAATCCTCAGTCCTCAACCCTCAATCTACAATCCTCAATACTCAGTCTTCAATCCTCAATCCTCAATGCTCAATCCTCTGTCCTCATTCTTCAATCCTCAATACACAATCCTCAATATTCATTGCTCAATCCTCAATCCTCAATCCTCAGTTCTCAATCCTCATTCTTCAATCCTCAATACACAATCCTCAATCTTCAGTCCACAATCCTCGATCGTCAATCCTCAACCCCCAATCTTCAATACTCAATACTCAATCTTCAATCCTCAATCCTCAACTCTCGAACCTCAATCCTCAACCGTCAGTCCTCGTCCTCAATCGTCAACCCTCAATCCACAATCCTCAACCTTCAATCCTCAATACTCAATATTCAATACTCAATCCTCAACCTTCAATCCTCAATCTTCAATCCTCAATACTCAATCCTCAATCCTCAATCCTGATTCTTCAATCCTCAATACCCAATCCTCGATCTTCAATCCTCAATCCTCAATCCTCAATCCTCAATCCTCAATCCTCAGTCCTCAGTCCTCAAACCTCAATCCTCAACCTCAGCCCTCATCCTCAAACCTCAATCCTCAATCCTCAATCCTCAATCTTCAACCATCAATACTCAACCTTCAATAATCAATCCTCAATTCTCAATCCTCAATACTCAATCCTCAATCGTCAACCCTCAATCCCCAATCCTCAATCTTCAGTCCACAATCCTCAATCCTCAATCCTCAACCCTCAATCTTCAATACTCAATACTCAATCTTCAATCCTCAATCCTCAATCCTCAACCCTCAATCCTCAGTCCTCAAACCTCAATCCCGAATCCTCAATCCTGAATCCTCAATCTTCAGCCCTCAGTCCTCATAGATCAATTGTCAATCCTCAATCCTCAATAGAATATCCTCAATTCACAGTTTTCAATACTGAACCCCATTCTTCAATCTTCAAATCTCAATCCACAAACATCAATTCTCATCACTCAACCATCAACACCCAGTCCTCAATCTTCAATCCTCAATCCTCAATCCTCAATCTTCAATCCTCAAAACTCAATACTCAATCCTCAATTCTCAGTCCTCAATACTCAATCCTCTATCCTCAATCGTCAATCCACAATCCCCAATCCTCAACCTTCAATCCTCAATCCTCAATCCTCAATCCTCAATCCTCAATATTCAACACACAACCCTCAACCATCAATCCTCTATTCGCAATACTCAATAGAATATCCTGAATTCTCATGGTTCAATACTCAATCCACAGAATTCAATAATCAAATCTCAATCCTCAAACATCAATTCTCAACACTCAATCCTCAATACTCAGTCCTCTCTCTTCAATCCTCCATCCTCAATCCTCAACCCTCAATTCGCAGTCACCAATACTCAATCTGCAATACCCAGTCCTCAATCCTCAATCCTCAATCCTCAATCCTCAATTCTCAACCCTCAATCCTCATTCCTCAAACCTCAATCCTCAACCCTCAGCCCTCATTATCAATTCTCAATTCTCAGTCCTCAATCCTCAAACCCCAATCTTCAATCCTCAATAATCAATATCCAATCCTAGATCCTCAAACCCCAATCTTCAATCCTTAATCCTCAACCTTCAATCCTCATTCCCCAGTCCTCAATCTTCAATCCTCAATGCTCAATCCTCAATCCTCAATCATCATTCCTCAATCCTCAGCCCTCAACCCTCAAACCTCAATCCTCAACCGTCAGTCCTCGTCCTCAATCGTCAACCCTCAATCCTCAATCCTCAATCTTCAATCCTCAATACTCAATATTCAATACTCAATCCTCAATCTTCAATCCTCAATCTTCAATCCTCAATCCTCAATACTCAATCCTCAGTCCTCATTCTTCAATCCTCAATACCCAATCCTCAATCTTCAATCCTCAATCCTCAATCCTAAATCCTCAATTCTCAATCCACAATCCTCAGTCCTCAGTCCTCAAACCTCAATCCTCAATCCTCAGCCCTCATCCTCAATCCTCAATCCTCAATCCTCAATCCTCAATCCTCAATCTTCAATCCTCAATACTCAACCTTCAATAATCAATCCTCAACTCTCAATCCTCAATACTCAATCCTCAATCGTCAATCCTCAATCCCCAATCCTCAATCTTCAGTCCACAATCCTCAATCCTCAATCCTCAACCCTCAATCTTCAATACTCAATACTCAATCTTCAATCCTCAATCCTCAATCCTCAATCCTCAATCCTCAGTCCTCAACCCTCAATCTACAATCCTCAATACTCAGTCTTCAATCCTCAATCCTCAATGCTCAATCCTCAGTCCTCATTCTTCAATCCTCAATACACAATCCTCAATATTCATTGCTCAATCCTCAATCCTCAATCCTCAGTTCTCAATCCTCAATCCTCAATCCTCAATATTCAACACTCAAGCCTCAATCATCAATCCTCAATTCTCAATACTCAATAGAGTATCCTGAATTCTCATGGTTCAATACTCAATCCACAATATTCAATAATCAAATCTCAATCCTCAAACATCCATTCTCAACACTCAATACTCAACACTCAGTCCTCTCTCTTCAATCCTCCATACTCAACCCTCAATCCTCAAGCGTCAATCCTCAATCCTCTATCCTCAACCCTCAATCCTCAGTCCTCAAACCTCAATCCCGAATCCTCAATCCTGAATCCTCCATCTTCAGCCCTCAGTCCTCAAAAATCAATTGTCAATCCTCAATGCTCAATAGAATATCCTCAATTCACAGTTTTCAATACTGAACCCCATCCTTCAATCTTCAAATCTCAATCCACAAACATCAATCCTCATCACTCAACCATCAACACCCAGTCCTCAATCTTCAATCCTCAATCCTCAATCCTCAACCTTCAATCCTCAATACTCAATACTCAATCCTCAATCCTCAATTCTCAGTCCTCAATACTCAATCCTCAATCGTCAATCCTCAATCCCCAACCCTCAATCTTCAATCCTCAATTCTCAATCCTCAATCCTCAATCCTCAATATTCAACACACAACCCTCAACCGTCAATCCTCAACACTCAACCATCAATCCTCAATTCTCAATACTCAATAGAATATCCTGAATTCTCATGGTTCAGTGCGCAATCCACAAAATTCAATAATCAAGTCTCAATCCTCAAACATCAATTCTCAACACTCAATCCTCAATACTCAGTCCTCCCTCTTCAATCGTCCATCCTCAATCCTCAACCCTCAATCCTCAGTCATCAATACTCAATCTTCAATACTCAATCCTCAATCCTCAATCATCAACCCTCAATCTTCAATCCTCAACCCTCAATCCTCATTTCTCAAACCTCAATCCTCAACTCTCAGCCCTCATCCTCAATTCTCAATCCTCAATACCCAATCCTCAATCTTCAATCCTCAAGCCTCAATCCTCAATCCTCAATCCTCAATCCTCAATCCTCAATCCACAGACCTCAAACAGCAATGCTCAACCCTCAGTCCTCGTCCTCAGTCCACAACCGTCAATCCTCAATCCTCAATCTTCAATCATCAATATTCAATCTTCAGTTCTCAATCCTCAATCCTCAATCCTCAATCCTCAATCCTCAATGTTCTATCCCCTATACCCAAACCTCAATCTTCAATCCTCAATCCTCAACCCTCAATCCTCAATCCTCAATCCTCAACCTTCAATCCTCAATACTCAATCTTCAACCCTCAATCCTCAATCCTCAATCCTCAATCCTCATTCTTCAGTCCTCAGTCCTCAATCTTCAATCCTCAATACTCAACCTTCAATAATCAATCCTCAATTCTCAATCCTCAATACTCAATCCTCAATCGTCAATCCTCAATCCCCAATCCTCAATCTTCAGTCCACAATCCTCAATCCTCAATCCTCAACCCTCAATCTTCAATACTCAATACTCAATCTTCAATCCTCAATCCTCAATCCTCAAACCTCAAGCATGAATACTCAACCCTCAGACCTCGTCCTCAATCCACAACCCTCAATCCTCGATCCTCAATCTTCAATACTCAACCTTCAATCCTCAATGCTCAATCCTCAATACCCAATCCTCAATCTTCAACCCTCAATCCACAATCCTCAATCCCCAATCCTCAATCCTCAATCCTCATTCCACAAACCTCAATCCTGAATCCTCAATCCTGAATCCTCAATCTTCAGCCCACAGTCCTCAACTATCAGTTGTCAATCCTCAATCCTCAATAGAATATCCTCACTTCACAGGATTCAATACTCAATACTCAACCTGCAATCTTCAAATCTCTATCCACAAACATCAATTCTGATCACTCAACCCTCAATACTCAGTCCCCAATCCTCAATCTTCAACCCTCAATCCTCAATCCTCAATCCTCAATCCTCAATCCTCAATCTTCAATCCTCAATACTCAATCCTCAATCCTCAATCCTCAATCCTCAATCCTCATTCTTCAATCCTCAATACCCAATCCTCAATCTTCAGTCCTCAATCCTCAATCCTCAATCCTCAATTCTCAATCCTCAACCCCAGTCCTCAGTCCTCAAACCTCAATCCTCAATCCTCAGCCCTCATCCTCAACCCTCAATCCTCAATCCTCAACCCTCAAGCGTCAATCCTCAATCCTCAATCCTGAAACCTCAATCCACAGTCCTCAAACCTCAATCCGGAATCCTCAATCTTGAATCCTGTACCTTCAGCCGTTGGTCCTCAACAATCTATCGTCAATCCCCAATCCTCAATAGAATATCCTCAATTCACAGTTTTCAATACTCAATCCCCATTCTTCAATCTTCAAATCTCAATCCACAAACATCAATTCTCATCACTCAACCCTCAGCACTCAGTCCTCAATCTTCAATCCACAATCCTCAATCCTCAATCTTCAATCCTCAATCCTCAATTCTCAATCCTCAATACTCAATCCTCAATCCTCAATCCTCAATCCTCAATCCTCAATCCTCAATCCTCAATCCACAATGTTCAATCCCCAATACCCAAACCTCAATCTTCAATCCTCAATCCTCAACCCACAATCCTCAATCCTCAATCTTCAATCCTCAATCCTCAATTCTCAATCCTCAGACCTCAATACTCTATCTTCAACCCTCAATCTTCAATCCTCAATCCTCAATTCTCAATACTCATTCTTCAGTCCCCAATACGCAATCTTCAATCTTCAATCCTCAATCCTTAATCCTCAATTCTCCATCCTCAATCCTCAATCCTCAGACATCAAACATCAATACTCAACCCTCAATCCTCGTCCTCAATCCACTTCCCTCAATCCTCGATCCTCAAACTTCAATCATCAATATTCAATCTCCAATCCTAGATCCTCAATCCCCAATCCTCAATCCTTAATCCTCAATCTTCAATCCTCAGACTTCAAACATAAATACTCAACCCTCAGACCTCGTCCTCAATCCACAACACTCAATACTCAATCCTCAATATTCAATCATTAACATTCAATCTTCAATCCTTAATCCTCAATCCCCAACCCTCAATCCTCAATGTTCAATCCTCAATACCCAATCCTCAGTCTTGAATCCTCAATCCTCAAACCTCAATCCTCAATCCTCAGACCTCAAACCTCAATCCTGAATCCTCAATCCTGAATCCTCAATCCTGAATCCTCAACCTTCAGCCCTGAGTCTTCAACAATCAGTTGTCAATCCTCAATCCTGAATAGAATATCCTCAATTCACAGCTTTCAATACTCAATACTCAATCTGCAATCTTCAGATTTCTATCCATAAACATCAATTCTCATCACTCAACCCTCAATACTCAGTCCCTAATCATCAATCTTCAATCCTCAACCCTCAATCCTCAATCCTCAATCCTCAATCTTCAGTCCTCAATACTCAATCTCCAATCCTCAATACTCAATCCTCAATCCTCAATCTTCATTCTTCAATCGTCAGTATCCAATCCTCAATCTTCAATCCTCAATCCTCAATCCTCAGTCCTCAATCCTCAATCCTCAATCCTCAGTCCTCAAACCTCAATCCGGAATCCTCGATCCTGAATCCTCAATCTTCAGCACTCAGGCCTCTACAATCAGTTGTCAATCCTCAATCCTCAATAGAATATCCCCAATTCACAGTTTTCAATACTCAATACTCAATCTGCAATCTTCAGATCTCTATCCACAAACATCA
The DNA here is from genome assembly GCF_051401765.1 of Calliopsis andreniformis. NCBI lineage: Eukaryota > Metazoa > Arthropoda > Insecta > Hymenoptera > Andrenidae > Calliopsis > Calliopsis andreniformis. The sequence goes on along the minus strand of NW_027480613.1, from coordinate 526,002 downwards.
ATTCTCATCACTCAACCCTCAATCCTCAGTCCCAAATCCTCAATCTCCAAGGGTCAACAATCAATCCTCAATCTTCAATCCTCAATACTCAATCTTCAATCCTCAATCCCCAATCCTCAGTCCTCAATCCTCATTCTCCAATCCTCAATACCCAATCCTAAATCTTCAATCCTCAATCCTCAGTCCTCAATTCTCAATCCTCAATTCTCAGCCCTCTGACGTCAAACATCAATACTCAACCCTCAGTCCTCGACCTCAATCCACAACCCTCAATCCTCAATCCTCAATCTTCAATCATCAATATTCAATTTTCAGTTCTCAATCCTCAATCCTCAATCCTCAATCCTCAATCCTCAATGTTCAATCCGCAATACCCAAACCTCAATCTTCAATCCTCAATCCTCAACCCTCAATCCTCAATCCTCAATCCTCAATTCTCAATACTCAATATAATATCCTGAATTCTCATGGTTCAACACTCAATCCACAATATTCAATAATCAAATCTCAATCCTCAAACATCAATTCTCAACACTCAATACTCAACACTCAGTCCTCTCTCTTCAATCCTCCATCCTCAACCCCCAATCCTCAAGCGTCAATCCTCAATCCTCAATCCTCAACCCTCAATCCTCAGTCCTCAAACCTCAATCCCGAATCCTCAATCCTGAATCCTCTGCCTTCAGCCCTCAGTCCTCAAAAATCAATTGTCAATCCTCAATCCTCAACAGAATATCCTCAATTCGCAGTTTTCAATACTGAACCCCATTCTTCAATCTTCAAATCTCAATCCACAAACATCAATCCTCATCACTCAACCATCAACACCCAGTCCTCAATCTTCAATCCTCAATCCTCAATCCTCAATCTTCAATCCTCAATACTCAATCCTCAATCCTCAATACTCAATTCTCAGTCCTCAATCCTCAATCCTCAATCCTCAATCATCAATATTCAACTGTCAAGCCTCAAACATCAATCCTCAATACTCAACCATCAATCCTCAATTCTCAATACTCAATAGAATATCCTGAATTCTCATGGTTCAATACCCAATCCACAATATTCAATAATCAAATCTCAATCCTCAAACATCAATTCTCAACACTCAATACTCAACACTCAGTCCTCTCTCTTCAATCCTCCATCCTCAACCCTCAATCCTCAAGCGTCAATCCTCAATCCTCAATCCTCAACCCTCAATCCTCAGTCCTCAAACCTCAATCCCGAATCCTCAATCCTGAATCCTCTACCTTCAGCCCTCAGTCCTCAAAAATCAATTGTCAATCCTCAATCCTCAACAGAATATACTCAATTCGCAGTTTTCAATACTGAACCCCATTCTTCAATCTTCAAATCTCAATCCACAAACATCAATCCTCATCACTCAACCATCAACACCCAGTCCTCAATCTTCAATCCTCAATCCTCAATCCTCAATCTTCAATCCACAATCCTCAATCCTCAATCCTCAATCCTCAATCCTCAATCCTCAATCCTCAGTCCTCAACCCTCAATCCTGAATCCTCAATCCTGAATCCTCAATCTTCAGCCCTCAGTCCTCAGCCATCAATCCTCAATTCTCAATACTCAATAGAATATCCTGAATTCTCATGGTTCAATACTCAATCCACAAAATTCAATAATCAAATCTCAGTCCTCAAACATCATTTCTCAACACTCAATCCTCAATACTCAGTCCTCTCTCTTCAATACTCCACCCTCAATCCTCAATTCTCAAGCGTCAATCCTCAATCCTCAATCCTCATCCCTCAATCCTCAGTCCTCAAACCTCAATCCGGAATCCTAAACCTTGAATCCTCAGCCTTCAGCCGTCGGTCCTCAACAATCAATTGTCAATCCCCAATCCTCAGTAGAATATCCTCAATTCACAGTTTTCATTACTCAATACTCAATCTGCAATCTTCAAATCTCTATCCACAAACATCAATACTCATCACTCAACCCTCAACACTCAGTCCTCAATCCTCAATATTAAATCCTTAATCCTCAATCCTCAATCCACAATCCTCAACATTCAATCCTCAATACTCAATCTTCAATGCTCATTCCTCAATCCTCAATCCTCAATTCTCAATCCTCAATCGTCAATCTTCAATCCTCTATACTCGATCTTCAACCCCCAATCCTCAATCCTCAATCCTCGATCCTCAATATTCAACACACAACCCTCAATATTCAACACTCAAGCCTCAAACATCAATCCTCAATACTCAATCATCAATCCTCAATTCTCAATACTCAATAGAATATCCTGAATTCTCATGGTTCAATACTCAATCCACAATATTCAATAATCAAATCTCAATCCTCAAACACCAATTCTCAACACTCAATACTCAACACTCAGTCCTCTCTCTTCAATCCTCCATCCTCAACCCTCAATACTCAATCCTCAATCCTCAATGTTCGATCCTCAATACCCAATCTTCAATCTTCAATCCTCAATCCTCAATCCTCAATTGTCAGTCCTCAATCCTCAATCCTCAGTCATCAAACCTCAATCCAGAATCCTCAATCCTGAATCCTCAATCTTCAGCCCTCAGTCCTCAATAATCAATCTCCAATCCTAGATCCTCAATCCCCAATCTTCAATCCTTAATCCTCAACATTCAATCCTCATTCCCCAGTCCTCAATCTTCAATCCTCAATGCTGAATCCTCAATCCTCAATCACCAGTCCTCAATCCTCAACCCTCAACCCTCAAACCTCAATCCTCAACCGTCAGTCCTCGTCCTCAATCGTCAACCCACAATCCTCAATCCTCAATCTTCAATCCTCAATACTCAATATTCAATCCTCAGTCCTCAATCCTCAATCCTCAATCCTCAATCCTCAATCATCAATATTCAACAGTCAAGCCTCAAACATCAATCCTCAATACTCAATCATCAATCCTCAATTCTCAATACTCAATAGAATATCCTGAATTCTCATGGTTCAACACTCAATCCACAATATTCAATAATCAAATCTCAATCCTCAAACATCAATTCTCAACACTCAATACTCAACACTCAGTCCTCTCTCTTCAATCCTCCATCCTCAACCCTCAATCCTCAAGCGTCAATCCTCAATCCTCAATCCTCAACCCTCAATCCTCAATCCTCAATCCTCAATCCTCATTCTTCAATCCTCAATACCCAATCCTCAATCTTCAGTCCTCAATCCTCTATCCTCAATCCTCAATTCTCAGTCCTCAACCCCAGACCTCAGTCCTCAAACCTCAATCCTCAATCCTCAGCCCTCATCCTCAATCCTCAATCCTCAATCCTCAATCCTCAATCTTCAATCCTCAATACTCAACCTTCAATAATCAATCCTCAACTCTCAATCCTCAATACTCAATCCTCAATCGTAAATCCTCAATCCCCAATCCTCAATCTTCAGTCCACAATCCTCAATCCTCAATCCTCAACCCTCAATCTTCAATACTCAATACTCAATCTTCAATCCTCAATCCTCAATCCTCAATCCTCAATCCTCAATCCTCAGTCCTCAATCCTCAATCTACAATCCTCAATACTCAGTCTTCAATCCTCAATCCTCAACCCTCAATCCTCAATCCTCATTCTTCAATCCTCAATACACAATCCTCAATCTTCAGTCCACAATCCTCGATCCTCAATCCTCAACCCCCAATATTCAATACTCAATACTCAATCTTCAATCCTCAATCCTCAATCCTCAAACCTCAATCCTCAACCGTCAGTCCTCGTCCTCAATCGTCAACCCTCAATCCACAATCCTCAACCTTCAATCCTCAATACTCAATATTCGATACTCAATCCTCAATCTTCAATCCTCAATCTTCAATCCTCAACCCTCAATCCTCAATCCTCAATCCTCATTCTTCAATCCTCAATACCCAATCCTCGATCTTCAATCCTCAATCCTCAATCCTCAATTCTCAATCCTCAATCCTCAGTCCTCAGTCCTCAAACCTCAATCCTCAACCGTCAGTCCTCGTCCTCAATCGTCAACCCTCAATCCACAATCCTCAACCTTCAATCCTCAATACTCAATATTCAATACTCAATCCTCAATCTTCAATCCTCAATCCTCAATCCTCAATCCTCAATCCTCATTCTTCAATCCTTAATACCCAATCCTCAATCTTCAATCCTCAATCCTCAATCCTCAATTCTCTATCATCAATCGTCAGTCCTCAGTCGTCAAATCTCAATCCTCAATCCTCAGCCCTCAGCCTCAATCCTCAATCCTCAATCCTCTATCCTCAACCTTCAATCCTCAATACTCAACCTTCAATAATCAATCCTCAATTCTCAATCCTCAATACTCAATCCTCAATCGCCAATCCTCAATCCCCAATCCTCAATCTTCAGTCCACAATCCTCAATGCTCAATCCTCAACCCTCAATCTTCAATACTCAAGACTCAATCTTCAATCCTCAATCCTCAATCCTCAATCCTCAATCCTCAACTCTCAATCCTCAACCCTCAATCCTCAGTCCTCAATCATCAATCCTCAATCCTTAAACCTCAATCCCGAACCGTCAGTCCTCGTCCTCAAGCCTCAACCCTCAATCCTCAATCCTCAATCCTCAATCTTCAATCATCAATACTCAATCTTCAACCCTCAATCCTCAATACTCAATCTTCAATCATCAATCCTCAATTCTCAACCCTCAATGCTCAATCCTCAATCGTCAATCCTCAATCCCCAATCCTCAATCTTCAATCCTCAATCCTCAATCCTCAATCCTCAATCCTCAATCTTCAATCCTCAATACTCAACATTCAATCCTCAATCCTCAATCCTCAATCCTCAATCCTCAATCCTCAATCCTCTATCTTCAATCATCCATACTCAAACTGCAATCCTCAATCCTCAGTCCTCACTCCTCAATCCTCATTCTTCAACCCTCAATACCGAATCCTCAATCTTCAATCCTCAATCCTCAATCATCAATTCTCAATCCTCAATCCTCAATCCTCGGACTTCAAACATCAATACTCATCCCACAGTCCTCGTCCTCAATCCACAACACTCAATCCTCAATCCTGAATCTTCAACCATTAATATTCAATCTTCAATCCACAATCTTCAATCCTCAATTCTCAACCCTCAATCCTCAATTTTCAATACTCAATACCCAATCCTCAGTCTTCAATCCTCAATCCTCAATCCTCAATCCCCAGACCACAAACCTCTATCCTGAATCCTCAATCCTGAATCCTCAATCTTCAGCACTGAGTCCTCAACAATCAGTTGTCAATCCTCAATCAACAATAGAATATCCTCAATTCACAGTTTTCAATACTCAATACTCAATCTGCAGTCTTCAGATCTCTATCCACAAACATCAATACTCATCACTCAACCCTCAACACTCAGTCCTCAATCCTCAATATTCAATCCTCAATCCTCAATCCTCAATCCACAATCCTCAACATTCAATCCTCAATACTCAGTCTTCAATGCTAATTCCTCAATCCTCAACACTCAATTCTCAATCCTCAATCGTCAATCTTCAATCCTCTATACTCAATATTCAACCCTCAATCCTCAATCCTCAATCCTCACTCTTGAATCCTCAATACCCAATCCTCAATCTATAATCCTGAATCCTCAATCCCCAATTCTCAATCCTCAATCCTCAGTCCTCAGCTCTCAAACCTCAATCCTCAACCCTCAGCCCTCATCCTCATTCCTCATTCCTCAATGCTCAATCCTCAATCTTCAATCCTCAATACTCAATCTTCAATCCTCAATCCTCAATCCTCAATCCTCAATGCTCAATCCTCAATCTTCAATCCTCCATCCCGAATCCTCAATCTTCAATCCTCAATCCTCAATCCTCAATCCTCAATCCTCAATCTTCAATCCTCAATACTCAATATTCAATCCTCAATCCTCAATCCTCAATCCTCAATCCTCAATCCTCAATCCTCAATCTTCAATCATCCATACTCAAACTGCAATCCTCAATCCTCAGTCCTCACACCTCAATCCTCATTCTTCGACCCTCAATACCGAATCCTCAATCTTCAATCCTCAATCCTCAATTCTCAATACTCATTCTTCAGTCCCCAATACGCAATCTTCAATCTTCAATCCTCAATCCTTAATCCTCAATTCTCCATCCTCAATCCTCAATCCTCAGACATCAAACATCAATACTCAACCCTCAATCCTCGTCCTCAATCCACATCCCTCAATCCTCGATCCTCAAACTTCAATCATCAATATTCAATCTCCAATCCTAGATCCTCAATCCCCAATCCTCAATCCTTAATCCTCAATCTTCAATCCTCAGGCTTCAAACATAAATACTCAACCCTCAGACCTCGTCCTCAATCCACAACACTCAATACTCAATCCTCAATATTCAATCATTAACATTCAATCTTCAATCCTTAATCCTCAATACCCAACCCTCAATCCTCAATGTTCAATCCTCAACACCCAATCCTCAGTCTTGAATCCTCAATCCTCAATCCTCAATCCTCAATCCTCAGACCTCAAACCTCAATCCTGAATCCTCAATCCTGAATCCTCAATCCTGAATCCTCAACCTTCAGCCCTGAGTCCTCAACAATCAGTTGTCAATCCTCAATCCTGAATAGAATATCCCCAATTCACAGTTTTCAATACTCAATAATCAATCTGCAATCTTCAGATCTCTATCCACAAACATCAATTCTCATCACTCAACCCTCAATCCTCAGTCCCAAATCCTCAGTCTTCAAGGGTCAACAATCAATCCTCAATCTTCAATCCTCAATACTCAATCTTCAATCCTCAATCCCCAATCCTCAGTCCTCAATCCTCATTCTCCAATCCTCAATACCCAATCCTAAATCTTCAATCCTCAATCCTCAGTCCTCAATTCTCAATCCTCAATTCTCAGCCCTCTGACGTCAAACATCAATACTCAACCCTCAGTCCTCGACCTCAATCCACAACCCTCAATCCTCAATCCTCAATCTTCAATCATCAATATTCAATCTTCAGTTCTCAATCCTCAATCCTCAATCCTCAATCCTCAATCCTCAATGTTCAATCCGCAATACCCAAACCTCAATCTTCAATCCTCAATCCTCAACCCTCAATCCTCAGCCCTCATCCTCAATCCTCAATCCTCAATCCTCAATACTCAATCTTCAATCCTCAATACTCAACCTTCAATAATCAATCCTCAACTCTCAATCCTCAATACTCAATCCTCAATCGTCAATCCTCAATCCCCAATCCTCAATCTTCAGTCCACAATCCTCAATCCTCAATCGTCAACCCTCAATCTTCAATACTCAATACTCAATCTTCAATCCTCAATCCTCAATCCTCAATCCTCAATCCTCAATCCTCAGTCCTCAATCCTCAATCTACAATCCTCAATACTCAGTCTTCAATCCTCAATCCTCAATACTCAATCCTCAATCCTCATTCTTCAATCCTCAATACACAATCCTCAATCTTCAGTCCACAATCCTCGATCCTCAATCCTCAACCCCCAATCTTCAATACTCAATACTCAGTCTTCAATCCTCAATCCTCAATCCCCAAACCTCAATCCTCAACCGTCAGTCCTCGTCCTCAATCGTCAACCCTCAATCCACAATCCTCAACCTTCAATCCTCAATACTCAATATTCAATACTCAATCCTCAATCTTCAATCCTCAATCTTCAATCCTCAATCCTCAATCCTCAATCCTCAATCCTGATTCTTCAATCCTCAATACCCAATCCTCAATCCTCAATTCTCAATCCTCAATCCTCAGTCCTCAGTCCTCAAACCTCAATCCTCAACCTCAGCCCTCATCCTCAAACCTCAATCCTCAATCCTCAATCCTCAATCTTCAACCCTCAATACTCAACCTTCAATAATCAATCCTCAATTCTCAATCCTCAATACTCAATCCTCAATCGTCAATCCTCAATCCCCAATCCTCAATCTTCAGTCCACAATCCTCAATCCTCAATCCTCAACCCTCAATCTTCAATACTCAAATCTCAATCTTCAATCCTCAATCCTCAATCCTCAACCCTCAATCCTCAGTCCTCAAACCTCAATCCCGAATCCTCAATCCTGAATCCTCAATCTTCAGCCCTCAGTCCTCATAGATCAATTGTCAATCCTCAATCCTCAACAGAATATCCTCAATTCACAGTTTTCAATACTGAACCCCATTCTTCAATCTTCAAATCTCAATCCACAAACATCAATTCTCATCACTCAACCATCAACACCCAGTCCTCAATCTTCAATCCTCAATCCTCAATCCTCAATCTTCAATCCTCAAAGCTCAATACTCAATCCTCAATTCTCAGTCCTCAATACTCAATCCTCTATCCTCAATCGTCAATCCACAATCCCCAATCCTCAACCTTCAATCCTCAATCCTCAATCCTCAATCCTCAATCCTCAATATTCAACACACAACCCTCAACCATCAATCCTCTATTCGCAATACTCAATAGAATATCCTGAATTCTCATGGTTCAATACTCAATCCACAGAATTCAATAATCAAATCTCAATCCTCAAACATCAATTCTCAACACTCAATCCTCAATACTCAGTCCTCTCTCTTCAATCCTCCATCCTCAATCCTCAACCCTCAATTCTCAGTCACCAATACTCAATCTGCAATACCCAGTCCTCAATCCTCAATCCTCAATCCTCAATCCTCAATTCTCAACCCTCAATCCTCATTCCTCAAACCTCAATCCTCAACCCTGAGCCCTCATTATCAATTCTCAATTCTCAGTCCTCAATCCTCAAACCCCAATCTTCAATCCTCAATAATCAATCTCCAATCCTAGATCCTCAATCCCCAATCTTCAATCCTTAATCCTCAACCTTCAATCCTCATTCCCCAGTCCTCAATCTTCAATCCTCAATGCTCAATCCTCAATCCTCAATCATCATTCCTCAATCCTCAGCCCTCAACCCTCAAACCTCAATCCTCAACCGTCAGTCCTCGTCCTCGATCGTCAACCCCCAACCCTCAATCCTCAATCTTCAATCCTCAATACTCAATATTCAATACTCAATCCTCAATCTTCAATCCTCAATCTTCAATCCTCAATCCTCAATCCTCAATCCTCAGTCCTCATTCTTCAATCCTCAATACCGAATCCTCAATCTTCAATCCTCAATCCTCAATGCTAAATCCTCAATTCTCAATCCTCAATCCTCAGTCCTCAGTCCTCAAACCTCAATCCTCAATCCTCAGCCCTCATCCTCAATCCTCAATCCTCAATCCTCAATCCTCAATCCTCAATCTTCAATCCTCAATACTCAACCTTCAATAATCAATCCTCAACTCTCAATCCTCAATACTCAATCCTCAATCGTCAATCCTCAATCCCCAATCCTCAATCTTCAGTCCACAATCCTCAATCCTCAATCCTCAACCCTCAATCTTCAATACTCAATACTCAATCTTCAATCCTCAATCCTCAATCCTCAATCCTCAATCCTCAGTCCTCAACCCTCAATCTACAATCCTCAATACTCAGTCTTCAATCCTCAATCCTCAATGCTCAATCCTCTGTCCTCATTCTTCAATCCTCAATACACAATCCTCAATATTCATTGCTCAATCCTCAATCCTCAATCCTCAGTTCTCAATCCTCATTCTTCAATCCTCAATACACAATCCTCAATCTTCAGTCCACAATCCTCGATCGTCAATCCTCAACCCCCAATCTTCAATACTCAATACTCAATCTTCAATCCTCAATCCTCAACTCTCAAACCTCAATCCTCAACCGTCAGTCCTCGTCCTCAATCGTCAACCCTCAATCCACAATCCTCAACCTTCAATCCTCAATACTCAATATTCAATACTCAATCCTCAACCTTCAATCCTCAATCTTCAATCCTCAATACTCAATCCTCAATCCTCAATCCTGATTCTTCAATCCTCAATACCCAATCCTCGATCTTCAATCCTCAATCCTCAATCCTCAATCCTCAATCCTCAATCCTCAGTCCTCAGTCCTCAAACCTCAATCCTCAACCTCAGCCCTCATCCTCAAACCTCAATCCTCAATCCTCAATCCTCAATCTTCAACCATCAATACTCAACCTTCAATAATCAATCCTCAATTCTCAATCCTCAATACTCAATCCTCAATCGTCAACCCTCAATCCCCAATCCTCAATCTTCAGTCCACAATCCTCAATCCTCAATCCTCAACCCTCAATCTTCAATACTCAATACTCAATCTTCAATCCTCAATCCTCAATCCTCAACCCTCAATCCTCAGTCCTCAAACCTCAATCCCGAATCCTCAATCCTGAATCCTCAATCTTCAGCCCTCAGTCCTCATAGATCAATTGTCAATCCTCAATCCTCAATAGAATATCCTCAATTCACAGTTTTCAATACTGAACCCCATTCTTCAATCTTCAAATCTCAATCCACAAACATCAATTCTCATCACTCAACCATCAACACCCAGTCCTCAATCTTCAATCCTCAATCCTCAATCCTCAATCTTCAATCCTCAAAACTCAATACTCAATCCTCAATTCTCAGTCCTCAATACTCAATCCTCTATCCTCAATCGTCAATCCACAATCCCCAATCCTCAACCTTCAATCCTCAATCCTCAATCCTCAATCCTCAATCCTCAATATTCAACACACAACCCTCAACCATCAATCCTCTATTCGCAATACTCAATAGAATATCCTGAATTCTCATGGTTCAATACTCAATCCACAGAATTCAATAGTCAAATCTCAATCCTCAAACATCAATTCTCAACACTCAATCCTCAATACTCAGTCCTCTCTCTTCAATCCTCCATCCTCAATCCTCAACCCTCAATTCGCAGTCACCAATACTCAATCTGCAATACCCAGTCCTCAATCCTCAATCCTCAATCCTCAATCCTCAATTCTCAACCCTCAATCCTCATTCCTCAAACCTCAATCCTCAACCCTCAGCCCTCATTATCAATTCTCAATTCTCAGTCCTCAATCCTCAAACCCCAATCTTCAATCCTCAATAATCAATATCCAATCCTAGATCCTCAAACCCCAATCTTCAATCCTTAATCCTCAACCTTCAATCCTCATTCCCCAGTCCTCAATCTTCAATCCTCAATGCTCAATCCTCAATCCTCAATCATCATTCCTCAATCCTCAGCCCTCAACCCTCAAACCTCAATCCTCAACCGTCAGTCCTCGTCCTCAATCGTCAACCCTCAATCCTCAATCCTCAATCTTCAATCCTCAATACTCAATATTCAATACTCAATCCTCAATCTTCAATCCTCAATCTTCAATCCTCAATCCTCAATACTCAATCCTCAGTCCTCATTCTTCAATCCTCAATACCCAATCCTCAATCTTCAATCCTCAATCCTCAATCCTAAATCCTCAATTCTCAATCCACAATCCTCAGTCCTCAGTCCTCAAACCTCAATCCTCAATCCTCAGCCCTCATCCTCAATCCTCAATCCTCAATCCTCAATCCTCAATCCTCAATCTTCAATCCTCAATACTCAACCTTCAATAATCAATCCTCAACTCTCAATCCTCAATACTCAATCCTCAATCGTCAATCCTCAATCCCCAATCCTCAATCTTCAGTCCACAATCCTCAATCCTCAATCCTCAACCCTCAATCTTCAATACTCAATACTCAATCTTCAATCCTCAATCCTCAATCCTCAATCCTCAATCCTCAGTCCTCAACCCTCAATCTACAATCCTCAATACTCAGTCTTCAATCCTCAATCCTCAATGCTCAATCCTCAGTCCTCATTCTTCAATCCTCAATACACAATCCTCAATATTCATTGCTCAATCCTCAATCCTCAATCCTCAGTTCTCAATCCTCAATCCTCAATCCTCAATATTCAACACTCAAGCCTCAATCATCAATCCTCAATTCTCAATACTCAATAGAGTATCCTGAATTCTCATGGTTCAATACTCAATCCACAATATTCAATAATCAAATCTCAATCCTCAAACATCCATTCTCAACACTCAATACTCAACACTCAGTCCTCTCTCTTCAATCCTCCATACTCAACCCTCAATCCTCAAGCGTCAATCCTCAATCCTCTATCCTCAACCCTCAATCCTCAGTCCTCAAACCTCAATCCCGAATCCTCAATCCTGAATCCTCCATCTTCAGCCCTCAGTCCTCAAAAATCAATTGTCAATCCTCAATGCTCAATAGAATATCCTCAATTCACAGTTTTCAATACTGAACCCCATCCTTCAATCTTCAAATCTCAATCCACAAACATCAATCCTCATCACTCAACCATCAACACCCAGTCCTCAATCTTCAATCCTCAATCCTCAATCCTCAACCTTCAATCCTCAATACTCAATACTCAATCCTCAATCCTCAATTCTCAGTCCTCAATACTCAATACTCAATCCTCAATCGTCAATCCTCAATCCCCAACCCTCAATCTTCAATCCTCAATTCTCAATCCTCAACCCTCAATCCTCAATATTCAACACACAACCCTCAACCGTCAATCCTCAACACTCAACCATCAATCCTCAATTCTCAATACTCAATAGAATATCCTGAATTCTCATGGTTCAGTGCGCAATCCACAAAATTCAATAATCAAGTCTCAATCCTCAAACATCAATTCTCAACACTCAATCCTCAATACTCAGTCCTCTCTCTTCAATCGTCCATCCTCAATCCTCAACCCTCAATCCTCAGTCATCAATACTCAATCTTCAATACTCAATCCTCAATCCTCAATCATCAACCCTCAATCTTCAATCCTCAACCCTCAATCCTCATTTCTCAAACCTCAATCCTCAACTCTCAGCCCTCATCCTCAATTCTCAATCCTCAATACCCAATCCTCAATCTTCAATCCTCAAGCCTCAATCCTCAATCCTCAATCCTCAATCCTCAATCCTCAATCCACAGACCTCAAACAGCAATGCTCAACCCTCAGTCCTCGTCCTCAGTCCACAACCGTCAATCCTCAATCCTCAATCTTCAATCATCAATATTCAATCTTCAGTTCTCAATCCTCAATCCTCAATCCTCAATCCTCAATCCTCAATGTTCTATCCCCTATACCCAAACCTCAATCTTCAATCCTCAATCCTCAACCCTCAATCCTCAATCCTCAATCCTCAACCTTCAATCCTCAATACTCAATCTTCAACCCTCAATCCTCAATCCTCAATCCTCAATCCTCAATCCTCATTCTTCAGTCCTCAGTCCTCAATCTTCAATCCTCAATACTCAACCTTCAATAATCAATCCTCAATTCTCAATCCTCAATACTCAATCCTCAATCGTCAATCCTCAATCCCCAATCCTCAATCTTCAGTCCACAATCCTCAATCCTCAATCCTCAACCCTCAATCTTCAATACTCAATACTCAATCTTCAATCCTCAATCCTCAATCCTCAAACCTCAAGCATGAATACTCAACCCTCAGACCTCGTCCTCAATCCACAACCCTCAATCCTCGATCCTCAATCTTCAATACTCAACCCTCAATCCTCAATGCTCAATCCTCAATACCCAATCCTCAATCTTCAACCCTCAATCCACAATCCTCAATCCCCAATCCTCAATCCTCAATCCTCATTCCACAAACCTCAATCCTGAATCCTCAATCCTGAATCCTCAATCTTCAGCCCACAGTCCTCAACTATCAGTTGTCAATCCTCAATCCTCAATAGAATATCCTCACTTCACAGGATTCAATACTCAATACTCAACCTGCAATCTTCAAATCTCTATCCACAAACATCAATTCTCATCACTCAACCCTCAATACTCAGTCCCCAATCCTCAATCTTCAACCCTCAATCCTCAATCCTCAATCCTCAATCCTCAATCCTCAATCTTCAATCCTCAATACTCAATCCTCAATCCTCAATCCTCAATCCTCAATCCTCATTCTTCAATCCTCAATACCCAATCCTCAATCTTCAGTCCTCAATCCTCAATCCTCAATCCTCAATTCTCAATCCTCAACCCCAGTCCTCAGTCCTCAATCCTCAACCCTCAATCCTCAATCCTCAATCCTCATTCTTCAATCCTCAATACCCAATCCTCGATCTTCAATCCTCAATCCTCAATCCTCAATTCTCAATCCTCAATCCTCAGTCGTCAGTCCTCAAACCTCAATCCTCAACCGTCAGTCCTCGTCCTCAATCGTCAACCCTCAATCCACAATCCTCAACCTTCAATCCTCAATACTCAATATTCAATACTCAATCCTCAATCTTCAATCCTCAATCCTCAATCCTCAATCCTCAATCCTCATTCTTCAATCCTTAATACCCAATCCTCAATCTTCAATCCTCAATCCTCAATCCTCAATTCTCTATCATCAATCGTCAGTCCTCAGTCGTCAAATCTCAATCCTCAATCCTCAGCCCTCAGCCTCAATCCTCAATCCTCAATCCTCTATCCTCAACCTTCAATCCTCAATACTCAACCTTCAATAATCAATCCTCAATTCTCAATCCTCAATACTCAATCCTCAATCGCCAATCCTCAATCCCCAATCCTCAATCTTCAGTCCACAATCCTCAATGCTCAATCCTCAACCCTCAATCTTCAATACTCAAGACTCAATCTTCAATCCTCAATCCTCAATCCTCAATCCTCAATCCTCAACTCTCAATCCTCAACCCTCAATCCTCAGTCCTCAATCATCAATCCTCAATCCTTAAACCTCAATCCCGAACCGTCAGTCCTCGTCCTCAAGCCTCAACCCTCAATCCTCAATCCTCAATCCTCAATCTTCAATCATCAATACTCAATCTTCAACCCTCAATCCTCAATACTCAATCTTCAATCATCAATCCTCAATTCTCAACCCTCAATGCTCAATCCTCAATCGTCAATCCTCAATCCCCAATCCTCAATCTTCAATCCTCAATCCTCAATCCTCAATCCTCAATCCTCAATCTTCAATCCTCAATACTCAACATTCAATCCTCAATCCTCAATCCTCAATCCTCAATCCTCAATCCTCAATCCTCTATCTTCAATCATCCATACTCAAACTGCAATCCTCAATCCTCAGTCCTCACTCCTCAATCCTCATTCTTCAACCCTCAATACCGAATCCTCAATCTTCAATCCTCAATCCTCAATCATCAATTCTCAATCCTCAATCCTCAATCCTCGGACTTCAAACATCAATACTCATCCCTCAGTCCTCGTCCTCAATCCACAACACTCAATCCTCAATCCTGAATCTTCAACCATTAATATTCAATCTTCAATCCACAATCTTCAATCCTCAATTCTCAACCCTCAATCCTCAATTTTCAATACTCAATACCCAATCCTCAGTCTTCAATCCTCAATCCTCAATCCTCAATCCCCAGACCACAAACCTCTATCCTGAATCCTCAATCCTGAATCCTCAATCTTCAGCACTGAGTCCTCAACAATCAGTTGTCAATCCTCAATCAACAATAGAATATCCTCAATTCACAGTTTTCAATACTCAATACTCAATCTGCAGTCTTCAGATCTCTATCCACAAACATCAATACTCATCACTCAACCCTCAACACTCAGTCCTCAATCCTCAATATTCAATCCTCAATCCTCAATCCTCAATCCACAATCCTCAACATTCAATCCTCAATACTCAGTCTTCAATGCTAATTCCTCAATCCTCAACACTCAATTCTCAATCCTCAATCGTCAATCTTCAATCCTCTATACTCAATATTCAACCCTCAATCCTCAATCCTCAATCCTCACTCTTGAATCCTCAATACCCAATCCTCAATCTATAATCCTGAATCCTCAATCCCCAATTCTCAATCCTCAATCCTCAGTCCTCAGCTCTCAAACCTCAATCCTCAACCCTCAGCCCTCATCCTCATTCCTCATTCCTCAATGCTCAATCCTCAATCTTCAATCCTCAATACTCAATCTTCAATCCTCAATCCTCAATCCTCAATCCTCAATGCTCAATCCTCAATCTTCAATCCTCCATCCCGAATCCTCAATCTTCAATCCTCAATCCTCAATCCTCAATCCTCAATCCTCAATCTTCAATCCTCAATACTCAATATTCAATCCTCAATCCTCAATCCTCAATCCTCAATCCTCAATCCTCAATCCTCAATCTTCAATCATCCATACTCAAACTGCAATCCTCAATCCTCAGTCCTCACACCTCAATCCTCATTCTTCGACCCTCAATACCGAATCCTCAATCTTCAATCCTCAATCCTCAATTCTCAATACTCATTCTTCAGTCCCCAATACGCAATCTTCAATCTTCAATCCTCAATCCTTAATCCTCAATTCTCCATCCTCAATCCTCAATCCTCAGACATCAAACATCAATACTCAACCCTCAATCCTCGTCCTCAATCCACATCCCTCAATCCTCGATCCTCAAACTTCAATCATCAATATTCAATCTCCAATCCTAGATCCTCAATCCCCAATCCTCAATCCTTAATCCTCAATCTTCAATCCTCAGGCTTCAAACATAAATACTCAACCCTCAGACCTCGTCCTCAATCCACAACACTCAATACTCAATCCTCAATATTCAATCATTAACATTCAATCTTCAATCCTTAATCCTCAATACCCAACCCTCAATCCTCAATGTTCAATCCTCAACACCCAATCCTCAGTCTTGAATCCTCAATCCTCAATCCTCAATCCTCAATCCTCAGACCTCAAACCTCAATCCTGAATCCTCAATCCTGAATCCTCAATCCTGAATCCTCAACCTTCAGCCCTGAGTCCTCAACAATCAGTTGTCAATCCTCAATCCTGAATAGAATATCCCCAATTCACAGTTTTCAATACTCAATAATCAATCTGCAATCTTCAGATCTCTATCCACAAACATCAATTCTCATCACTCAACCCTCAATCCTCAGTTCCAAATCCTCAGTCTTCAAGGGTCAACAATCAATCCTCAATCTTCAATCCTCAATACTCAATCTTCAATCCTCAATCCCCAATCCTCAGTCCTCAATCCTCATTCTCCAATCCTCAATACCCAATCCTAAATCTTCAATCCTCAATCCTCAGTCCTCAATTCTCAATCCTCAATTCTCAGCCCTCTGACGTCAAACATCAATACTCAACCCTCAGTCCTCGACCTCAATCCACAACCCTCAATCCTCAATCCTCAATCTTCAATCATCAATATTCAATCTTCAGTTCTCAATCCTCAATCCTCAATCCTCAATCCTCAATCCTGAATGTTCAATCCGCAATACCCAAACCTCAATCTTCAATCCTCAATCCTCAACCCTCAATCCTCAGCCCTCATCCTCAATCCTCAATCCTCAATCCTCAATACTCAATCTTCAATCCTCAATACTCAACCTTCAATAATCAATCCTCAACTCTCAATCCTCAATACTCAATCCTCAATCGTCAATCCTCAATCCCCAATCCTCAATCTTCAGTCCACAATCCTCAATCCTCAATCCTCAACCCTCAATCTTCAATACTCAATACTCAATCTTCAATCCTCAATCCTCAATCCTCAATCCTCAATCCTCAATCCTCAGTCCTCAATCCTCAATCTACAATCCTCAATACTCAGTCTTCAATCCTCAATCCTCAATACTCAATCCTCAATCCTCATTCTTCAATCCTCAATACACAATCCTCAATCTTCAGTCCACAATCCTCGATCCTCAATCCTCAACCCCCAATCTTCAATACTCAATACTCAATCTTCAATCCTCAATCCTCAATCCCCAAACCTCAATCCTCAACCGTCAGTCCTCGTCCTCAATCGTCAACCCTCAATCCACAATCCTCAACCTTCAATCCTCAATACTCAATATTCAATACTCAATCCTCAATCTTCAATCCTCAATCTTCAATCCTCAATCCTCAATCCTCAATCCTCAATCCTGATTCTTCAATCCTCAATACCCAATCCTCAATCCTCAATTCTCAATCCTCAATCCTCAGTCCTCAGTCCTCAAACCTCAATCCTCAACCTCAGCCCTCATCCTCAAACCTCAATCCTCAATCCTCAATCCTCAATCTTCAACCCTCAATACTCAACCTTCAATAATCAATCCTCAATTCTCAATCCTCAATACTCAATCCTCAATCGTCAATCCTCAATCCCCAATCCTCAATCTTCAGTCCACAATCCTCAATCCTCAATCCTCAACCCTCAATCTTCAATACTCAAATCTCAATCTTCAACCCTCAATCCTCAATCCTCAACCCTCAATCCTCAGTCCTCAAACCTCAATCCCGAATCCTCAATCCTGAATCCTCAATCTTCAGCCCTCAGTCCTCATAGATCAATTGTCAATCCTCAATCCTCAATAGAATATCCTCAATTCACAGTTTTCAATACTGAACCCCATTCTTCAATCTTCAAATCTCAATCCACAAACATCAATTCTCATCACTCAACCATCAACACCCAGTCCTCAATCTTCAATCCTCAATCCTCAATCCTCAATCTTCAATCCTCAAAGCTCAATACTCAATCCTCAATTCTCAGTCCTCAATACTCAATCCTCTATCCTCAATCGTCAATCCACAATCCCCAATCCTCAACCTTCAATCCTCAATCCTCAATCCTCAATCCTCAATCCTCAATATTCAACACACAACCCTCAACCATCAATCCTCTATTCGCAATACTCAATAGAATATCCTGAATTCTCATGGTTCAATACTCAATCCACAGAATTCAATAATCAAATCTCAATCCTCAAACATCAATTCTCAACACTCAATCCTCAATACTCAGTCCTCTCTCTTCAATCCTCCATCCTCAATCCTCAACCCTCAATTCTCAGTCACCAATACTCAATCTGCAATACCCAGTCCTCAATCCTCAATCCTCAATCCTCAATCCTCAATTCTCAACCCTCAATCCTCATTCCTCAAACCTCAATCCTCAACCCTGAGCCCTCATTATCAATTCTCAATTCTCAGTCCTCAATCCTCAAACCCCAGTCTTCAATCCTCAATAATCAATCTCCAATCCTAGATCCTCAATCCCCAATCTTCAATCCTTAATCCTCAACCTTCAATCCTCATTCCCCAGTCCTCAATCTTCAATCCTCAATGCTCAATCCTCAATCCTCAATCATCATTCCTCAATCCTCAGCCCTCAACCCTCAAACCTCAATCCTCAACCGTCAGTCCTCGTCCTCGATCGTCAACCCTCAACCCTCAATCCTCAATCTTCAATCCTCAATACTCAATATTCAATACTCAATCCTCAATCTTCAATCCTCAATCTTCAATCCTCAATCCTCAATCCTCAATCCTCAGTCCTCATTCTTCAATCCTCAATACCGAATCCTCAATCTTCAATCCTCAATCCTCAATCCTAAATCCTCAATTCTCAATCCTCAATCCTCAGTCCTCAGTCCTCAAACCTCAATCCTCAATCCTCAGCCCTCATCCTCAATCCTCAATCCTCAATCCTCAATCCTCAATCCTCAATCTTCAATCCTCAATACTCAACCTTCAATAATCAATCCTCAACTCTCAATCCTCAATACTCAATCCTCAATCGTCAATCCTCAATCCCCAATCCTCAATCTTCAGTCCACAATCCTCAATCCTCAATCCTCAACCCTCAATCTTCAATACTCAATACTCAATCTTCAATCATCAATCCTCAATCCTCAATCCTCAATCCTCAGTCCTCAACCCTCAATCTACAATCCTCAATACTCAGTCTTCAATCCTCAATCCTCAATGCTCAATCCTCTGTCCTCATTCTTCAATCCTCAATACACAATCCTCAATATTCATTGCTCAATCCTCAATCCTCAATCCTCAGTTCTCAATCCTCATTCTTCAATCCTCAATACACAATCCTCAATCTTCAGTCCACAATCCTCGATCGTCAATCCTCAACCCCCAATCTTCAATACTCAATACTCAATCTTCAATCCTCAATCCTCAACTCTCGAACCTCAATCCTCAACCGTCAGTCCTCGTCCTCAATCGTCAACCCTCAATCCACAATCCTCAACCTTCAATCCTCAATACTCAATATTCAATACTCAATCCTCAACCTTCAATCCTCAATCTTCAATCCTCAATACTCAATCCTCAATCCTCAATCCTGATTCTTCAATCCTCAATACCCAATCCTCGATCTTCAATCCTCAATCCTCAATCCTCAATCCTCAATCCTCAATCCTCAGTCCTCAGTCCTCAAACCTCAATCCTCAACCTCAGCCCTCATCCTCAAACCTCAATCCTCAATCCTCAATCCTCAATCTTCAACCATCAATACTCAACCTTCAATAATCAATCCTCAATTCTCAATCCTCAATACTCAATCCTCAATCGTCAACCCTCAATCCCCAATCCTCAATCTTCAGTCCACAATCCTCAATCCTCAATCCTCAACCCTCAATCTTCAATACTCAATACTCAATCTTCAATCCTCAATCCTCAATCCTCAACCCTCAATCCTCAGTCCTCAAACCTCAATCCCGAATCCTCAATCCTGAATCCTCAATCTTCAGCCCTCAGTCCTCATAGATCAATTGTCAATCCTCAATCCTCAATAGAATATCCTCAATTCACAGTTTTCAATACTGAACCCCATTCTTCAATCTTCAAATCTCAATCCACAAACATCAATTCTCATCACTCAACCATCAACACCCAGTCCTCAATCTTCAATCCTCAATCCTCAATCCTCAATCTTCAATCCTCAAAACTCAATACTCAATCCTCAATTCTCAGTCCTCAATACTCAATCCTCTATCCTCAATCGTCAATCCACAATCCCCAATCCTCAACCTTCAATCCTCAATCCTCAATCCTCAATCCTCAATCCTCAATATTCAACACACAACCCTCAACCATCAATCCTCTATTCGCAATACTCAATAGAATATCCTGAATTCTCATGGTTCAATACTCAATCCACAGAATTCAATAATCAAATCTCAATCCTCAAACATCAATTCTCAACACTCAATCCTCAATACTCAGTCCTCTCTCTTCAATCCTCCATCCTCAATCCTCAACCCTCAATTCGCAGTCACCAATACTCAATCTGCAATACCCAGTCCTCAATCCTCAATCCTCAATCCTCAATCCTCAATTCTCAACCCTCAATCCTCATTCCTCAAACCTCAATCCTCAACCCTCAGCCCTCATTATCAATTCTCAATTCTCAGTCCTCAATCCTCAAACCCCAATCTTCAATCCTCAATAATCAATATCCAATCCTAGATCCTCAAACCCCAATCTTCAATCCTTAATCCTCAACCTTCAATCCTCATTCCCCAGTCCTCAATCTTCAATCCTCAATGCTCAATCCTCAATCCTCAATCATCATTCCTCAATCCTCAGCCCTCAACCCTCAAACCTCAATCCTCAACCGTCAGTCCTCGTCCTCAATCGTCAACCCTCAATCCTCAATCCTCAATCTTCAATCCTCAATACTCAATATTCAATACTCAATCCTCAATCTTCAATCCTCAATCTTCAATCCTCAATCCTCAATACTCAATCCTCAGTCCTCATTCTTCAATCCTCAATACCCAATCCTCAATCTTCAATCCTCAATCCTCAATCCTAAATCCTCAATTCTCAATCCACAATCCTCAGTCCTCAGTCCTCAAACCTCAATCCTCAATCCTCAGCCCTCATCCTCAATCCTCAATCCTCAATCCTCAATCCTCAATCCTCAATCTTCAATCCTCAATACTCAACCTTCAATAATCAATCCTCAACTCTCAATCCTCAATACTCAATCCTCAATCGTCAATCCTCAATCCCCAATCCTCAATCTTCAGTCCACAATCCTCAATCCTCAATCCTCAACCCTCAATCTTCAATACTCAATACTCAATCTTCAATCCTCAATCCTCAATCCTCAATCCTCAATCCTCAGTCCTCAACCCTCAATCTACAATCCTCAATACTCAGTCTTCAATCCTCAATCCTCAATGCTCAATCCTCAGTCCTCATTCTTCAATCCTCAATACACAATCCTCAATATTCATTGCTCAATCCTCAATCCTCAATCCTCAGTTCTCAATCCTCAATCCTCAATCCTCAATATTCAACACTCAAGCCTCAATCATCAATCCTCAATTCTCAATACTCAATAGAGTATCCTGAATTCTCATGGTTCAATACTCAATCCACAATATTCAATAATCAAATCTCAATCCTCAAACATCCATTCTCAACACTCAATACTCAACACTCAGTCCTCTCTCTTCAATCCTCCATACTCAACCCTCAATCCTCAAGCGTCAATCCTCAATCCTCTATCCTCAACCCTCAATCCTCAGTCCTCAAACCTCAATCCCGAATCCTCAATCCTGAATCCTCCATCTTCAGCCCTCAGTCCTCAAAAATCAATTGTCAATCCTCAATGCTCAATAGAATATCCTCAATTCACAGTTTTCAATACTGAACCCCATCCTTCAATCTTCAAATCTCAATCCACAAACATCAATCCTCATCACTCAACCATCAACACCCAGTCCTCAATCTTCAATCCTCAATCCTCAATCCTCAACCTTCAATCCTCAATACTCAATACTCAATCCTCAATCCTCAATTCTCAGTCCTCAATACTCAATCCTCAATCGTCAATCCTCAATCCCCAACCCTCAATCTTCAATCCTCAATTCTCAATCCTCAATCCTCAATCCTCAATATTCAACACACAACCCTCAACCGTCAATCCTCAACACTCAACCATCAATCCTCAATTCTCAATACTCAATAGAATATCCTGAATTCTCATGGTTCAGTGCGCAATCCACAAAATTCAATAATCAAGTCTCAATCCTCAAACATCAATTCTCAACACTCAATCCTCAATACTCAGTCCTCCCTCTTCAATCGTCCATCCTCAATCCTCAACCCTCAATCCTCAGTCATCAATACTCAATCTTCAATACTCAATCCTCAATCCTCAATCATCAACCCTCAATCTTCAATCCTCAACCCTCAATCCTCATTTCTCAAACCTCAATCCTCAACTCTCAGCCCTCATCCTCAATTCTCAATCCTCAATACCCAATCCTCAATCTTCAATCCTCAAGCCTCAATCCTCAATCCTCAATCCTCAATCCTCAATCCTCAATCCACAGACCTCAAACAGCAATGCTCAACCCTCAGTCCTCGTCCTCAGTCCACAACCGTCAATCCTCAATCCTCAATCTTCAATCATCAATATTCAATCTTCAGTTCTCAATCCTCAATCCTCAATCCTCAATCCTCAATCCTCAATGTTCTATCCCCTATACCCAAACCTCAATCTTCAATCCTCAATCCTCAACCCTCAATCCTCAATCCTCAATCCTCAACCTTCAATCCTCAATACTCAATCTTCAACCCTCAATCCTCAATCCTCAATCCTCAATCCTCATTCTTCAGTCCTCAGTCCTCAATCTTCAATCCTCAATACTCAACCTTCAATAATCAATCCTCAATTCTCAATCCTCAATACTCAATCCTCAATCGTCAATCCTCAATCCCCAATCCTCAATCTTCAGTCCACAATCCTCAATCCTCAATCCTCAACCCTCAATCTTCAATACTCAATACTCAATCTTCAATCCTCAATCCTCAATCCTCAAACCTCAAGCATGAATACTCAACCCTCAGACCTCGTCCTCAATCCACAACCCTCAATCCTCGATCCTCAATCTTCAATACTCAACCTTCAATCCTCAATGCTCAATCCTCAATACCCAATCCTCAATCTTCAACCCTCAATCCACAATCCTCAATCCCCAATCCTCAATCCTCAATCCTCATTCCACAAACCTCAATCCTGAATCCTCAATCCTGAATCCTCAATCTTCAGCCCACAGTCCTCAACTATCAGTTGTCAATCCTCAATCCTCAATAGAATATCCTCACTTCACAGGATTCAATACTCAATACTCAACCTGCAATCTTCAAATCTCTATCCACAAACATCAATTCTGATCACTCAACCCTCAATACTCAGTCCCCAATCCTCAATCTTCAACCCTCAATCCTCAATCCTCAATCCTCAATCCTCAATCCTCAATCTTCAATCCTCAATACTCAATCCTCAATCCTCAATCCTCAATCCTCAATCCTCATTCTTCAATCCTCAATACCCAATCCTCAATCTTCAGTCCTCAATCCTCAATCCTCAATCCTCAATTCTCAATCCTCAACCCCAGTCCTCAGTCCTCAAACCTCAATCCTCAATCCTCAGCCCTCATCCTCAACCCTCAATCCTCAATCCTCAACCCTCAAGCGTCAATCCTCAATCCTCAATCCTGAAACCTCAATCCACAGTCCTCAAACCTCAATCCGGAATCCTCAATCTTGAATCCTGTACCTTCAGCCGTTGGTCCTCAACAATCTATCGTCAATCCCCAATCCTCAATAGAATATCCTCAATTCACAGTTTTCAATACTCAATCCCCATTCTTCAATCTTCAAATCTCAATCCACAAACATCAATTCTCATCACTCAACCCTCAGCACTCAGTCCTCAATCTTCAATCCACAATCCTCAATCCTCAATCTTCAATCCTCAATCCTCAATTCTCAATCCTCAATACTCAATCCTCAATCCTCAATCCTCAATCCTCAATCCTCAATCCTCAATCCTCAATCCACAATGTTCAATCCCCAATACCCAAACCTCAATCTTCAATCCTCAATCCTCAACCCACAATCCTCAATCCTCAATCTTCAATCCTCAATCCTCAATTCTCAATCCTCAGACCTCAATACTCTATCTTCAACCCTCAATCTTCAATCCTCAATCCTCAATTCTCAATACTCATTCTTCAGTCCCCAATACGCAATCTTCAATCTTCAATCCTCAATCCTTAATCCTCAATTCTCCATCCTCAATCCTCAATCCTCAGACATCAAACATCAATACTCAACCCTCAATCCTCGTCCTCAATCCACTTCCCTCAATCCTCGATCCTCAAACTTCAATCATCAATATTCAATCTCCAATCCTAGATCCTCAATCCCCAATCCTCAATCCTTAATCCTCAATCTTCAATCCTCAGACTTCAAACATAAATACTCAACCCTCAGACCTCGTCCTCAATCCACAACACTCAATACTCAATCCTCAATATTCAATCATTAACATTCAATCTTCAATCCTTAATCCTCAATCCCCAACCCTCAATCCTCAATGTTCAATCCTCAATACCCAATCCTCAGTCTTGAATCCTCAATCCTCAAACCTCAATCCTCAATCCTCAGACCTCAAACCTCAATCCTGAATCCTCAATCCTGAATCCTCAATCCTGAATCCTCAACCTTCAGCCCTGAGTCTTCAACAATCAGTTGTCAATCCTCAATCCTGAATAGAATATCCTCAATTCACAGCTTTCAATACTCAATACTCAATCTGCAATCTTCAGATTTCTATCCATAAACATCAATTCTCATCACTCAACCCTCAATACTCAGTCCCTAATCATCAATCTTCAATCCTCAACCCTCAATCCTCAATCCTCAATCCTCAATCTTAATCTTCTATCCTCAATACTCAATCTTCAATCCTCAATACTCAGTCTTCAATCATCAATCCTCAATCCTCAATCCACAATCCTCTATACTCAACCCTCAATCTTCAGTCCTCAATACTCAATCTCCAATCCTCAATACTCAATCCTCAATCCTCAATCTTCATTCTTCAATCGTCAGTATCCAATCCTCAATCTTCAATCCTCAATCCTCAATCCTCAGTCCTCAATCCTCAATCCTCAATCCTCAGTCCTCAAACCTCAATCCGGAATCCTCGATCCTGAATCCTCAATCTTCAGCACTCAGGCCTCTACAATCAGTTGTCAATCCTCAATCCTCAATAGAATATCCCCAATTCACAGTTTTCAATACTCAATACTCAATCTGCAATCTTCAGATCTCTATCCACAAACATCAATTCTCATCACTCAACCCTCAATCCTCAGTCCCAAATCCTCAATCTCCAAGGGTCAACAATCAATCCTCAATCTTCAATCCTCAATACTCAATCTTCAATCCTCAATCCCCAATCCTCAGTCCTCAATCCTCATTCTCCAATCCTCAATACCCAATCCTAAATCTTCAATCCTCAATCCTCAGTCCTCAATTCTCAATCCTCAATTCTCAGCCCTCTGACGTCAAACATCAATACTCAACCCTCAGTCCTCGACCTCAATCCACAACCCTCAATCCTCAATCCTCAATCTTCAATCATCAATATTCAATTTTCAGTTCTCAATCCTCAATCCTCAATCCTCAATCCTCAATCCTCAATGTTCAATCCGCAATACCCAAACCTCAATCTTCAATCCTCAATCCTCAACCCTCAATCCTCAATCCTCAATCCTCAATTCTCAATACTCAATATAATATCCTGAATTCTCATGGTTCAACACTCAATCCACAATATTCAATAATCAAATCTCAATCCTCAAACATCAATTCTCAACACTCAATACTCAACACTCAGTCCTCTCTCTTCAATCCTCCATCCTCAACCCCCAATCCTCAAGCGTCAATCCTCAATCCTCAATCCTCAACCCTCAATCCTCAGTCCTCAAACCTCAATCCCGAATCCTCAATCCTGAATCCTCTGCCTTCAGCCCTCAGTCCTCAAAAATCAATTGTCAATCCTCAATCCTCAACAGAATATCCTCAATTCGCAGTTTTCAATACTGAACCCCATTCTTCAATCTTCAAATCTCAATCCACAAACATCAATCCTCATCACTCAACCATCAACACCCAGTCCTCAATCTTCAATCCTCAATCCTCAATCCTCAATCTTCAATCCTCAATACTCAATCCTCAATCCTCAATACTCAATTCTCAGTCCTCAATCCTCAATCCTCAATCCTCAATCATCAATATTCAACTGTCAAGCCTCAAACATCAATCCTCAATACTCAACCATCAATCCTCAATTCTCAATACTCAATAGAATATCCTGAATTCTCATGGTTCAATACCCAATCCACAATATTCAATAATCAAATCTCAATCCTCAAACATCAATTCTCAACACTCAATACTCAACACTCAGTCCTCTCTCTTCAATCCTCCATCCTCAACCCTCAATCCTCAAGCGTCAATCCTCAATCCTCAATCCTCAACCCTCAATCCTCAGTCCTCAAACCTCAATCCCGAATCCTCAATCCTGAATCCTCTACCTTCAGCCCTCAGTCCTCAAAAATCAATTGTCAATCCTCAATCCTCAACAGAATATACTCAATTCGCAGTTTTCAATACTGAACCCCATTCTTCAATCTTCAAATCTCAATCCACAAACATCAATCCTCATCACTCAACCATCAACACCCAGTCCTCAATCTTCAATCCTCAATCCTCAATCCTCAATCTTCAATCCACAATCCTCAATCCTCAATCCTCAATCCTCAATCCTCAATCCTCAATCCTCAGTCCTCAACCCTCAATCCTGAATCCTCAATCCTGAATCCTCAATCTTCAGCCCTCAGTCCTCAGCCATCAATCCTCAATTCTCAATACTCAATAGAATATCCTGAATTCTCATGGTTCAATACTCAATCCACAAAATTCAATAATCAAATCTCAGTCCTCAAACATCATTTCTCAACACTCAATCCTCAATACTCAGTCCTCTCTCTTCAATACTCCACCCTCAATCCTCAATTCTCAAGCGTCAATCCTCAATCCTCAATCCTCATCCCTCAATCCTCAGTCCTCAAACCTCAATCCGGAATCCTAAACCTTGAATCCTCAGCCTTCAGCCGTCGGTCCTCAACAATCAATTGTCAATCCCCAATCCTCAGTAGAATATCCTCAATTCACAGTTTTCATTACTCAATACTCAATCTGCAATCTTCAAATCTCTATCCACAAACATCAATACTCATCACTCAACCCTCAACACTCAGTCCTCAATCCTCAATATTAAATCCTTAATCCTCAATCCTCAATCCACAATCCTCAACATTCAATCCTCAATACTCAATCTTCAATGCTCATTCCTCAATCCTCAATCCTCAATTCTCAATCCTCAATCGTCAATCTTCAATCCTCTATACTCGATCTTCAACCCCCAATCCTCAATCCTCAATCCTCGATCCTCAATATTCAACACACAACCCTCAATATTCAACACTCAAGCCTCAAACATCAATCCTCAATACTCAATCATCAATCCTCAATTCTCAATACTCAATAGAATATCCTGAATTCTCATGGTTCAATACTCAATCCACAATATTCAATAATCAAATCTCAATCCTCAAACACCAATTCTCAACACTCAATACTCAACACTCAGTCCTCTCTCTTCAATCCTCCATCCTCAACCCTCAATACTCAATCCTCAATCCTCAATGTTCGATCCTCAATACCCAATCTTCAATCTTCAATCCTCAATCCTCAATCCTCAATTGTCAGTCCTCAATCCTCAATCCTCAGTCATCAAACCTCAATCCAGAATCCTCAATCCTGAATCCTCAATCTTCAGCCCTCAGTCCTCAATAATCAATCTCCAATCCTAGATCCTCAATCCCCAATCTTCAATCCTTAATCCTCAACATTCAATCCTCATTCCCCAGTCCTCAATCTTCAATCCTCAATGCTGAATCCTCAATCCTCAATCACCAGTCCTCAATCCTCAACCCTCAACCCTCAAACCTCAATCCTCAACCGTCAGTCCTCGTCCTCAATCGTCAACCCACAATCCTCAATCCTCAATCTTCAATCCTCAATACTCAATATTCAATCCTCAGTCCTCAATCCTCAATCCTCAATCCTCAATCCTCAATCCTCAATCCTCAATTCTCAACCCTCAATCCTCATTCCTCAAACCTCAATCCTCAACCCTCAGCCCTCATTATCAATTCTCAATTCTCAGTCCTCAATCCTCAAACCCCAATCTTCAATCCTCAATAATCAATCTCCAATCCTAGATCCTCAATCCCCAATCTTCAATCCTTAATCCTCAACCTTCAATCCTCATTCCCCAGTCCTCAATCTTCAATCCTCAATGCTCAATCCTCAATCCTCAATCATCATTCCTCAATCCTCAGCCCTCAACCCTCAAACCTCAATCCTCAACCGTCAGTCCTCGTCCTCAATCGTCAACCCTCAACCCTCAATCCTCAATCTTCAATCCTCAATACTCAATATTCAATACTCAATCCTCAATCTTCAATCCTCAATCTTCAATCCTCAATCCTCAATCCTCAATCCTCAGTCCTCATTCTTCAATCCTCAATACCGAATCCTCAATCTTCAATCCTCAATCCTCAATCCTAAATCCTCAATTCTCAATCCTCAATCCTCAGTCCTCAGTCCTCAAACCTCAATCCTCAATCCTCAGCCCTCATCCTCAATCCTCAATCCTCAATCCTCAATCCTCAATCCTCAATCTTCAATCCTCAATACTCAACCTTCAATAATCAATCCTCAACTCTCAATCCTCAATACTCAATCCTCAATCGTCAATCCTCAATCCCCAATCCTCAATCTTCAGTCCACAATCCTCAATCCTCAATCCTCAACCCTCAATCTTCAATACTCAATACTCAATCTTCAATCCTCAATCCTCAATCCTCAATCCTCAATCCTCAGTCCTCAACCCTCAATCTACAATCCTCAATACTCAGTCTTCAATCCTCAATCCTCAATGCTCAATCCTCTGTCCTCATTCTTCAATCCTCAATACACAATCCTCAATATTCATTGCTCAATCCTCAATCCTCAATCCTCAGTTCTCAATCCTCATTCTTCAATCCTCAATACACAATCCTCAATCTTCAGTCCACAATCCTCGATCGTCAATCCTCAACCCCCAATCTTCAATACTCAATACTCAATCTTCAATCCTCAATCCTCAACTCTCAAACCTCAATCCTCAACCGTCAGTCCTCGTCCTCAATCGTCAACCCTCAATCCACAATCCTCAACCTTCAATCCTCAATACTCAATATTCAATACTCAATCCTCAACCTTCAATCCTCAATCTTCAATCCTCAATACTCAATCCTCAATCCTCAATCCTGATTCTTCAATCCTCAATACCCAATCCTCGATCTTCAATCCTCAATCCTCAATCCTCAATCCTCAATCCTCAATCCTCAGTCCTCAGTCCTCAAACCTCAATCCTCAACCTCAGCCCTCATCCTCAAACCTCAATCCTCAATCCTCAATCCTCAATCTTCAACCATCAATACTCAACCTTCAATAATCAATCCTCAATTCTCAATCCTCAATACTCAATCCTCAATCGTCAACCCTCAATCCCCAATCCTCAATCTTCAGTCCACAATCCTCAATCCTCAATCCTCAACCCTCAATCTTCAATACTCAATACTCAATCTTCAATCCTCAATCCTCAATCCTCAACCCTCAATCCTCAGTCCTCAAACCTCAATCCCGAATCCTCAATCCTGAATCCTCAATCTTCAGCCCTCAGTCCTCATAGATCAATTGTCAATCCTCAATCCTCAATAGAATATCCTCAATTCACAGTTTTCAATACTGAACCCCATTCTTCAATCTTCAAATCTCAATCCACAAACATCAATTCTCATCACTCAACCATCAACACCCAGTCCTCAATCTTCAATCCTCAATCCTCAATCCTCAATCTTCAATCCTCAAAACTCAATACTCAATCCTCAATTCTCAGTCCTCAATACTCAATCCTCTATCCTCAATCGTCAATCCACAATCCCCAATCCTCAACCTTCAATCCTCAATCCTCAATCCTCAATCCTCAATCCTCAATATTCAACACACAACCCTCAACCATCAATCCTCTATTCGCAATACTCAATAGAATATCCTGAATTCTCATGGTTCAATACTCAATCCACAGAATTCAATAATCAAATCTCAATCCTCAAACATCAATTCTCAACACTCAATCCTCAATACTCAGTCCTCTCTCTTCAATCCTCCATCCTCAATCCTCAACCCTCAATTCGCAGTCACCAATACTCAATCTGCAATACCCAGTCCTCAATCCTCAATCCTCAATCCTCAATCCTCAATTCTCAACCCTGAATCCTCATTCCTCAAACCTCAATCCTCAACCCTCAGCCCTCATTATCAATTCTCAATTCTCAGTCCTCAATCCTCAAACCCCAATCTTCAATCCTCAATAATCAATATCCAATCCTAGATCCTCAAACCCCAATCTTCAATCCTTAATCCTCAACCTTCAATCCTCATTCCCCAGTCCTCAATCTTCAATCCTCAATGCTCAATCCTCAATCCTCAATCATCATTCCTCAATCCTCAGCCCTCAACCCTCAAACCTCAATCCTCAACCGTCAGTCCTCGTCCTCAATCGTCAACCCTCAATCCTCAATCCTCAATCTTCAAACCTCAATACTCAATATTCAATACTCAATCCTCAATCTTCAATCCTCAATCTTCAATCCTCAATCCTCAATACTCAATCCTCAGTCCTCATTCTTCAATCCTCAATACCCAATCCTCAATCTTCAATCCTCAATCCTCAATCCTAAATCCTCAATTCTCAATCCACAATCCTCAGTCCTCAGTCCTCAAACCTCAATCCTCAATCCTCAGCCCTCATCCTCAATCCTCAATCCTCAATCCTCAATCCTCAATCCTCAATCTTCAATCCTCAATACTCAACCTTCAATAATCAATCCTCAACTCTCAATCCTCAATACTCAATCCTCAATCGTCAATCCTCAATCCCCAATCCTCAATCTTCAGTCCACAATCCTCAATCCTCAATCCTCAACCCTCAATCTTCAATACTCAATACTCAATCTTCAATCCTCAATCCTCAATCCTCAATCCTCAATCCTCAGTCCTCAACCCTCAATCTACAATCCTCAATACTCAGTCTTCAATCCTCAATCCTCAATGCTCAATCCTCAGTCCTCATTCTTCAATCCTCAATACACAATCCTCAATATTCATTGCTCAATCCTCAATCCTCAATCCTCAGTTCTCAATCCTCAATCCTCAATCCTCAATATTCAACACTCAAGCCTCAATCATCAATCCTCAATTCCCAATACTCAATAGAGTATCCTGAATTCTCATGGTTCAATACTCAATCCACAATATTCAATAATCAAATCTCAATCCTCAAACATCCATTCTCAACACTCAATACTCAACACTCAGTCCTCTCTCTTCAATCCTCCATACTCAACCCTCAATCCTCAAGCGTCAATCCTCAATCCTCTATCCTCAACCCTCAATCCTCAGTCCTCAAACCTCAACCCGAATCCTCAATCCTGAATCCTCCATCTTCAGCCCTCAGTCCTCAAAAATCAATTGTCAATCCTCAATGCTCAATAGAATATCCTCAATTCACAGTTTTCAATACTGAACCCCATCCTTCAATCTTCAAATCTCAATCCACAAACATCAATCCTCATCACTCAACCATCAACACCCAGTCCTCAATCTTCAATCCTCAATCCTCAATCCTCAACCTTCAATCCTCAATACTCAATACTCAATCCTCAATCCTCAATTCTCAGTCCTCAATACTCAATCCTCAATCGTCAATCCTCAATCCCCAACCCTCAATCTTCAATCCTCAATTCTCAATCCTCAATCCTCAATCCTCAATATTCAACACACAACCCTCAACCGTCAATCCTCAACACTCAACCATCAATCCTCAATTCTCAATACTCAATAGAATATCCTGAATTCTCATGGTTCAGTGCGCAATCCACAAAATTCAATAATCAAGTCTCAATCCTCAAACATCAATTCTCAACACTCAATCCTCAATACTCAGTCCTCTCTCTTCAATCGTCCATCCTCAATCCTCAACCCTCAATCCTCAGTCATCAATACTCAATCTTCAACCCTCAATCCTCAATCCTCAATCCTCAATCCTCATTCTTCAGTCCTCAGTCCTCAATCTTCAATCCTCAATACTCAACCTTCAATAATCAATCCTCAATTCTCAATCCTCAATACTCAATCCTCAATCGTCAATCCTCAATCCCCAATCCTCAATCTTCAGTCCACAATCCTCAATCCTCAATCCTCAACCCTCAATCTTCAATACTCAATACTCAATCTTCAATCCTCAATCCTCAATCCTCAAACCTCAAGCATGAATACTCAACCCTCAGACCTCGTCCTCAATCCACAACCCTCAATCCTCGATCCTCAATCTTCAATACTCAACCCTCAATCCTCAATGCTCAATCCTCAATACCCAATCCTCAATCTTCAACCCTCAATCCACAATCCTCAATCCCCAATCCTCAATCCTCAATCCTCATTCCACAAACCTCAATCCTGAATCCTCAATCCTGAATCCTCAATCTTCAGCCCACAGTCCTCAACTATCAGTTGTCAATCCTCAATCCTCAATAGAATATCCTCACTTCACAGGATTCAATACTCAATACTCAACCTGCAATCTTCAAATCTCTATCCACAAACATCAATTCTCATCACTCAACCCTCAATACTCAGTCCCCAATCCTCAATCTTCAACCCTCAATCCTCAATCCTCAATCCTCAATCCTCAATCCTCAATCTTCAATCCTCAATTCTCAATCCTCAATCCTCAATCCTCAATCCTCAATCCTCATTCTTCAATCCTCAATACCCAATCCTCAATCTTCAGTCCTCAATCCTCAATCCTCAATCCTCAATTCTCAATCCTCAACCCCAGTCCTCAGTCCTCAAACCTCAATCCTCAATCCTCAGCCCTCATCCTCAACCCTCAATCCTCAATCCTCAACCCTCAAGCGTCAATCCTCAATCCTCAATCCTGAAACCTCAATCCACAGTCCTCAAACCTCAATCCGGAATCCTCAATCTTGAATCCTGTACCTTCAGCCGTTGGTCCTCAACAATCTATCGTCAATCCCCAATCCTCAATAGAATATCCTCAATTCACAGTTTTCAATACTCAATCCCCATTCTTCAATCTTCAAATCTCAATCCACAAACATCAATTCTCATCACTCAACCCTCAGCACTCAGTCCTCAATCTTCAATCCACAATCCTCAATCCTCAATCTTCAATCCTCAATCCTCAATTCTCAATCCTCAATACTCAATCCTCAATCCTCAATCCTCAATCCTCAATCCTCAATCCTCAATCCTCAATCCACAATGTTCAATCCCCAATACCCAAACCTCAATCTTCAATCCTCAATCCTCAACCCACAATCCTCAATCCTCAATCTTCAATCCTCAATCCTCAATTCTCAATCCTCAGACCTCAATACTCTATCTTCAACCCTCAATCTTCAATCCTCAATCCTCAATTCTCAATACTCATTCTTCAGTCCCCAATACGCAATCTTCAATCTTCAATCCTCAATCCTTAATCCTCAATTCTCCATCCTCAATCCTCAATCCTCAGACATCAAACATCAATACTCAACCCTCAATCCTCGTCCTCAATCCACTTCCCTCAATCCTCGATCCTCAAACTTCAATCATCAATATTCAATCTCCAATCCTAGATCCTCAATCCCCAATCCTCAATCCTTAATCCTCAATCTTCAATCCTCAGACTTCAAACATAAATACTCAACCCTCAGACCTCGTCCTCAATCCACAACGCTCAATACTCAATCCTCAATATTCAATCATTAACATTCAATCTTCAATCCTTAATCCTCAGTCCCCAACCCTCAATCCTCAATGTTCAATCCTCAATACCCAATCCTCAGTCTTGAATCCTCAATCCTCAAACCTCAATCCTCAATCCTCAGACCTCAAACCTCAATCCTGAATCCTCAATCCTGAATCCTCAATCCTGAATCCTCAACCTTCAGCCCTGAGTCTTCAACAATCAGTTGTCAATCCTCAATCCTGAATAGAATATCCTCAATTCACAGCTTTCAATACTCAATACTCAATCTGCAATCTTCAGATTTCTATCCATAAACATCAATTCTCATCACTCAACCCTCAATACTCAGTCCCTAATCATCAATCTTCAATCCTCAACCCTCAATCCTCAATCCTCAATCCTCAATCTTAATCTTCTATCCTCAATACTCAATCTTCAATCCTCAATACTCAGTCTTCAATCATCAATCCTCAATCCTCAATCCAGAATCCTCTATACTCAACCGTCAATCTTCAGTCCTCAATACTCAATCTCCAATCCTCAATACTCAATCCTCAATCCTCAATCTTCATTCTTCAATCGTCAGTATCCAATCCTCAATCTTCAATCCTCAATCCTCAATCCTCAGTCCTCAATCCTCAATCCTCAATCCTCAGTCCTCAAACCTCAATCCGGAATCCTCGATCCTGAATCCTCAATCTTCAGCACTCAGGCCTCTACAATCAGTTGTCAATCCTCAATCCTCAATAGAATATCCCCAATTCACAGTTTTCAATACTCAATACTCAATCTGCAATCTTCAGATCTCTATCCACAAACATCAATTCTCATCACTCAACCCTCAATCCTCAGTCCCAAATCCTCAATCTCCAGGGGTCAACAATCAATCCTCAATCTTCAATCCTCAATACTCAATCTTCAATCCTCAATCCCCAATCCTCAGTCCTCAATCCTCATTCTCCAATCCTCAATACCCAATCCTAAATCTTCAATCCTCAATCCTCAGTCCTCAATTCTCAATCCTCAATTCTCAGCCCTCTGACGTCAAACATCAATACTCAACCCTCAGTCCTCGACCTCAATCCACAACCCTCAATCCTCAATCCTCAATCTTCAATCATCAATATTCAATTTTCAGTTCTCAATCCTCAATCCTCAATCCTCAATCCTCAATCCTCAATGTTCAATCCGCAATACCCAAACCTCAATCTTCAATCCTCAATCCTCAACCCTCAATCCTCAATCCTCAATCCTCAATTCTCAATACTCAATATAATATCCTGAATTCTCATGGTTCAACACTCAATCCACAATATTCAATAATCAAATCTCAATCCTCAAACATCAATTCTCAACACTCAATACTCAACACTCAGTCCTCTCTCTTCAATCCTCCATCCTCAACCCTCAATCCTCAAGCGTCAATCCTCAATCCTCAATCCTCAACCCTCAATCCTCAGTCCTCAAACCTCAATCCCGAATCCTCAATCCTGAATCCTCTACCTTCAGCCCTCAGTCCTCAAAAATCAATTGTCAATCCTCAATCCTCAACAGAATATCCTCAATTCGCAGTTTTCAATACTGAACCCCATTCTTCAATCTTCAAATCTCAATCCACAAACATCAATCCTCATCACTCAACCATCAACACCCAGTCCTCAATCTTCAATCCTCAATCCTCAATCCTCAATCTTCAATCCTCAATACTCAATCCTCAATCCTCAATACTCAATTCTCAGTCCTCAATCCTCAATCCTCAATCCTCAATCATCAATATTCAACTGTCAAGCCTCAAACATCAATCCTCAATACTCAACCATCAATCCTCAATTCTCAATACTCAATAGAATATCCTGAATTCTCATGGTTCAATACTCAATCCACAATATTCAATAATCAAATCTCAATCCTCAAACATCAATTCTCAACACTCAATACTCAACACTCAGTCCTCTCTCTTCAATCCTCCATCCTCAACCCTCAATCCTCAAGCGTCAATCCTCAATCCTCAATCCTCAACCCTCAATCCTCAGTCCTCAAACCTCAATCCCGAATCCTCAATCCTGAATCCTCTACCTTCAGCCCTCAGTCCTCAAAAATCAATTGTCAATCCTCAATCCTCAACAGAATATCCTCAATTCGCAGTTTTCAATACTGAACCCCATTCTTCAATCTTCAAATCTCAATCCACAAACATCAATCCTCATCACTCAACCATCAACACCCAGTCCTCAATCTTCAATCCTCAATCCTCAATCCTCAATCTTCAATCCACAATCCTCAATCCTCAATCCTCAATCCTCAATCCTCAATCCTCAATCCTCAGTCCTCAACCCTCAATCCTGAATCCTCAATCCTGAATCCTCAATCTTCAGCCCTCAGTCCTCAGCCATCAATCCTCAATTCTCAATACTCAATAGAATATCCTGAATTCTCATGGTTCAATACTCAATCCACAAAATTCAATAATCAAATCTCAGTCCTCAAACATCATTTCTCAACACTCAATCCTCAATACTCAGTCCTCTCTCTTCAATACTCCACCCTCAATCCTCAATCCTCAAGCGTCAATCCTCAATCCTCAATCCTCATCCCTCAATCCTCAGTCCTCAAACCTCAATCCGGAATCCTAAACCTTGAATCCTCAGCCTTCAGCCGTCGGTCCTCAACAATCAATTGTCAATCCCCAATCCTCAGTAGAATATCCTCAATTCACAGTTTTCATTACTCAATACTCAATCTGCAATCTTCAAATCTCTATCCACAAACATCAATACTCATCACTCAACCCTCAGCACTCAGTCCTCAATCCTCAATATTCAATCCTTAATCCTCAATCCTCAATCCACAATCCTCAACATTCAATCCGCAATACTCAATCTTCAATGCTCATTCCTCAATCCTCAATCCTCAATTCTCAATCCTCAATCGTCAATCTTCAATCCTCTATACTCGATCTTCAACCCTCAATCCTCAATCCTCAATCCTCGATCCTCAATATTCAACACACAACCCCCAATATTCAACACTCAAGCCTCAAACATCAATCCTCAATACCCAATCATCAATCCTCAATTCTCAAAACTCAATAGAGTATCCTGAATTCTCATGGTTCAATACTCAATCCACAATATTCAATAATCAAATCTCAATCCTCAAACATCAATTCTCAACACTCAATACTCAACACTCAGTCCTCTCTCTTCAATCCTCCATCCTCGACCCTCAATCCTCAAGCGTCAATCCTCAATCCTCAATCCTCAACCCTCAATCCTCAGTCCTCAAACCTCAGTCCTCATTCTTCAATCCTCAATACCCAATCCTCAACATTCAATCCTCAATCCTCAATCCTCAATCCTCAATCATCATTCCTCAATCCTCAGCCCTCAACCCTCAAACCTCAATCCTCAACCGTCAGTCCTCGTCCTCAATCGTCAACCCTCAATCCTCAATCCTCAATCTTCAATCCTCAATACTCAATATTCAATACTCAATCCTCAATCTTCAATCCTCAATCTTCAATCCTCAATCCTCAATCCTCAATCCTCAGTCCTCATTCTTCAATCCTCAATACCCAATCCTCAACATTCAATCCTCAATCCTCAATCCTCAATCCTCAATTCTCAATTCTCAATCCTCAGTCCTCAGTCCTCAAACCTCAATCCTCAATCCTCAGCCCTCATCCTCAATCCTCAATCCTCAATCCTCAATCCTCAATCCTCAATCTTCAATCCTCAATACTCAACCTTCAATAATCAATCCTCAATTCTCAATCCTCAATACTCAATCCTCAATCGTCAATCCTCAATCCCCAATCCTCAATCTTCAGTCCACAATCCTCATTCCTCAATCCTCAACCCTCAATCTTCAATACTCAATACTCAATCTTCAATCCTCAATCCTCAATCCTCAATCCTCAATCCTCAGTCCTCAATCCTCAATCTACAATCCTCAATACTCAGTCTTCAACCCTCAATCCTCAATGCTCAAACCTCAGTCTTCATTCTTCAATCCTCAATACACAATCCTCAATATTCAACACTCAAGCCTCAATCATCAATCCTCAATTCTCAAAACTCAACAGAGCACCCTGAATTCTCATGGTTCAACACTCAATCCACAAAATTCAATAATCAAGTCTCAATCCTCAAACATCAATTCTCAACACTCAATACTCAACACTCAGTCCTCTCTCTTCAATCCTCCATACTCAACCCTCAATCCTCAAGCGTCAATCCTCAATCCTCTATCCTCAACACTCAATCCTCAATCCTCGATCCCCAATCCTCAATCTTCAGTCCACAATCGTCAATCCTCAATCCTCAACCCTCAATCTTCAATACTCAATACTCAATCTTCAATCCTCAATCCTCAATCCACAAACCTCAAGCATCAATACTCAACCCTCAGTCCTCGTCCTCAATCCACAACCCTCAATCCTCGATCCTCAATCTTCAATACTCAACCCTCAATCCTCAATGCTCAATCCTCAATACCCAATCCTCAATCTTCAACCCTCAATCCACAATCCTCAATCCCCAATCCTCAATCCTCAATCCTCATTCCACAAACCTCAATCCTGAATCCTCAATCTTCAGCCCACAGTCCTCAACTATCAGTTGTCAATCCTAAATCCTCAATAGAATATCCTCACTTCACAGGATTCAATACTCAATACTCAACCTGCAATCTTCAAATCTCTATCCACAAACATCAATTCTCATCACTCAACCCTCAATACTCAGTCCCCAATCCTCAATCTTCAACCCTCAATCCTCAATCCTCAATCCTCAATCCTCAATCCTCAATCTTCAATCCTCAATACTCAATCCTCAATCCTCAATCCTCAATCCTCAATCCTCAATCCTCAATCCTCATTCTTCAATCCTCAATACCCAATCCTCAATCTTCAGTCCTCAATCCTCAATCCTCAATCCTCAATTCTCAATCCTCAACCCCAATCCTCAGTCCTCAAACCTCAATCCTCAATCCTCAGCCCTCATCCTCAATCCTCAATCCTCAATCCTCAACCCTCAATCTTCAATCCTCAATACTCAACCTTCAATAATCAATCCTCAATTCTCAATCCTCAATACTCAATCCTCAATCGTCAATCCTCAATCCCCAATCCTCAATCTTCAGTCCACAATCCTCAATCCTCAATCCTCAACCCTCAATCTTCAATACTCAATACTCAATCTTCAATCCTCAATCCTCAATCCTCAAACCTCAATCCTCAACCGTCAGTCCTCGTCCTCAATCGTCAACCCTCAATCCTCAATCCTCAATCTTCAATCCTCAATACTCAATATTCAATACTCAATCCTCAATCTTCAATCCTCAATCTTCAATCCTCAATCCTCAATCCTCAATCCGCAATCCTCAATCCCCAATCCTCAATCTTCAGTCCACAATCCTCAATCCTCAATCCTCAACCCTCAATCTTCAATACTCAATACTCAATCTTCAATCCTCAATCCTCAATCCTCAAACCTCAAACCTCAACCGTCAGTCCTCGTCCTCAATCGTCAACCCTCAATCCTCAATCCTCAATCATCAATCCTCAATACTCAATATTCAATACTCAATCCTCAATCTTCAATCCTCAATCGTCAATCCTCAATCCCCAACCCTCAATCCCCAATCCTTAATCTTCAGTCCACAATCCTCAATCCTCAATCCTCAATCCCCAATCTTCAATCCTCAATAATCAATATCCAATCCTAGATCATCTATCCCCAATTTTCAATCCTTAATCCTCAACCTTCAGTCCTCATTCCCCAGTCCTCAATCTTCAATCCTCAATGCTCAATCCTCAATCCTCAATCATCAGTCCTCAATCCTCAACCCTCAACCCTCAAACCTCAATCCTCAACCGTCAGTCCTCGTCCTCAATCGTCAACCCTCAATCCTCAATCCTCAATCTTCAATCCTCAATACTCAATATTCAATACGCAGCACTCAATCTTCAATCCTCAATCTTCAATCTTCAATCCTCAATCCTCAATCCTCAATCCTCAATCCTCATTCTTCAATCCTCAATACCCAATCCTCAATCTTCAATCCTCAATCCTCAATCCTCAATTCTCAATCCTCAAGCCTCAGTCCTCAGTCCTCAAATCTCAACCCTCAATCCTCAGCCCTCATCCTCAATCGTCAATCCTCAATCCTCAATCCTCAATCTTCTATCCTCAATACTCAACCTTCAATAATCAATCCTCAATTCTCAATCCTCAATACTCAATCCTCAATCGTCAATCCTCAATCCCCAATCCTTAATCTTCAGTCCACAATCCTCAATCCTCAATCCTCAACCCTCAATCTTCAATACTCAATACTCAATCTTCAATCCTCAATCCTCAATCCTCAATCCTCAATCCTCAGACTTCGAACATCAATACTCATCCCTCAGTCCTCGTCCTCAATCCACAACCCTCAATCCTCAATCCTCAATCTTCAATCATTAATATTCAATCTTCAATCCTCAATCCTCAATCCTCTATACTCAATCCTCAATCCTCAATGTTCAATCCTCAATACCCAATCCTCAATCTTCAATCCTCAATCCTCAATCCTCAATCCTCAATCCGCAATCCTCAATCCTCAATCCTCAGTCCTCAACCCTCAATCCTGAATCCTCAATCCTGAATCCTCAATCTTCAGCCCTCAGTCCTCAACAATCAGTTGTCAATCCACAATCCCCAATAGAATATCATCAATTCACAGTTTTCAATACTCAATACTCAATCCACAATCTTCAAATCTCTATCCACAAACATCAATTCTCATCACTCAACCCTCAACACTCAGTCCTCAATGTTCAATCCCCAATTCTCAATTCTCAATCTTCAATCCTCAATACTGAACATTCAATCCTCAATCCTCAATCCTCAGTCCTCAATCCTCAATACTCAATCTTCAATCCTCAGTACCCAATCCTCAATCTGCAACCCTCAATCCTCAACCCTCAATCCTCGATCCTCAGTCCCCAATCCTCAATCCTCAATCCTCAATGTTCAATCCGCAATACCCAATCCTCAATCTTCAATCCTCAATCCTCAATCCTCAACCCTCAATCCTTAATCCTCAATCCTCAATCTTCAGTCCTCAAACCTTAATCCTGAATCCACAATCCTGAATCCTCAATCTTCAGCCCTCAGTCCTCAACAATCAGTTGTCAATCCTCAATCCTCAATGGAATATCGTCAATTCACAGTTTTCAATACTCAATACTCAATCTGCAATCTTCAAACCTCTATACACAAACATCAGTACTCATAACTCAACACTCAACACTCCGTCCCCAGTCCTCAATCTTCAATCCTCAATCCTCAATCCTCAATCCTCAATCCTCAATCCTCAATTCTCAAGCCTCAATACTGAATCTTCAATCCTCAATGCTTAATCCTCAATCCTCAATCCTCAGTCCTCAACCCACAATCCTCAATCCTCAAACCTCAATCCTCAATCGTCAGCCATCGTCCGCAATCCTCAACACTCAATCCACAATCCTCAATCTTCAATCATCAATACTCAATCTTCAATCCTCAATCCTCAATCTTCAATCCTCAATCCTCAATTCTCACTCCTCAATACTCAATCCTCAATCGTCAATCCTCAATCCCCAAACCTCAATCTTCAATCCTCAATCCTCAATCCTCAATACTCAGTCATCAATCTTGAATCCTCAATACTCAATCTTCAATCCACAATCTTCAATGCTCAATCCTCACTGCTCAATCCTCAATCCTCAATTCTCAATACTCAATAGAATATCCTGAATCCTCAGGATTCAATACTCAAACCTCAATCCTCAACCCTCAGCCCTCATGCTCCATCCTCAATACTCGATCCTCAATCCCCAATCCTCAATCCTCAATACTCAATCTTCAATCCTCAATCCTCAATCCTCAATCCTCAGTCCTCAATACTCAATCTACAATCCTCAATACTCAGTCTTCAATCCTCAATCCTCAATCCTCAATCCTCAATCCTCATTCTTCAATCCTCAATACACAATCCTCAATATTCAATCCTCAATCCTCAATCCTCAATCCTCAATCCTCAATCCTCAATCCTCATTCTTCAATCCTCAATACCCAATCCTCAATCTTCAATCCTCAATACTCAATCCTCAATCCTCAATTCTCAGTCCTCAATACTCAATCCTCAATCGTCAATCCTCAATCCCCAATCCTCAATCTTCAATCCTCAGTTCTCAATCCTCAATCCTCAATCCTCATTATTCAACACACAACCCTCAACCAACAATCCTCAACACTCAACCATCAATCCTCAATTCTCAATACTCAATAGAATATCCTGAATTCTCATGGTTCAATACTCAATCCACAAAATTCAATAATCAAGTCTCAATCCTCAAACATCAATTCTCAACACTCAATCCTCAATACTCAGTCCTCTCTCTTCAATCCTCCATCCTCAATACTCAACCGTCAATCCTCAGTCATCAATACTCAATCTTCAATACTCAATCCTCAATCCTCAATCCTCAACCCTCAATCCTCGATCCTCAACCCTCAATCCTCAATCCTCAATCTTCAATCATTAATATTCAATCTTCAATCCACAATCTTCAATCCTCAATTCTCAACACTCAATCCTCAATGTTCAATCCTCAATACCCAATCCTCAGTCTTCAATCCTCAATCCTCAATCCTCAATCCCCAGACCACAAACCCCTATCCTGAATCCTCAATCCTGAATCCTCAATCTTCAGCACTGAGTCCTCAACAATCAGTTGTCAATCCTCAATCAACAATAGAATATCATCAATTCACAGTTTTCAATACTCAATACTCAATCTGCAATCTTCAGATCTCTATCCACAAACATCAATTCTCATCACTCAACCCTCAATACTCAGTCCCCAATCCTCAATCTTCAATCCTCAATCCTCAATCCTCAATCCTCAATCTTAATCTTCAGTCCTCAATACTCAATCTTCAATCCTCAATCCTCAATCCTTAATCCTCAGTCCTCAACCTTCAATCCTCAATCCTAAATCGGCAATCTTCAATCCTCTATATACAATCTTCAATCCTCAATCCTCAATCCTCAAACCTCAATCCCCATTCTTCAATCCTCAATACCCAATCCTCAATCTTCAATCCTCAATCCTCAATCCTTAATCCTCAATCCTCAATCCTCAGTCCTCAATCTTCAATCCTCAGTCCCAAATCCTCAATCTTCAATACACAATCCTCAATCCTTAATCTTCAATCCTCAATACTCAATCTTCAATCATCAATCCTCAATCCTCAATTCTCAATACTCATTCTTCAATCCCCAATACCCTATCCTCAATCTTCAATCCTCAATCCTTAATCCTCAATTCTCAACCCTCAATCCTCAATCCTCAGACATCAAACATCAATACTCAACCCTCAATCCTCGTCCTCAATCCACAACCCTCAATCCTCGATCCTCAAACTTCAATCGTCAATATTCAATCTTCAATCCTCAATCCTCAATCCTCAATACTCAATCCTCAATACTCAATGTTCAATCCTCAATACCCAATCCTCAATCTTCAATCCTCAATCCTCAATATTCAACACTCAAGCCTCAAACATCAATCCTCAATACTCAATCATCAATCCTCAATTCTCAATACTCAATAGAATATCCTGAATTCTCATGGTTCAATGCTCAATCCACAATATTCAATAATCAAATCTCAATCCTCAAACATCAATTCTCAACACTCAATACTCAACACTCAGTCCTCTCTCTTCAATCCTCCATCCTCAACCCTCAATCCTCAAGCGTCAATCCTCAATCCTCAATCCTCAGCCCTCAATCCTCAGTCCTCAAACCTCAATCCCGAATCCTCAATCCTGAATCCTCTATATTCAGCCCTCAGTCCTCAAAAATCAATTGTCAATCCTCAATCCTCAATAGAATATCCTCAATTCACAGTTTTCAATACTGAACCCCATTCTTCAATCTTCAAATCTCAATCCACAAACATCAATTCTCATCACTCAACCATCAACACCCAGTCCTCAACCTT
The DNA here is from genome assembly GCF_051401765.1 of Calliopsis andreniformis. NCBI lineage: Eukaryota > Metazoa > Arthropoda > Insecta > Hymenoptera > Andrenidae > Calliopsis > Calliopsis andreniformis. The sequence goes on along the minus strand of NW_027480613.1, from coordinate 481,430 downwards.
CAATCCTCAATCCTCAATCCTCAATCTTCAATCCTCAATACTCAATACTCAATCCTCAATCCTCAATTCTCAGTCCTCAATACTCAATCCTCAGTCGTCAATCCTCAATCCCCAATCCTCAATCTTCAATCCTGAATCCTCAATCCTCAATCCTCGATCTTCAATATTCAACACACAACCCTCAATATTCAACACTCAAGCCTCAAACATCAATCCTCAATACCCAATCATCAATCCTCAATTCTCAATACTCAATAGAATATCCTGAATTCTCATTGTTCAATACTCAATCCACAATATTCAATAATCAAATCTCAATCCTTAAACATCAATTCTCAACACTCAATACTCAACACTCAGTCCTCTCTCGTCAATCCTCCATCCTCGACCCTCAATCCTCAAGCGTCAATCCTCAATCCTCAATCCTCAAACCTCAATCCTCAGTCCTCAAACCTCAATCCCGAATCCTCAATCCTGAATCCTCTATCTTCAACCCTCAGTCCTCAAAAATCAATTGTCAATCCTCAATCCTCAATAGAATATCGTCAATTCACAGTTTTCAATACTGAACCCCATTCTTCAATCTTCAAATCTCAATCCACAAACATCAATTCTCATCACTCAACCATCAACACCCAGTCCTCAATCTTCAATCCTCAATCCTCAATCCTCAATCTTCAATCCTCAAAACTCAATACTCAATCCTCAATCCTCAATTCTCAGTCCTCAATGCTCATTCCTCTATCCTCAATCGTAAATCCTCAATCCCCAATCCTCAATCTTCAATCCTCAATCCTCAATCTTCAATCCTCAATCCTCAATATTCAACACACAACCCTCAACCATCAATACTCAATACTCAACCATCAATCCTCAATTCTCAATACTCAATAGAATGTTCTGAATTCTCATGGTTCAATACTCAATCCACAAAATTCAATAATCAAATCTCAATCCTCAAACATCAATTCTCAACACTCAATCCTCAATACTCTGTCCTCTCTCTTCAATCCTCCATCCTCAATCCTCAACCCTCAATTCTCAGCCATCAATACTCAATCTTCAATACTCAATCCTCAATCCTCAATCCTCAATCCTCAATCCTCAACCCTCAATCCTCATTCCTCAAACCTCAATCCTCAACCCTCAGCCCTCATCCTCAATTCTCAATTCTCAATCCTCAATCCTCAATCCCCAATCTTCAATTCTCAATAATCAATCTCCAATCCTAGATCCTCAATCCCCAATCTTCAATCCTTAATCCTCAACCTTCAATCCTCATTCCCCAGTCCTCAATCTTCAATCCTCAATGCTCAATCCTCAATCCTCAATCATCATTCCTCAATCCTCAGCCCTCAACCCTCAAACCTCAATCCTCAACCGTCAGTCCTCGTCCTCAATCGTCAACCCTCAATCCTCAATTCTCAATCTTCAATCCTCAATACTCAATATTCAATACTCAATCCTCAATCTTCAATCCTCAATCTTCAATCCTCAATCCTCAATCCTCAATCCTCAATCCTCATTCTTCTATCCTCAATACCCAATCCTCAATCTTCAATCCTCAATACTCAATATTCAATACTCAATCCTCAATCTTCAATCCTCAATCTTCAATCCTCAATCCTCCATCCTCAATCCTCAACCCCCAATTCTCAGTCATCAATACTCAATCTTCAATACTCAATCCTCAATCCTCAATCCTCAATCCTCAATCCTCAATCCTCAACCCTCAATCCTCATTCCTCAAACCTCAATCCTCATCCATCAGCCCTCATCCTCAATTCTCAATTCTCAATCCTCAATCCTCAATCCCCAATCTTCAATCCTCAATAATCAATCTCCAATCCTAGATCCTCAATCCCCAATCTTCAATCCTTAATCCTCAACCTTCAATCCTCATTCCCCAGTCCTCAATCTTCAATCCTCAATGCTCAATCCTCAATCTTCAATCCTCAATAATCAAACTTCAATCCTCAATACTCAATCTTCAATCCTCAATACTCAATATTCATACCTCAATCCTCAATCCTCAATCCTCAATCCTCAATCCCCAATCCTCAATCTTCAATCATCCATACTCAAACTGCAATCCTCAATCCTCAGTCCTCACTCCTCAATCCTCATTCTTCAACCCTCAATGGCGTATCCTCAATCTTCAATCCTCAATCCTCAATCATCAATTCTCAATCCTCAATCCTCAAACCTCAGACTTCAAACACCAATACTCAACCCTCAGTCCTCGTCCTCAATCCACAACCCTCAATCCTCAATCCTCAGTCTTCAATCATCAATATTCAATCTTCAATCCACAATCTTCAATCCTCAATTCTCAACCCTTAATCCTCAATGCTCAATCCTCAATACCCAATCCTCAGTCTTCAATCCTCAATCCTCAATCCTCAATCCTCAGACCACAAACCTCAATCCTGAATCCTCAATCCTGAATCCCCAATCTTCAATCCTCAATAATCAATCTTCAATCCTAATTCCTCAATCCCCAATCTTCAATCCTTAATACTCAACCTTCAATCCTCATTCCCCAGTCCTCAATCTTCAGTCCTCAGTGCTCAATCCTCAATCCTCAATCATCAGTCCTCAATCCTCAACCCTCAACCCTCAAACCTCAATCCTCAACCGTCAGTCCTCGTCCTCAATCGACAACCCTCAATCCTCAATCCTCAATCTTCAATCCTCAATCCTCAATCCTCAATCCTCAATCCTCAATGCTCAATCCTCAACCCTCAATCTTCAGTCCTCAATCATTAATCCTCAATCCTTAAACCTCAATCCCCAACCGTCAGTCCTCGTCCTCAAGCCTCAACCCTCAATCCTCAATCCTCAATCCTCAATATTCAATCATCAATACTCAATCTTCAATCCTCAATACTCAATACTCAATCTTCAATCCTCAATCCGCAATTCTCAACCCTCAATGCTCAATCCTCAATCGTCAATCCTCAATCCCCAATCCTCAATCTTCAATCCTCAATCCTCAATCCTCAATCCTCAATCCTCAATCTTCAATCCTCAATACTCAATATTCAATCCTCAATCCTCAATCCTCAATCCTCAATCCTCAATCCTCAATCCTCAATCTTCAACCATCCATACTCAAACTGCAATCCTCAATCCTCAATCATCAACTCTCAATCCTCAATCCTCAATCCTCAGACTTCAAACATCAATACTCATCCCTCAGTCCTCGTCCTCAATCCACAACCCTCAATCCTCAATCCGCAATCTTCAATCATTAATATTCAATCTTCAATCCACAATCTTCAATCCTCAATTCTCAACCCTCAATCCTCAATGTTCAATCCTCAATACCCAATCCTCAGTCTTCAATCCTCAATCCTCAATCCTCAATCCCCAGACCACAAACCCCTATCCTGAATCCTCAATCCTGAATCCTCAATCTTCAGCACTGAGTCCTCAACAATCAGTTGTCAATCCTCAATCAACAATAGAATATCATCAATTCACAGTTTTCAATACTCAATACTCAATCTGCAATCTTCAGATCTCTATCCACAAACATCAATTCTCATCAATCAACCCTCAATACTCAGTCCCCAATCCTCAATCTTCAATCCTCAATCCTCAATCCTCAATCCTCAATCTTAATCTTCAATCCTCAATACTCAATCTTCAATCCTCAATCCTCAAACCTTAATCCTCAGTCCTCAACCTTCAATCCTCAATCCTAAATCGTCAATCTTCAATCCTCTATACACAATCTTCAATCCTCAATCCTCAATCCTCAAACCTCAATCCCCATTCTTCAATCCTCAATACCCAATCCTCAATCTTCAATCCTCAATCCTCAATCCTTAATCCTCAATCCTCAATCCTCAGTCAGTAGACATCAAACATCAATACTCAACCCTCAATCCTCGTCCTCAATCCACAACCCTCAATCCTCGGTCCTCAAACTTCAATCGTCAATATTCAATCTTCAATCCTCAATCCTCAATCCTCAATACTCAATCCTCAATCCTCAATGTTCAATCCTCAATACCCAATCCTCAATCTTCAATCCTCAATCCTCAATCCTCAATCCTCAATCCGCAATCCTCAATCCTCAATCCTCAGTCCTCAACCCTCAATCCTGAATCCTCAATCCTGAATCCTCAATCTTCAGCCCTCAGTCCTCAACAATCAGTTGTCAATCCACAATCCCCAATAGAATATCATCAATTCACAGTTTTCAATACTCAATACTCAATCTACAATCTTCAAATCTCTATCCACAAACATCAATTCTCATCACTCAACCCTCAACACTCAGTCCTCAATGTTCAATCCCCAATTCTCAATTCTCAATCTTCAATCCTCAATACTGAACATTCAATCCTCAATCCTCAATCCTCAGTCCTCAATCCTCAATACTCAATCTTCAATCCTCAGTACCCAATCCTCAATCTGCAACCCTCAATCCTCAACCCTCAATCCTCGATCCTCAGTCCCCAATCCTCAATCCTCAATCCTCAATGTTCAATCCGCAATACCCAATCCTCAATCTTCAATCCTCAATCCTCAATCCTCAACCCTCAATCCTTAATCCTCAATCCTCAATCTTCAGTCCTCAAACCTTAATCCTGAATCCACAATCCTGAATCCTCAATCTTCAGCCCTCAGTCCTCAACAATCAGTTGTCAATCCTCAATCCTCAATGGAATATCGTCAATTCACAGTTTTCAATACTCAATACTCAATCTGCAATCTTCAAACCTCTATACACAAACATCAGTACTCATAACTCAACACTCAACACTCCGTCCCCAGTCCTCAATCTTCAATCCTCAATCCTCAATCCTCAATCCTCAATCCTCAATCCTCAATTCTCAAGCCTCAATACTGAATCTTCAATCCTCAATGCTTAATCCTCAATCCTCAATCCTCAGTCCTCAACCCACAATCCTCAATCCTCAAACCTCAATCCTCAATCGTCAGCCATCGTCCGCAATCCTCAACACTCAATCCACAATCCTCAATCTTCAATCATCAATACTCAATCTTCAATCCTCAATCCTCAATCTTCAATCATCAATCCTCAATTCTCACTCCTCAATACTCAATCCTCAATCGTCAATCCTCAATCCCCAAACCTCAATCTTCAATCCTCAATCCTCAATCCTCAATACTCAGTCATCAATCTTGAATCCTCAATACTCAATCTTCAATCCACAATCTTCAATGCTCAATCCTCACTGCTCAATCCTCAATCCTCAATTCTCAATACTCAATAGAATATCCTGAATCCTCAGGATTCAATACTCAAACCTCAATCCTCAACCCTCAGCCCTCATGCTCCATCCTCAATACTCGATCCTCAATCCCCAATCCTCAATCCTCAATACTCAATCTTCAATCCTCAATCCTCAATCCTCAATCCTCAGTCCTCAATACTCAATCTACAATCCTCAATACTCAGTCTTCAATCCTCAATCCTCAATCCTCAATCCTCAATCCTCATTCTTCAATCCTCAATACACAATCCTCAATATTCAATCCTCAATCCTCAATCCTCAATCCTCAATCCTCAATCCTCAATCCTCATTCTTCAATCCTCAATACCCAATCCTCAATCTTCAATCCTCAATACTCAATCCTCAATCATCAATTCTCAGTCCTCAATACTCAATCCTCAATCGTCAATCCTCAATCCCCAATCCTCAATCTTCAATCCTCAATTCTCAATCCTCAATCCTCAATCCTCAATATTCAACACACAACCCTCAACCAACAATCCTCAACACTCAACCATCAATCCTCAATTCTCAATACTCAATAGAATATCCTGGATTCTCATGGTTCAATACTCAATCCACAATATTCAATAATCAAACCTCAATCCTCAAACATCAATTCTCAACACTCAATACTCAACACTCAGTCCTCTCCCGACAATCCTCCATCCTCGACCCTCAATCCTCAAGCGTCAATCCTCAATCCTCAATCCTCAAACCTCAATCCTCAGTCCTCAAACCTCAATCCCGAATCCTCAATCCTGAATCCTCCATCTTCAGCCCTCAGTCCTCAAAAATCAATTGTCAATCCTCAATCCTCAATAGAATATCCTCAATTCACAGTTTTCAATACTGAACCCCATTCTTCCATCTTCAAATCTCAATCCACAAACATCAATTCTCATCACTCAACCATCAACACCCAGTCCTCAATCTTCAATCGTCAATCCTCAATCCTCAATCTTCAATCCTCAAAACTCAATACTCAGTCCTCAATCCTCAATTCTCCGTCCTCAATACTCATTCCTCTATCCTCAATCGTAAATCCTCAATCCCCAATCCTCAATCTTCAATCCTCAATCCTCAATCCTCAATCCTCAATCCTCCATATTCAACACACAACCCTCAACCATCAATCCTCAAAACTCAACCATCAATCCTCAATTCTCAATACTCAATAGAATATTCTGAATTCTCATGGTTCAATACTCAATCCACAAAATTCAATAATCAAATCTCAATCCTCAAACATCAATTCTCAACACTCAATCCTCAATACTCAGTCCTCTCTCTTCAATCCTCCATCCTCAATCCTCAACCCTCAATTCTCAGTCATCAATACTCAATCTTCAATACTCAATCCTCAATCCTCAATCCTCAATCCTCAACCCTCAATCCTCATTCCTCAAACCTCAATCCTCAACCCTCAGCCCTCATCCTCAATTCTCAATTCTCAATCCTCAATCCTCAATCCCCAATCTTCAATCCTCAATAATCAATCTCCAATCCTAGATCCTCAATCCCCAATCTTCAATCCTTAATCCTCAACCTTCAATCCTCATTCCCCAGTCCTCAATCTTCAATCCTCAATGCTCAATCCTCAATCCTCAATCATCATTCCTCAATCCTCAGCCCTCAACCCTCAAACCTCAATCCTCAACCGTCAGTCCTCGTCCTCAATCGTCAACCCTCAATCCTCAATACTCAATCTTCAATCCTCAATCCTCAATCTTCAATCCTCAATCCTCAATCCTCAATCCTCAATCCTCAATCCTCATTCTTCAATCCTCAATACCCAATCCTCAATCTTCAATCCTCAATCCTCAATCCTCAATCCCCAATTCTTAATCCTCAATCCTCAGTCCTCAGTCCTCAAACCTCAATCCTCAATCCTCAATCCTCAGACCTCATCCTCAATCCTCAATCCTCAATCCTCAATCTTCAATCCTCAATACTCAACCTTCAATAATCAATCCTCAATTCTCAATCCTCAATACTCAAACCTCAATCGTCAACCCTCAATCCCCAATCCTCAGTCTTCAGTCCACAATCCTCAATCCTCAATCCTCAACCCTCAATCTTCAATACTCAATACTCAATCTTCAATCCTCAATCCTCAATCCTCAATCCTCAATCCTCAGTCCTCAATCCTCAATCTACAATCCTCAATACTCAGTCTTCAATCCTCAATCCTCATCCCTCAATCCTCAGTCCTCAAACCTCAATCCGGAATCCTGAACCTTGAATCCTCAACCTTCAGCAGTCGGTCCTCAACAATCAATTGTCAATCCCCAATCCTCAGTAGAATATAATCAATTCACAGTTTTCATTACTCAATACTCAATCTGCAATCTTCAAATCTCAATCCACAAACATCAATACTCATCACTCAACCCTCAACTCTCAGTCCTCAATCCTCAATATTCAATTCTCAATCCTCAATCCTCAATTCTCAGTCCTCAATACTCAATCCTCAGTCGTCAATCCTCAATCCCCAATCCTCAATCTTCAATCCTCAATCCTCAATCCTCAATCCTCGATCCTCAATATTCAACACACAACCCTCAATATTCAACACTCAAGCCTCAAACATCAATCCTCAATACCCAATCATCAATCCTCAATTCTCAATACTCAATAGAATATCCTGAATTCTCATGGTTCAATACTCAATCCACAATATTCAATAATCAAATCTCAATCCTGAAACATCAATTCTCAACACTCAATACTCAACACTCAGTCCTCTCCCGACAATCCTCCATCCTCGACCCTCAATCCTCAAGCGTCAATCCTCAATCCTCAATCCTCAAACCTCAATCCTCAGTCCTCAAACCTCAATCCCGAAGCCTCAATCCTGAATCCTCCATCTTCAGCCCTCAGTCCTCAAAAATCAATTGTCAATCCTCAATGCTCAATAGAATATCCTCAATTCACAGTTTTCAATACTGAACCCCATTCTTCCATCTTCAAATCTCAATCCACAAACATCAATTCTCATCACTCAACCATCAACACCCAGTCCTCAATCTTCAATCGTCAATCCTCAATCCTCAATATTCAATCCTCAAAACTCAATACTCAGTCCTCAATCCTCAATTCTCCGTCCTCAATACTCATTCCTCTATCCTCAATCGTAAATCCTCAATCCCCAATCCTCAATCTTCAATCCTCAATCCTCAATCCTCAATCCTCAATCCTCAATATTCAACACACAACCCTCAACCATCAATCCTCAAAACTCAACCATCAATCCTCAATTCTCAATACTCAATAGAATATTCTGAATTCTCATGGTTCAATACTCAATCCACAAAATTCAATAATCAAATCTCAATCCTCAAACATCAATTCTCAACACTCAATCCTCAATACTCAGTCCTCTCTCTTCAATCCTCCATCCTCAATCCTCAACCCTCAATTCTCAGTCATCAATACTCAATCTTCAATACTCAATCCTCAATCCTCAATCCTCAATCCTCAACCCTCAATCCTCATTCCTCAAACCTCAATCCTCAACCCTCAGCCCTCATCCTCAATTCTCAATTCTCAATCCTCAATCCTCAATCCCCAATCTTCAATCCTCAATAATCAATCTCCAATCCTAGATCCTCAATCCCCAATCTTCAATCCTTAATCCTCAACCTTCAATCCTCATTCCCCAGTCCTCAATCTTCAATCCTCAATGCTCAATCCTCAATCCTCAATCATCATTCCTCAATCCTCAGCCCTCAACCCTCAAACCTCAATCCTCAACCGTCAGTCCTCGTCCTCAATCGTCAACCCTCAGTCCTCAATACTCAATCTTCAATCCTCAATCCTCAATCTTCAATCCTCAATCCTCAATCCTCAATCCTCAATCCTCATTCTTCAATCCTCAATACCCAATCCTCAATCTTCAGTCCTCAATCCTCAATCCTCAATCCCCAATTCTCAATCCTCAATCCTCAGTCCTCAGTCCTCAAACCTCAATCCTCAATCCTCAGACCTCATCCTCAATCCTCAATCCTCAATCCTCAATCTTCAATCCTCAAGACTCAACCTTCAATAATCAATCCTCAATTCTCAATCCTCAATACTCAAACCTCAATCGTCAACCCTCAATCCCCAATCCTCAGTCTTCAGTCCACAATCCTCAATCCTCAATCCTCAACCCTCAATCTTCAATACTCAATACTCAATCTTCAATCCTCAATCCTCAATCCTCAATCCTCAATCCTCAGTCCTCAATCCTCAATCTACAATCCTCAATACTCAGTCTTCAATCCTCAATCCTCAATGCTCAATCCTCAGTCCTCATTCTTCAATCCTCAATACACAATCCTCAATATTCAATCCTCAATCCTCAATCCTCAATCCTCAATCCTCAATTCTCAATCCTCAATCCTCAATCCTCAACCTTCAATCCTCAATACTCAATACTCAATCCTCAATCCTCAATTCTCAGTCCTCAATACTCAATCCTCAATAGTCAATCCTCAATCCCCAATCCTCAACCTTCAATTCTCAATACTCAATATTCAATACTCAATCCTCAATCTTCAATCCTCAATCTTCAATCCTCAATCCTCAATCCTCAATCCTCAATCCTCATTCTTCAATCCTCAATACCCAATCCTCAATCTTCAATCCTCAATCCTCAATCCTCAATCCCCAATTCTCAATCCTCAATCCTCAATCCTCAATCTTCAATCCTCAATACTCATCCTTCAATAATCAATCCTCAATTCTCAATCCTCAATACTCAAACCTCAATCGTCAACCCTCAATCCCCAATCCTCAGTCTTCAGTCCACAATCCTCAATCCTCAATCCTCAACCCTCAATCTTCAATACTCAATACTCAATCTTCAATCCTCAATCCTCAATCCTCAATCCTCAATCCTCAGTCCTCAATCCTCAATCTACAATCCTCAATACTCAGTCTTCAATCCTCAATCCTCAATGCTCAATCCTCAGTCCTCATTCTTCAATCCTCAATACACAATCCTCAATATTCAATCCTCAATCCTCAATCCTCAATCCTCAATTCTCAATCCTCAATCCTCAATCCTCGACCTTCAATCCTCAATACTCAATACTCAATCCTCAATCCTCAATTCTCAGTCCTCAATACTCAATCCTCTATCGTCAATCCTCAATCCCCAATCCTCAATCTTCAATCCTCAATTCTCAATCCTCAATCCTCAATCCTCAATATTCAACACACAACCCTCAACCATCAATCCTCAACACTCAACCATCAATCCTCAATTCTCAATACTCAATAGAATATCCTGAATTCTCATGGTTCAATACTCAATCCACAAAATTCAATAATCAAGTCTCAATCCTCAAACATCAATTCTCAACACTCAATCCTCAATACTCAGTCCTCTCTCTTCAATCCTCCATCCTCAATACTCAACCCTCAATCCTCAGTCATCAATCCTCAACCCTCAATCCTCAATCCTCAACCCTCAATCCTCATTCCTCAAACCTCAATCCTCAACTCTCAGCCCTCATCCTCAATTCTCAATTCTCAATTCTCAATCCTCAATCCTCAATCCCCAATCTTCAATCCTCAATAATCTATCTCCAATCCTAGATCCTCAATCCCCAACCTTCAATCCTTAATCCTCAACCTTAAATCATCATTCCCCAGTCCACAATCTTCAATCCTCAATGCTCAATCCTCAATCCTCAATCATCATTCCTCAATCCTCAGCCCTCAACCCTCTAACCTCAATCCTCAGCCCTCATCCTCAATCCTCAATCCTCAATCCTCAATCCTCAATCTTCAATCCTCAATACTCAACCTTAAATAATCGATCCTCAATTCTCAATCCTCAATACTCAATCCTCAATCGTCAATCCTCAATCCCCAATCCTCAATCTTCAGTCCACAATCCTCAATCCTCAACCCTCAACCCTCCATCTTCAATACTCAATACTCAATCTTCAATCCTCAATCCTCAACCCTCAATCCTCAATCCTCAGTCCTCAATCCTCAATCTACAATCTTCAATACTCAGTCTTCAATCCTCAATCCTCAATCCTCAATCCTCAATCCTCAATCCCCAATCTTCAACCCTCAATAATCTATCTCCAATCCTAGATCCTCAATCCCCAATCTTCAATCCTTAATCCTCAAACTTCAATCCTCATTCCCCAGTCCTCAATCTTCAATCCTCAATGCTCAATCCTCAATCCTCAACCATCATTCCTTAATCCTCAGCCCTGAATCCTCAAACCTCAATCCTCAGCCCTCATCCTCAATCCTCAATCCTCAATCCTCAATCCTCAATCCTCAATCTTCAATCCTGAATACTCAACCTTCAATAATCGATCCTCAATTCTCAATCCTCAATACTCAATCCTCAATCGTCAATCCTCAATCCCCAATCCTCAATCTTCAGTCCACAATCCTCAATACACAACCCTCAACCCTCAATCTTCAATACTCAATACTCAATCTTCAATCCTCATTCCTCAATCCTCAATCCTCAATCCTCAGTCCTCAATCCTCAATCTACAATCCTCAATACTCAGTCTTCAATCCTCAATCCTCAATCCTCAATCCTCAATCCTCATTCTTCAATCCTCAATTCTCAATCCTCAATACTCAATCCTCAATCCTCAATCCTCAATCCTCAGTCCTCAATCCTCAATCTACAATCCTCAATACTCAGTCTTCAATCCTCAGTCCTCAATGTTCAATCCTCAATCCTCATTCTTCAATCCTCAATACACAATCCTCAATATTCAATCCTCAATCCTCAATCCTCAATTCTCAATCCTCAATCCTCAATCCTCAATATTCAACACTCAAGCCTCAATCATCAATCCTCAATTCTCAATACTCATTAGAGTATCCTGAATTCTCATGGTTCAATGCTCAATCCACAATATTCAATAATCGAATCTCAATCCTCAAACATCAATTCTCAACACTCAATACTCAACAGTCAGTACTCTCTCTTCAATCCTCCATACTCAACCCTCAATCCTCAAGCGTCAATCCTCAATCCTCTACCCTCAACCCTCAATCCTCAGTCCTCAAACATCAATACTCAACCCTCAGTCCTCGTCCTCAATCCACAACCCTCAATCCTCAATCCTCAATCTTCAATTCTCAATCCTCAATACTCAACCCTCAATCCTCAATACTCAGTCCTCAACCCTCAATCCTGAATCCTCAATCCTGAATCCTCAATCTTCAGCCCTCAGTCCTCAACCATCAATGCTCAATTCTCAATACTTAATAGGATATCCTGAATTCTCATGGTTCAATACTCAATCCACAAAATTCAATAATCAAATCTCAATCCTCAAACATCAATTCTCAACACTCAATCCTCAATACTCAGTCCTCTCTCTTCAATCCTCCATTCTCAATACTCAACCATCAATCCTCAGTCATCAATACTCAATCTTCAATACTCAATCCTCAATCCTCAATCCTCAACCCTCAATCCTCGATCCTCAACCCTCAATCCTCATTCCTCAAACCTCAATCCACAACTCTCAGCCCTCATCCTCAATTCTCAATTCTCAATTCTCAATCCTCAATCCTCAACCCTCAACGCTCCATCTTCAATACTCAATACTCAATCTTCAATCCTCAATCCTCAACCCTCAATCCTCAATCCTCAGTCCTCAATCCTCAATCTACAATCCTCAATACACAATCCTCAATATTCAATCCTCAATCCACAATCCTCAATTCTCAATCCTCAATCCTCAATCCTCAATATTCAACACTCAAGCCTCAAACATCAATCCTCAATACTCAACCATCAATCCTCGATTCTCAATACTCAATAGAATATCCTGAATTCTCATGGTTCAACACTCAATCCACAATATTCAATAATCAAATCTCAATCCTCAAACATCAATTCTCAACACTCAATACTCAACACTCAGTCCTCTCTCTTCAATCCTCCATCCTCAACCCTCAATCCTCAAGCGTCAATCCTCAATCCTCAATCCTCAACCCTCAAACCTCAGTCCTCAATCCTCAATTCTCAGTCCTCAATACTCAATCCTCAATCGTCAATCCTCAATCCCCAATCCTCAATCTTCAATCCTCAATGCTCAATCCTCAATCCTCAATCCTCAATATTCAACACACAACCCTCAACCATCAATCATCAACACTCAACCATCAATCCTCAATTCTCAATACTCAATAGAATATCCTGAATTCTCATGGTTCAATACTCAATCCACAAAATTCAATAATCAAGTCTCAATCCTCAAACATCAATTCTCAACACTCAATCCTCAATACTCAGTCCTCTCTCTTCAATCCTCCATCCTCAATACTCAACCCTCAATCCTCAGTCATCAATACTCAATCTTCAATACTCAATCCTCAATCCTCAATCCTCAACCCTCAATCCTCAATCCTCAATCCTCAACCCTCAATCTTCATTCCTCAAACCTCAATCCTCAACTCTCAGCCCTCATCCTCAATTCTCAATTCTCAATCCTCAATCCTCAATCCCCAATATTCAACCCTCAATAATCTATCTCCAATCCTAGATCCTCAATCCCCAATCTTCAATCCTTAATCCTCAAACTTCAATCCTCATTCCCCAGTCCTCAATCTTCAATCCTCAATGCTCAATCCTCAACCCTCAATCATCATTCCTTAATCCTCAGCCCTGAACCCTCAAACCTCAATCCTCAGCCCTCATCCTCAATCCTCAATCCTCAATCCTCAATCCTCAATCCTGAATCTTCAATCCTGAATACTCAACCTTCAATAATCGATCCTCAATTCTCAATCCTCAATACTCAATCCTCAATCGTCAATCCTCAATCCCCAATCCTCAATCTTCAGTCCACAATCCTCAATCCTCAACCCTCAACCCTCAATCTTCAATACTCAATACTCAATCTTCAATCCTCAATCCTCAATCCTCAATCCTCAATCCTCAGTCCTCAATCCTCAATCTACAATCCTCAATACTCAGTCTTCAATCCTCAATCCTCAATCCTCAATGCTCAATCCTCATTCTTCAATCCTCAATTCTCAATCCTCAATCCTCAATCCTCAATCCTCAATTCTCATTCTTCGATCCTCAATAACCAATCTTCAATCTTCAATCCTCAATCATCAATCCTCAATTCTCAATCCTTAATCCTCAATCCTCAGACCTCAAACATCAATACTCAACGCCCAGTCCTCGTCCTCAATCCGCAACCCTCAATACTCAATCCTCAATCTTCAATTCTCAATCCTCAATCCTCAATCCTCAATCCTCAATCCTCAGTCCTCAACCCTCAATCCTGAATCCTCAATCCTGAATCCTCAATCTTCAGCCCTCAGTCCTCAACCATCAATCCTCAATTCTCAATACTCAACAGAATATCCTGAATTCTCATGGTTCAATACTCAATCCACAAAATTCAATAATCAAATCTCAATCCTCAAACATCATTTCTCAACACTCAATCCTCAATACTCAGTCCTCTCTCTTCAATACTCCATCCTCAATCCTCAATCCTCAAGCGTCAATCCTCAATCCTCAATCCTCATCCCTCAATCCTCGGTCCTCAAACCTCAATCCGGAATCCTGAACCTTGAATCCTCAACCTTCAGCCGTCGGTCCTCAACAATCAATTGTCAATCCCCAATCCTCAGTAGAATATCCTCAATTCACAGTTTTCATTACTCAATACTCAATCTGCAATCTTCAAATCTCAATCCACAAACATCAATACTCATCACTCAACCCTCAACTCTCAGTACTCAATCCTCAATATTCAATCCTCAATCCTCAATCCTCAATTCTCAGTCCTCAATACTCAATCCTCAGTCGTCAATCCTCAATCCCCAATCCTCAATCTTCAATCCTCAATCCTCAATCCTCAATCCTCGATCCTCAATATTCAACACACAACCCTCAATATTCAACACTCAAGCCTCAAACATCAATCCTCAATACCCAATCATCAATCCTCAATTCTCAATACTCAATAGAATATCCTCAATTCTCATGGTTCAATACTCAATCCACAATATTCAATAATCAAATCTCAATCCTCAAACATCAATTCTCAACACTCAATACTCAACACGCAGTCCTCTCTCGACAATCCTCCATCCTCGACCCTCAATCCTCAAGCGTCAATCCTCAATCCTCAATCCTCAAACCTCAATCCTCAGTCCTCAAACCTCAATCCCGAATCCTCAATCCTGAATCCTCTATCTTCAGCCCTCAGTCCTCAAAAATCAATTGTCAATCCTCAATCCTCAATAGAATATCCTCAATTCACAGTTTTCAATACTGAACCCCATTCTTCAATCTTCAAATCTCAATCCACAAACATCAATTCTCATCACTCAACCATCAACACCCAGTCCTCAATCTTCAATCCTCAATCCTCAATCCTCAATCTTCAATCCTCAAAACTCAATACTCAGTCCTCAATCCTCAATTCTCCGTCCTCAATACTCATTCCTCTATCCTCAATCGTAAATCCTCAATCCCCAATCCTCAATCTTCAATCCTCAATCCTCAATCCTCAATCCTCAATCCTCAATATTCAACACACAACCCTCAACCATCAATCCTCAATACTCAACCATCAATCCTCAATTCTCAATACTCAATAGAATATTCTGAATTCTCATGGTTCAATACTCAATCCACAAAATTCAATAATCAAATCTCAATCCTCAAACATCAATTCTCAACACTCAATCCTCAATACTCAGTCCTCTCTCTTCAATCCTCCATCCTCAATCCTCAACCCTCAATTCTCAGTCATCAATACTCAATCTTCAATACTCAATCCTCAATCCTCAATCCTCAATCCTCAATCCTCAACCCTCAATCCGCAATCCTCAAACCTCAATCCTCAACCCTCAGCCCTCATCCTCAATTCTCAATTCTCAATCCTCAATCCTCAATCCCCTATCTTCAATCCTCAATAATCAATCTCCAATCCTAGATCCTCAATCCCCAATCTTCAATCCTTAATCCTCAACCTTCAATCCTCATTCCCCAGTCCTCAATCTTCAATCCTCAATGCTCAATCCTCAATCCTCAATCATCATTCCTCAATCCTCAGCCCTCAACCCTCAAACCTCAATCCTCAACCGTCAGTCCTCGTCCTCAATCGTCAACCCTCAATCCTCAATACTCAATTCTCAGTCCTCAATCCTCGATCCTCAATCTTCAATCCTTAGTACCAAATCCTCAATCTTCAATCCTCAATCCTCAACCCTCAACCTTCAATCCTCAAAACTCAATCTTCAATACTCAATCCTCAATGCTCAATCCTCAATACTCATTTTTCAATCCTCAATACCCAATCCCCAATCTTCAATCCTCAACCCTCAATCCTCAATTCTCAATCCTCAATCGTCAATCCTCAGACCTCAAACATCAAAACTCAACCATCAGTCCTCGTCCTCAATCCACAACACTCTATCCTCAATCCTCAATATTCAATCATCAATATTCAATCTCCTATCCTCAATCATCAATCCTCAATCCACAATCCTCAATCCTCAATCCTCAGTCCTCAAACCTCAATCCCCAACCCTCAGCCCTCATCCTCAATCCTCAGTCCTCATTTCTCAATCCTCAGTCTTCAATCCTCAATACTCAATCCTCAATCTTCAACCCTGAATCCTCAAACCTCAATCCTCAATCCTCAATCCTCTATCCTCAATCCTCAATCCTCGATCCTCAATCTTCAATCCTTAGTCCTAAATCCTCAATCTTCAATCCTCAATCCTCAACCCTCAATCTTCAATCCTCAAGACTCAATCTTCAATCCTCAATGCTTAAACCTCAATCGTCAATCTTCAATCCTCAATACTCAATCTTCAATATTCAATCCTCAATGCTCAATCCTCAGTCCTCATTCTTCAATCCTCAATACCCAATCCTCAATCTGCAATCCTCAATCCTCAATCCTCAATCCTCAATCCTCAATCCTCGATCCTCAATCTTCAATCCTTAGTACCAAATCCTCAATCTTCAATCCTCAATCCTCAATCCTCAACCCTCAATCCTCAATTCTCAATCCTCAATCCTCAATCCTCAATCTTCAATACTCAATACTCAATCTTCAACCCTCAGCCCTCATCCTCAATCCTCAATCCTCAATCTTCAACCCTCAATCCTCAATCCTCAATACTCAATCTTCAATCGTCAATCCTCAGTCCTCAAACCTCAATTCTGAATCCTCAATCTTCAATCCTCAATAATCAATCTCCAATCCTAGATCCTCAATCCCCAATCCTCAATCCTCAATACTCAACCATCAATCCTCAATTCTCAATACTCAATAGAATATCCTGAATTCTCAGTATTCAATACTCAAACCTCAACGCTCAACCCTCAGCCCTCATCCTCCATCCTCGATCCTCAATCCTCAAACCTCAATCTTCAATCCTCAATACTCAATCTTCGAATCTCAATCTTCAATCCTCAATCCTCAATCCCTATCCACAATCTTCAATCCTCAATCCTCAATCCTCAATCCTCAATCCTCAATCATCAATCCTCAATCTTCAACACTCAATCCTCGATCCTCAATCCTCAATCCTCAATCTTCAATCCTCAATCCTAAATCCTCGATCCTCAATCCTCAATCCTCAATCCTCAATCCTCAATCGTCAATCCTCAGACCTCAAACATCAAAACTCAACCATCAGTCCTCGTCCTCAATCCACAACACTCAATCATCAACCCTCAACCATCAATCCCCAATACTCAACCATCTATCCTCAATTCTCAAAACTCAAAAGAATATCCTGAATTCTCACGGTTCAATACTCAATCCACAATATTCAACAATCAAACCTCAATTCTCAAACATCTATTCTCAACACTCAGTCCCCAACACTCGGTCCTCTCTCTTCAATCCTCCATCCTCAACCCTCAATCCTCAAGCGTCAATCCTCAATCCTCAATCCACAACCCTCAATCCTCAGTCCTCAAACCTCAATCCCGAATCCTCATTCCTGAATCCTCAATCTTCAGCCCTCAGTCCTGAACAATCAATTGTCAATCCTCAATCCTCAATAGAATATCCTCAACTCACAGTTTTCAATACTCAATCCCCATTCTTCAATCTTCAAACCTCAATCCACGATAATCAATTCCCATCACTCAACCCTCAACACTCAGACCTCAATCTTCTATCCTCAATCCTCAATCCTCAATCTTCAATCCTCAATACTCAATCTTCAATCCTCAATCTTCAATCCTCAATCCACAATACTCAATACTCAATCGTCAGTCCTCAATCCCCAATCCTCAATCTTCAATCCTCAACACTCAATCCTCAATCCTCAATCCTCAATCCTCAATCCTCAGACCTCAAACATCAATACTCAGCCCTCAGTCCTCGTCCTCAATCCACAACACTCTATCCTCAATCCTCAATATTCAATCATCAATATTCAATCTCCTATCCTCAATCATCAATCCTCAATCCACAATCCTCAATCCTCAATCCTCAGTCCTCAAACCACAATCCCGAATCCTCAATCCTGAATCCTCAACCTTCAGCACTCAGTCCTCAACAATAAGTTGTCAATCTTCAATCCTCAATTGAATATCCTCAGTTCAGAGATTTCAATACGCAATACTCGATCTGCAATCTTCAAATCTCAGTCTACAAACATCAATTCGCATCACTCAAAACACAACACTCAGTCCTCAATCTTCAGTCCTCAACCCTCAATCCTCAATCCTCAGTCCTCAGACCTCAAACCTCAATCCTCAACCCTCAGCCCTCATCGTCAATCCTCAATCCTCAATCCTCAATCCTCAATCCTCAATCTTCAATCCTCAATCCTCAATCCTCAGACCTCAAACATCAATACTCAACCCTCAGTCCTCGTCCTCAATCCACAACCCTCAATCCTCAACCCTGAACCATCAATCCTCAATACTCAACCATCTATCCTCAATTCTCAATACTCAATAGAATATCCTCATTTCTCACGGTTAAATACTCAATCTACAATATTCAATAATCGAGCCTCAATCCTCAAACATCTATCCTCAACACTCAATACCCAACACTCAGTCCTCTCTCTTCAATCATCCATCCTCAACCCTCAATCCTCAAGCGTCAATCCTCAACTCTCAACCCTCAATCCTCAGTCCTCAGTCCTCAAACCTCAATCCCCAACCCTCAGCCCGCATCCTCAATCCTCAGTCCTCATTCCTCAATCCTCAGTCTTCAATCCTCAATACTCAATCTTCAATCCTCAGTCCACAGTCCTCAATCCTCAATCCTCAATCCTCAATCCTCAATCATCAATCCTCAATCCTCAATCCTCAATCCTCAAACCTCAATCCTCAATCCTCAATCCTCAATCCTCACTCTTCAATCCTCAAGACTCAATCTTCAATCCTCAATACTCAATCTTCAATCCTCAATACTCAATCATCAATCCTCAACACTCAATCCTCAATAATCAATCCTCAATCCTCAATCTTCAATCCTCAATGCTCAATCCTCAATCGTCAATCTTCAATCCTCAATACTCAATCTTCAATACTCAATCCTCAATGCTCAATCCTCAATCCTCATTCTTCAATCCTCAATACCCAATCCTCAATCTTCTATCCTCAATCCTCAATCCTCAATTCTAAATCCCCAATCCTCAGTCCTCAGTCC
The DNA here is from genome assembly GCF_051401765.1 of Calliopsis andreniformis. NCBI lineage: Eukaryota > Metazoa > Arthropoda > Insecta > Hymenoptera > Andrenidae > Calliopsis > Calliopsis andreniformis. The sequence continues at coordinate 461,536 of NW_027480613.1, read as the reverse complement.
TCAAACCACAATCCTCAACCCTCAGCCCTCATCGACAATCCTCAATCCTCAATCCTCAATCCTCAATGTTCAATCGTCAATACTCAGTCTTCAACCCTCAATACTCAATCATCAATCCTCAATCCTCAATCCTCAATCGTCGATCCTCAATCCTCAATCTTCAAACCTCAATGCTCAATCCTCAATCGTCAATCTTCAATCCTCAATACTCAATCTTAAATATTCAATCCTCCATGCTCAATCCTCAATCCTCATTCTTCGATCCTCAATACTCAATCCTCAATCTGCAATCCTCAATCCTCAATCCTCAATCCTCAATCCTCAATCCTCGATCCTCAATCTTCAATCCTTAGTCCCAAATCCTCAGTCTTCAATCCTCAATCCTCAACCATCAATCTTCAATCCTCAATACTCAATCTTCAATCCTCAATCCTCAATCCTCAATCCTCAATCCTCAATACTTATTTTTCAATCCTCAATACCCAATCATCAATCTTCAATCCTCAATCCTCAATCCTTAATCCTCAATTCTCAATCCTCAATCCTCAGACCTCAAACATCAATACTCAATCCTCAGCTCTCGTCCTCAATCCACAACCCTCAATCCTCAACCCTCAACCATCAATTCTCAATACTCAACCATCTATCCTCAATTCTCAATACTGAATAGAATATCCTGAATTCTCACGGTACAATACTCAATCCACAATATTCAATAATCAATCCTCAATCCTCAAACATCTATACTCAACACTCAGTCCCCAACACTCAGTGCTCTCTCTTCAATCCTCCATCCTCAACCCTCAAGCCTCAAGCGTGAATCCTCAATCCTCAATTCTCAATCCTCAATCCTCAGTCCTCAGCCCTCAAACCTCAATCCTCAACCCTCAGCCCTCATCCTGAATCCTCAATCCTCAGTCTTCAATCCTCAATCCTCAATCCTCAATACTCAATCTTCAATCGTCAATCCTCAGTCCTCAAACCTCAATTCTGAATCCTCAATCTTCAATCCTCAATAATCAATCTCCAATCCTAGATCCTCAATCCCCAATCCTCAATCCTTAATCCTCAATCTTCAATCCTTAATCCCCAGTCCTCAATCTTCAATCCTCAATCCTCAATCCTCAATCCTCAATCCTCAATCTTCAATCCTCAATACTCAATCTTCAAACCTCAATCCTCAATCCTCAATCCTCAATCCTCACTCTTCAATCCTCAATATCCAATCCTCAATCTTCTATCCTGATCCCTCAATCCTCAATTCTAAACCCTCAATCCTCAGTCGTCAGTCCTCAAACCTCAATCCCCAACCCTCAGCCCTCATCCTCAATCCTCAATCCTCAGTCTTCAATCCTGAATCCTCAATCCTCAATCCTCAATCCTCAATCCTCAATCCGCAATCCTCAGTCCTCAAACCACAATCCTGAATGCTCAGTCCTGAATCCTCAACCTCCAGCACTCAGTGCTCAACAATAAGTTGTCGATCCTCAATCCTCAATAGAATATCCTCACTTCAGAGCTTTCAATACGCAATGCTCAATCTGCAATCTTCAAATCTCTATCCACAAACATCAATTCTCATCACTCAACCCTCAACACTCAGTCCCCAATCCTCAATCTTCAATCCTCAATCCTCAATCCTCAATCCTCAATCCTCAATTCTCAATCTTCAATCCTCAATACTCAATCTTCAACCCTCAATCCTGGATCCTCAATCCACAATCTTCATACCTCAATCCTCAATCCTCATTCTTCAATCCTCAATACCCAATCCTCAATCCTCAATCCTCAATTTTCAATCCTCAATTCTCAATCCTCAATCCTCAGTCCTCAGTCCTCAAACCTCTATCCTCAACCCTCAGCCCTCATCGTCGATCCTCAATCCTCAATCCTCAATCCTCAATCCTCAATCCTCAATCCTCAATCTTCAATCCTCAATACTCAATCTTCAATCCTCAATCCTCAATCTTCAATCCTCTATACTCAGTCTTCAATCCTCAATCCTCAATCCTCAATCCTCATTCTTCAATCCTCAAGCCTCAATCCTAAACCGTCAGTCCTCAAACCTCAATCCCGAATCCTCAACCCTGAATCCCCAATCTTCAGCACTCAGTCCTCAACAATCAGTTGTCAATCGTCAATCCTCAATGGAATATCCTCAATTCGCAGTTTTCAATACTCAATACTAGATCTGCAATCTTCAAATGTCTACCCACAAACATCAATTCTCATCACCCAACCCTCAACACTCAGTCCCCAATCCTCAATCTTCAATCCTCAACCCTCAATCCTCAATCCTCAATCCTCAATCTTCAATCCTCAATACTCAATCTTCAAACGTCAATCCTCAATCCTCAATCCTCAATCCTCAATCCTCGATCCTCAATCTTCAATCCTCAGTCCCAAATGCTCAATCTTCAATCCTCAATCCTCAACACTCAATCTTCAATCCTCAAGACTCAATGTTCAATCCTCAATCCTCAATCTTCAATCCTCAATACTCAATCATCAATCCTCAATCCTCAATCCTCAATCCTCAATCCTCAATCCTCAATCTTCAATCCTCAAGACTCAAGACTCAATCTTCAATCCTCAATCCTCAATCTTCAATCCTCAATACTCAATCATCAATCCCCAACCCTCAGCCCTCATCGTCAATCCTCAGTCCTCATTCCACAATCCTCAATCTTCAGCCCTCAATACTCAACCTTCAATCCTCAATCCTCAATCTTCAATCCTCAATCCTCAATCCTCAATTCTCAATCCTCAATACTCAATCTTCAATCCTCAATCCTCATACTCAATCCTAAATCCTCATTCTTCAATCCTCAGTACCCAATACTCAATCTTCAATCCTCAAAACTCAACCCTCAATTCTCAGTACTCAATCCTCAATCCTCAATCCTCATTCTTCAATCCTCAATAGCCAATCCTCAATCTTCAATCCCCAATCCTCAATCCTCAATTCCCAATCCTCAATCCTCAGTCCTCAGTACTCGAACCTCAATCCTCATCCCACAGCCCTCATCGTCAATCCTCAATCCTCAATCCTCAATCCTCAATCCTCAACCTTCAATCCTCAATACTCAATCTTCAATCCTCAATCCTCAATCCTCAATCCTCAATCCTCAACCCTCAATCGTCAATCCTCAATCTTCGATCCTCAGTACTCAATCCTCAATTCTCAATTCTCAATCCTCAATCCTCAATCCTCAATCTTCAATCCTCAATAATCAATCTCCTATCCTAGATCCTCAATCCCCAATACTCAATCCTTAATCCTCAATATTCAATCCTCTATCCCCAGTCCACAACCTTCAATCCCGAAAGCTCAATAATCAATCCTCAATCCTCTGTGCTCAATCGTCAATCATCAGTCCACAATCTTCAATACTCAATCCTCAATCCTCAATCCTCAATACTCAATCCTCAGTCCTCAATCCACAAACATCAATCCTCAATCTTCAATACTCAATCCTCAATCCTCAATCCTCAATCCTCAATACTGGATCTTCAATCCTCAATCCTCAATCCTCAATCCTCAACCCTCAGCCCTCACCCTCAATCCTCAATCCTCAATCCTCAAACCTCAATCTTCAATCCTCAATACTCAGTCTTCAATCCTCAATCCTCAATCCTCAATCCTCAATCCTCAATCCTCAATTCTCAATCCTCAATCCTCAACCCTCAGCCCTCATCCTCAATCCTCAATCCTGAAACCTCAATCCTCAATCCTCAATCTTCAATCCTCATTCCTCAAACCTCATTCCTCAACCCTCAGTCCTCATACTCAATTCTCAATTCCTAATCCTCAATCCTCAATGCTCAATCTTCAATCCTCAATAATCAATCCTCAATACCCAATCCTCAATCTTCAATCCTCAGTCCTCAAACCTCAGTCCTCAAACCTCAGCCTTTATCCTCAATCGTCAATCCTCGTTCCTCAATCCTCAATCCTCAATATTCAATCCTCCATACTCAATCTTCAATCCTCAATCCTCAATCCCCAAACCACAATCCTCAATCCTCTTTCCTCAAACCTCAATCCTCAACCCTCAGTCCTCATCCTCAATTCTCAATTCTCAATCCTCAATCCTCAATCCTCAACCTTCAATCCTCAATAATCAATCTCCTATCCTAGATCCTCAATCCCCAATACTCAATCCTTAATCCTCAATATTCAATCCTCTATCCCCAGTCCACAATCTTCAATCCCCAAAGCTCAATAATCAATCCTCAATCCTCTGTGCTCAATCGTCAATCATCAGTCCACAATCTTCAATACTCAATCCTCAATCCTCAATCCTCAATCCTCAATCCTCAATCCTCAATCATCAATCCTGAATCTTCAATACGCAATCCACAATCCTCAATCCTCAATACTCAATCCTCAGTCCTCAATCCACAATCATCAATCCTCAATCTTCAATACTCAATCCTCAATCCTCAATCCTCAATCCTCAATACTGGATCTTCAATCCTCAATCCTCAATCCTCAATCCTCAACCCTCAGCCCTCATCCTCAATCCTCAATCCTCAATCCTCAGACCTCAATCTTCAATCCTCAATACTCAGTCTTCAATCCTCAATCCTCAATCCTCAATCCTCAATCCTCAATCCTCAATTCTCAATCCTCAATCCTCAACCCTCAGCCCTCATCCTCAATCCTCAATCCTGAATCCTCAATCCTCAATCCTCAATCTTCAATCCTCAATACTCAGTCTTCAATCCTCAATCATCAATCCTCAATCCTCAGTCCTCGATCCACAATCATCAATCCTCAATCTTCAATACTCAATCCTCAATCCTCAATCCTCAATCCTCAGTCCTCAGTCCTCAAACCTCAGTCGTCAAACCTCAGCCATCATCCTCAATCGTCAATCCTCGTTCGTCAATCCTCAATCCTCAATATTCAATCCTCCATACTCAATCTTCAATCCTCAATCCTCAATCATCAATCCTCAATCCTCAATCATCAGTCATCAATCCTGAATCTTCAATACTCAATCCTGAATCATCAATCCTCGATCCTCAACCCTCAATCCTCATTCCTCAAACCTCAATCCTCAACCCTCAGTCCTAATCCTCAATTCTCAATTCTTAATCCTCAATCCTCAATCCTCAATCTTCAATCCTCAAAATTCAATCCTCAATACTCAATCTTCAATCCTCAATACTCAGTCTTTAGTCCTCAATCCTCAATCCTCAATCCTCAGTCCTCAATCCACAATCATCAATCCTCAATCTTCAATACTCAATCCTCAATCCTCAATCCTCAATCCTCAATACTCAATCTTCAAGCCTCGATCCTCAATCCTCAATCCTCAACCTTCAGCCATCATCCTCAACCCTCAATCCTGAATCCTCAACCCTCAATGTTCAATCCTCAATACTCAGTCTTCAACCTTCAATCCTCAGTCATCAATCCTCAATCTTCAATACTCAATCCTCAATCATCAATCCTCAATCCTCAATACTCAATCCTCATTCCTCAAACCTCATTCCTCAACCCTCAGTCCTCATACTCAATTCTCAATTCTTAATCCTCAATCCTCAATGCTCAATCTTCAATCCTCAATAATCAATCCTCAATACTCTGTCTTCAATCCTCAATCCTCAATCCTCAATCCTCAGTCCGCAATCCTCAAACATCAATCCTCAATCTTCAATACTCAATCCTCAATCCTCAATCCTCAATCCTCAATACTCAATCTTCAATCCTCAATTCTCAATCCTCAATCCTCAATCCTCAATCCTCAATCCTCAATCCTCAGACCTCAATCTTCAATCCTCAATACTCAATCTTCGATTCTCAATCCTCAATCCTCAATCCTCAATCCCAATCCTCAATCTTCAATCCTCAATCCTCAATCCTCAATCCTCAATCCTCAATCCGCAATCATCAATCCTCAATCTTCAACACTCAATCCTCAATCCTCAATCCTCAATCCTCAATCCTCAATCCTCAATCCTCAATGTTCAATCCTCAATCCTCAACCCTCATTCTTCAATCCTCAATCCTCAATCCTCAATCTTCAATCCTCAATACCCAATCTTCAATCTTCAATCCTCAATTCTCAATCCTCAATACTCAAACCTCAATCGTCAATCCTCAATCCCCAATCCTCAATCTTCAATCCTCAACCCTCAATCCTCAATCCTCAATCCTCAACCTTCAATCCTCAATACTCAATCTTCAATCCTCGATCCTCAGTCCTCAATCCTCAACCCTCAATCCTCAATCCTCAATCTTCAATCCTCAATAGTCAATCCTCAATTCTCATTCCTCAATCCTCAGTCCTCAGTCCTCAATCCTCAGACCTCAAACATCAATACTCAGCCCTCTGTCCTCGTCCTCAATCCACAACACTCAATCCTCAATCCTCAGTCTTCAATCATCAATACTCAATCTTCAATCCACAATCCTCAATCCTCAATCCTCAATCCTCAATCCTCAATGTTCAATCCTCAATACCCAACCATCAATCTTCAATCCTCAATCCTCAATCCTCAATCCTCAATCCTCAATCCTCAATCCTCAATCCTCAGTCCTCAAACCACAATCCTGAATCCTAAATCCTGAAGCCTCAACCTCCACCACTCAGTGCTCAACAATAAGTTGTCGATCCTCAATCCTCAATAGAATATCCTCACTTCAGAGCTTTCAATACGCAATGCTCAATCTGCAATCTTCAAATCTCTATCCACAAACATCAATTCTCATCACTCAACCCTCAACACTCAGTCCCCAATCCTCAATCTTCAATCCTCAATCCTCAATCCTCAATCCTCAATCCTCAATCTTCAATCCTCAATACTCAATCTTCAATCCTCAATCCAGGATCCTCAATCCTCAATCCTCATACCTCAATCCTCAATACTCAATCCTCAATCCTCATTCTTCAATCCTCAATACCCAATCCTCAATCTTCAATCCTCAATCCTCAATCCTCAATTCTCAGTCCTCAATCCTCAGTCATCAGTCCTCAGACCTCAATCCTCAACCCTCAGCCCTCATCGTCAATCCTCAATACTCAGTCTTCAATCCTCAATCCTCAATCCTCAACCCTCATTCTTCAATCCTCAATCCTCAATCCTCAATCTTCAATCCTCAATACCCAATCTTCAATCTTCAATCCTCAATTCTCAATCCTCAATACTCAAACCTCAATCGTCAATCCTCAATCCCCAATCCTCAATCTTCAATCCTCAACCCTCAATCCTCAATCCTCAATCCTCAACCCTCAATCCTCAATCCTCAATCTTCAATCCTCAATAGTCAATCCTCAATTCTCATTCCTCAATCCTCAGTCCTCAGTCCTCAATCCTCAGACCTCAAACATCAATACTCAGCCCTCTGTCCTCGTCCTCAATCCACAACACTCAATCCTCAATCCTCAGACTTCAATCATCAATACTCAATCTTCAATCCACAATCCTCAATCCTCAATCCTCAATCCTCAATCCTCAATGTTCAATCCTCAATACCCAATCATCAATCTTCAATCCTCAATCCTCAGTCCTCAATCCTCAATCCTCAATCCTCAATCCTCAATCCTCAGTCCTCAATCCACAATCCTGAATCCTAAATCCTGAAGCCTCAACCTCCACCACTCAGTGCTCAACAATAAGTTGTCGATCCTCAATCCTCAATAGAATATCCTCACTTCAGAGCTTTCAATACGCAATGCTCAATCTGCAATCTTCAAATCTCTATCCACAAACATCAATTCTCATCACTCAACCCTAAACACTCAGTCCCCAATCCTCAATCTTCAATCCTCAATCCTCAATCCTCAATCCTCAATCCTCAATCTTCAATCCTCAATACTCAATCTTCAATCCTCAATCCTGGATCCTCAATCCTCAATCTTCATACCTCAATCCTCAATACTCAATCCTCAATCCTCATTCTTCAATCCTCAATACCCAATCCTCAATCTTCAATCCTCAATCCTCAATCCTCAATTCTCAGTCCTCAATCCTCAGTCCTCAGTCCTCAGACCTCAATCCTCAACCCTCAGCCCTCATCGTCAATCCTCAATCCTCAATCCTCAATCCTCAGTCCTCAATCTTCAATCCTCAATACTCAATCTTCAATCCTCAATCCTCAATCTTCAATCCTCAATACTCAGTCTTCAATCCTCAATCCTCAATCCTCAATCCTCATTCTTCAATACTCAATCCTCAATCCTCGGACCTCAAACATCAATACTCAACCCTCAGTCCTCGTCCTCAATCCACAACCCTCAATCCTCAATCTTCAATCCTCAATACTCAATCCTCAATTCTCAATCCTCAATCCTCAGTCCTCAGTCCTCAAACCTCAATCTTCAATCCTCAATACTCAATCCTCAATTCTCAATCCTCAATCCACAGTCCTCAGTCCTGAAACCTCAATCCTCAACCCTCAGCCCTCATCGTCAATCCTCAATCCTCAATCCTCAATCCTCAATCCTCAAACCTCAATCTACAATACTCAATACTCAATCTTCAACCCTCAGCCCTCATCCTCAATACTCAATCCTCAATCTTCAATTCTCAATCCTCAATCCTCAATACTCAATCTTCAATCGTCAATCCTCAGTCCTCAAGCCGCAATTCTGTATCCTCAATCTTCAATCCTCAATAATCAATCTCCAATCCTAGATCCTCAATCCCCAATCCTCAATCCTTAATCCTCAATCTTCAATCCTCAATCCCCAGACCTCAATCTTCAATCCTCAATGCTCCATCCTCAATCCTCAATCCTCGTTCCTCAATCCTCAGTCCTCAATCCTCAAGCCTCAATCCTAAACCGTCAGTCCTCAAACCTCAATCCCGAATCCTCAACCCTGAATCCCCAATCTTCAGCACTCAGTCCTCAACAATCAGTTGTCAATCGTCAATCCTCAATGGAATATCCTCAATTCGCAGTTTTCAATACTCAATACTAGATCGGCAATCTTCAAATGTCTACCCACAAACATCAATTCTCATCACCCAACCCTCAACACTCAGTCCCCAATCCTCAATCTTCAATCCTCAATCCTCAATCCTCAATCCTCAATCCTCAATCTTCAATCCTCAATACTCAATCTTCAAACGTCAATCCTCAATCCTCAATCCTCAATCCTCAATCCTCGATCCTCAATCTTCAATCCTCAGTCCCAAATGCTCAATCTTCAATCCTCAATCCTCAACACTCAATCTTCAATCCTCAAGACTCAATGTTCAATCCTCAATCCTCAATCTTCAATCCTCAATACTCAATCATCAATCCTCAATCCTCAATCCTCAATCCTCAATCCTCAATCCTCAATCTTCAATCCTCAAGACTCAAGACTCAATCTTCAATCCTCAATCCTCAATCTTCAATCCTCAATACTCAATCATCAATCCCCAACCCTCAGCCCTCATCGTCAATCCTCAGTCCTCATTCCACAATCCTCAATCTTCAGCCCTCAATACTCAACCTTCAATCCTCAATCCTCAATCTTCAATCCTCAATCCTAAATCCTCGATCCTCAATCCTCAATGCTCAATCATCAATCCTCAATTTTCAACACACAATCCTCAATCTTCAACACACAATCCTCAATCCCCAATCCTCAATCCTCAATCCTCAATCATAAATCCTCAATCTTCAATACTCAATCCTCAATCCTCAATCCTCAATCCTCAGTACTCAACCATCAATCCTCAATTCTTAATACTCAATAGAACATCCTGGATTCTCAGTATTCAATAATTAAACCTCAATCCTCAACTCTCAGCCCTCATCCTCCATCCTCAATCCTCAATACTCAAACCTCAATCTTCAATCCTCAATACTCAATCTTCGATCCTCAATCCTCAACCCTCAATCCTCAATCCTCAATCCTCTGTCATGAATACCCAATCTTCAATTCTCAATCCTCAATCCTCAATCCTCCATCCTCAACCCTCGATCCTCATCCCTCAATCTTCAATCATCAATACTCAATCTTCAGTCCTCAATTCTCAATCCTCAATCCTCAATCCTCAATCCTCAATATTCAATACACAACCCTCAAACATCAATCCTCAGTACTCAATCGTCAGTCTTCAATCCTCAATACTCAATCTTCAATCCTCAATCCTCAATCCTCAATCCTCAATCCTCATTCTGCAATCCTCAATACCCAATCCTCAATCTTCAATCCTCAATCCCCAATCCTCAATCCTTAATCCTCAATCTTCAATCCTCAATCCCCAGTCCAAAATCTTCAATCCTCAATGCTAAATCCTCAATCCTAAATCCTCAGTCATCAGTCCTCAATCCTCAGACCTCAAACATCAATACTCAGCCCTCTGTCCTCGTCCTCAATCCACAACACTCAATCCTCAATCCTCAGTCTTCAATCATCAATACTCAATCTTCAATCCACAATCCTCAATCCTCAATCCTCAATCCTCAATCCTCAATGTTCAATCCTCAATACCCAATCATCAATCTTCAATCCTCAATCCTCAATCCTCAATCCTCAATCCTCAATCCTCAATCCTCAATCCTCAGTCCTCAAACCACAATCCTGAATCCTAAATCCTGAAGCCTCAACCTCCACCACTCAGTGCTCAAGAATAAGTTGTCGATCCTCAATCCTCAATAGAATATCCTCACTTCAGAGCTTTCAATACGCAATGCTCAATGTGCAATCTTCAAATCTCTATCCACAAACATCAATTCTCATCACTCAACCCTCAACACTCAGTCCCCAATCCTCAATCTTCAATCCTCAATCCTCAATCCTCAATCCTCAATCCTCAATCTTCAATCCTCAATACTCAATCTTCAATCCTCAATCCTGGATCCTCAATCCTCAATCTTCATACCTCAATCCTCAATACTCAATCCTCAATCCTCATTCTTCAATCCTCAATACCCAATCCTCAATCTTCAATCCTCAATCCTCAATCCTCAATTCTCAGTCCTCAATCCTCAGTCCTCAGTCCTCAGACCTCAATCCTCAACCCTCAGCCCTCATCGTCAATCCTCAATCCTCAATCCTCAATCCTCAGTCCTCAATCTTCAATCCTCAATACTCAATCTTCAATCCTCAATCCTCAATCTTCAATCCTCAATACTCAGTCTTCAATACTCAATCCTCAATCCTCAATCCTCATTCTTCAATACTCAATCCTCAATGCTCGGACCTCAACACATCAATACTCAACCCTCAGTCCTCGTCCTCAATCCACAACCCTCAATCCTCAATCTTCAATCCTCAATACTCAATCCTCAATTCTCAATCCTCAATCCTCAGTCCTCAGTCCTCAAACCTCAATCTTCAATCCTCAATACTCAATCCTCAATTCTCAATCCTCAATCCTCAGTCCTCAGTCCTCAAACCTCAATCCTCAACCCTCAGCCCTCATCGTCAATCATCAATCCTCAATCCTCAATCCTCAATCCTCAATCCTCAATCCCCAGACCTCAATCTTCAATCCTCAATGCTCCATCCTCAATCCTCAATCCTCGTTCCTCAATCCTCAATCCTCAATCCTCAAGCCTCAATCCTAAACCGTCAGTCCTCAAACCTCAATCCCGAATCCTCAACCCTGAATCCCCAATCTTCAGCACTCAGTCCTCAACAATCAGTTGTCAATCGTCAATCCTCAATGGAATATCCTCAATTCGCAGTTTTCAATACTCAATACTAGATCTGCAATCTTCAAATGTCTACCCACAAACATCAATTCTCATCACCCAACCCTCAACACTCAGTCCCCAATCCTCAACCTTCAATCCTCAATCCTCAATCCTCAATCCTCAATCCTCAATCTTCAATCCTCAATACTCAATCTTCAAACGTCAATCCTCAATCCTCAATCCTCAATCCTCAATCCTCGATCCTCAATCTTCAATCCTCAGTCCCAAATGCTCAATCTTCAATCCTCAATCCTCAACACTCAATCTTCAATCCTCAAGACTCAATGTTCAATCCTCAATCCTCAATCTTCAATCCTCAATACTCAATCATCAATCCTCAATCCTCAATCCTCAATCCTCAATCCTCAATCCTCAATCCTCAATCTTCAATCCTCAAGACTCAAGACTCAATCTTCAATCCTCAATCCTCAATCTTCAATCCTCAATACTCAATCATCAATCCCCAACCCTCAGCCCTCATCGTCAATCCTCAGTCCTCATTCCACAATCCTCAATCTTCAGCCCTCAATACTCAACCTTCAATCCTCAATCCTCAATCTTCAATCCTCAATCATCAATCCTCAATTCTCAATCCTCAATACTCAATCTTCAATCCTCAATCCTCATACTCAATCCTAAATCCTCATTCTTCAATCCTCAACACCCAATACTCAATCTTCAATCCTCAAAACTCAACCCTCAATTCTCAGTACTCAATCCTCAATCCTCAATCCTCATTCTTCAATCCTCAATACCCAATCCTCAATCTTCAATCCCCAATCCTCAATCCTCAATTCCCAATCCTCAATCCTCAGTCCTCAGTCCTCGAACCTCAATCCTCATCCCACAGCCCTCATCGTCAATCCTCAATCCTCAATCCTCAATCCTCAATCCTCAACCTTCAATCCTCAATACTCAATCTTCAATCCTCAATCCTCAATCCTCAATCCTCAATCCTCAACCCTCAATCCTCAATCCTCAATCTTCGATCCTCAGTACTCAATCCTCAATTCTCAATTCTCAATCCTCAATCCTCAATCCTCAATCTTCAATCCTCAATAATCAATCTCCTATCCTAGATCCTCAATCCCCAATACTCAATCCTTAATCCTCAATATTCAATCATCTATCCCCAGTCCACAATCTTCAATCCCCAAAGCTCAATAATCAATCCTCAATCCTCTGTGCTCAATCGTCAATCATCAGTCCACAATCTTCAATACTCAATCCTCAATCCTCAATCCTCAATCCTCAATCCTCAATCCTCAATCATCAATCCTGAATCTTCAATACGCATTCCACAATCCTCAATACTCAATACTCAATCCTCAGTCCTCAATCCACAAACATCAATCCTCAATCTTCAATACTCAATCCTCAATCCTCAATCCTCAATCCTCAATCCTCAATACTGGATCTTCAATCCTCAATCCTCAATCCTCAATCCTCAACCCTCAGCCCTCATCCTCAATCCTCAATCCTCAATCCTCAAACCTCAATCTTCAATCCTCAATACTCAGTCTTCAATCCTCAATCCTCAATCCTCAATCCTCAATCCTCAATCCTCAATTCTCAATCCTCAATCCTCAACCCTCAGCCCTCATCCTCAATCCTCAATCCTGAATCCTCAATCCTCAATCCTCAATCTTCAATCCTCAATACTCAGTCTTCAATCCTCAATCCTCAATCCTCAATCCTCAGTCCTCGATCCACAATCATCAATCCTCAATCTTCAATACTCAATCCTCAATCCTCAATCCTCAATCCTCAATCCTCAATCGTCAATCCTCGTTCGTCAATCCTCAATCCTCAATATTCAATCCTCCATACTCAATCTTCAATCCTCAATCCTCAATCATAAATCCTCAATCCTCAATCATCAGTCATCAATCCTGAATCTTCAATACTCAATCCTGAATCATCAATCCTCGATCCTCATCCCTCAATCCTCATTCCTCAAACCTCAATCCTCAACCCTCAGTCCTCATCCTCAATTCTCAATTCTTAATCCTCAATCCTCAATCCTCAATCTTCAATCCTCAAAATTCAATCCTCAATACTCAATCTTCAATCCTCAATACTCAGTCTTCAATCCTCAATCCTCAATCCTCAATCCTCAGTCCTCAATCCACAATCATCAATCCTCAATCTTCAATACTCAATCCTCAATCCTCAATCCTCAATCCTCAATACTCAATCTTCAAGCCTCGATCCTCAATCCTCAATCCTCAACCCTCAGCCCTCATACTCAACCCTCAATCCTGAATCCTCAACCCTCAATGTTCAATCCTCAATACTCAGTCTTCAACCTTCAATCCTCAATACTCAATCTTCAATCCTCAATACTCAATCCTCAATATTCAACACACAGCCATCAACCATCAATTCTCAATACTCAACCATCAATCCTCAATCCTCAATCCTCAATCTTCAATCCTCCATACTCAATCTTCAATCCTCAATCCTCAATCATCAATCCTCAATCCTCAATGCTCAGTCATCAATCCTCAATCTTCAATACTCAATCCTCAATCATCAATCCTCAATCCTCAATACTCAATCCTCATTCCTCAAACCTCATTCCTCAACCCTCAGTCCTCATACTCAATTCTCAATTCTTAATCCTCAATCCTCAATGCTCAATCTTCAATCCTCAATAATCAATCCTCAATACCCAATCCTCAATCTTCAATCCTCAGTCCTCAAACCTCAGTCCTCAAACCTCAGCCATTATCCTCAATCGTCAATCCTCGTTCCTCAATCCTCAATCCTCAATATTCAATCCTCCATACTCAATCTTCAATCCTCAATCCTCAATCCCCAAACCACAATCCTCAATCCTCTTTCCTCAAACCTCAATCCTCAACCCTCAGTCCTCATACTCAATTCTCAATTCTCAATCCTCAATCCTCAATCCTCAATCTTCAATACTCAATAATCAATCTCCTATCCTAGATCCTCAATCCCCAATACTCAATCCTTAATCCTCAATATTCAATCCTCTATCCCCAGTCCACAATCTTCAATCCCCAAAGCTCAATAATCAATCCTCAATCCTCTGTGCTCAATCGTCAATCATCAGTCCACAATCTTCAATACTCAATCCTCAATCCTCAATCCTCAATCCTCAATCCTCAATCCTCAATCATCAATCCTGAATCTTCAATACGCAATCCACAATCCTCAATCCTCAATACTCAATCCTCAGTCCTCACTCCACAATCATCAATCCTCAATCTTCAATACTCAATCCTCAATCCTCAATCCTCAATCCTCAATACTGGATCTTCAATCCTCAATCCTCAATCCTCAACCCTCAGCCCTCATCCTCAATCCTCAATCCTCAATCCTCAAACCTCAATCTTCAATCCTCAATACTCAGTCTTCAATCCTCAATCCTCAATCCTCAATCCTCAATCCTCAATCCTCAATTCTCAATTCTCAATCCTCAATCCTCAACCCTCAGCCCTCATCCTCAATCCTCAATCCTGAATCCTCAATCCTCAATCCTCAATCTTCAATCCTCAATACTCAGTCTTCAATCCTCAATCCTCAATCCTCAATCCTCAGTCCTCGATCCACAATCATCAATCCTCAATCTTCAATACTCAATCCTCAATCCTCAATCCTCAATCCTCAGTCCTCAGTCCTCAAACCTCAGTCGTCAAACCTCAGCCATCATCCTCAATCGTCAATCCTCGTTCGTCAATCCTCAATCCTCAATATTCAATCCTCCATACTCAATCTTCAATCCTCAATCCTCAATCCTCAACCCTCAATCCTCAATCCTCAATCCTCAACCCTCAGCCCTCATCGTCAATCCTCAATCCTCAATCCTCAAACCTCAGTCCTCAATCTTCAATCCTCAATACTCAATCTTCAATCCTCAATCCTCAATCTTCAATCCTCAATACTCAGTCTTCAATCCTCAATCCTCAACCCTCAATCCTCATTCTTCAATACTCAATCCTCAATCCTCGGACCTCAAACATCAATACTCAACCCTCAGTCCTCGTCCTCAATCCACAACCCTCAATCCTCAATCTTCAATCCTCAATACTCAATCCTCAATTCTCAATCCTCAATCCTCAGACCTCAATCTTCAATCCTCAATGCTCCACCCTCAATCCTCAATCCTCGATCCTCAATCCTCAATCCTCAATCCTCAAGCCTCAATCCTAAACCGTCAGTCCTCAAACCTCAATCCCGAATCCTCAACCCTGAATCCCCAACCTTCAGCACTCAGTTCTCAACAATCAGTTGTCAATCGTCAATCCTCAATGGAATATCCTCAATTCGCAGTTTTCAATACTCAATACTAGATCTGCAATCTTCAAATGTCTACCCACAAACATCAATTCTCATCACCCAACCCTCAACACTCAGTCCCCAATCCTCAATCTTCAATCCTCAATCCTCAATCCTCAATCCTCAATCCTCAATCTTCAATCCTCAATACTCAATCTTCAAACGTCATTCCTCAATCCTCAATCCTCAATCCTCAATCCTCGATCCTCAATCTTCAATCCTCAGTCCCAAATGCTCAATCCTCAATCCTCAATCCTCAACACTCAATCTTCAATCCTCAAGACTCAATGTTCAATCCTCAATCCTCAATCTTCAATCCTCAATACTCAATCATCAATCCTCAATCCTCAATCCTCAATCCTCAATCCTCAATCCTCAATCCTCAATCTTCAATCCTCAAGACTCAAGACTCAATCTTCAATCCTCAATCCTCAATCTTCAATCCTCAATACTCAATCATCAATCCCCAACCCACAGCCCTCATCGTCAATCCTCAGTCCTCATTCCACAATCCTCAATCTTCAGCCCTCAATACTCAACCTTCAATCCTCAATCCTCAATCTTCAATCCTCAATCCTCAATCCTCAATTCTCAATCCTCAATACTCAATCTTCAATCCTCAATCCTCATACTCAATCCTAAATCCTCATTCTTCAATCCTCAATACCCAATACTCAATCTTCAATCCTCAAAACTCAACCCTCAATTCTCAGTACTCAATCCTCAATCCTCAATCCTCATTCTTCAATCCTCAATACCCAATCCTCAATCTTCAATCCCCAATCCTCAATCCTCAATTCCCAATCCTCAATCCTCAGTCCTCAGTCCTCGAACCTCAATCCTCATCCCACAGCCCTCATCGTCAATCCTCAATCCTCAATCCTCAATCCTCAATCCTCAACCTTCAATCCTCAATACTCAATCTTCAATCCTCAATCCTCAATCCTCAATCCTCAATCCTCAACCCTCAATCCTCAATCCTCAATCTTCGATCCTCAGTACTCAATCCTCAATTCTCAATTCTCAATCCTCAATCCTCAATCCTCAATCTTCAATCCTCAATAATCAATCTCCTATCCTAGATCCTCAATCCCCAATACTCAATCCTTAATCCTCAATATTCAATCCTCTATCCCCAGTCAACAATCTTCAACCCCCAAAGCTCAATAATCAATCCTCAATCCTCTGTGCTCAATCGTCAATCATCAGTCCACAATCTTCAATACTCAATCCTCAATCCTCAATCCTCAATCCTCAATCCTCAATCCTCAATCATCAATCCTGAATCTTCAATACGCATTCCACAATCCTCAATCCTCAATACTCAATCCTCAGTCCTCAATCCACAAACATCAATCCTCAATCTTCAATACTCAATCCTCAATCCTCAATCCTCAATCCTCAATCCTCAATACTGGATCTTCAATCCTCAATCCTCAATCCTCAATCCTCAACCCTCAGCCCTCATCCTCAATCCTCAATCCTCAATCCTCAAACCTCAATCTTCAATCCTCAATACTCAGTCTTCAATCCTCAATCCTCAATCCTCAATCCTCAATCCTCAATCCTCAATTCTCAATCTTCAATCCTCAACCCTCAGCCCTCATCCTCAATCCTCAATCCTGAATCCTCAATCCTCAATCCTCAATCTTCAATCCTCAATACTCAGTCTTCAATCCTCAATCCTCAATCCTCAATCCTCAGTCCTCGATTCACAATCATCAATCCTCAATCTTCAATACTCAATCCTCAATCCTCAATCCTCAATCCTCAGTCCTCAGTCCTCAAACCTCAGTCGTCACACCTCAGCCATCATCCTCAATCGTCAATCCTCGTTCGTCAATCCTCAATCCTCAATATTCAATCCTCCATACTCAATCTTCAATCCTCAATCCTCAATCATAAATCCTCAATCCTCAATCATCAGTCATCAATCCTGAATCTTCAATACTCAATCCTGAATCATCAATCCTCGATACTCAACCCTCAATCCTCATTCCTCAAACCTCAATCCTCAACCCTCAGTCCTCATCCTCAATTCTCAATTCTTAATCCTCAATCCTCAATCCTCAATCTTCAATCCTCAAAATTCAATCCTCAATACTCAATCTTCAATCCTCAATACTCAGTCTTCAATCCTCAATCCTCAATCCTCAATCCTCAGTCCTCAATCCACAATCATCAATCCTCAATCTTCAATACTCAATCCTCAATCCTCAATCCTCAATCCTCAATACTCAATCTTCAAGCCTCGATCCTCAATCCTCAATCCTCAACCCTCAGCCCTCATACTCAACCCTCAATCCTGAATCCTCAACCCTCAATGTTCAATCCTCAATACTCAGTCTTCAACCTTCAATCCTCAATACTCAATCTTCAATCCTCAATACTCAATCCTCAATATTCAACACACAGCCATCAACCATCAATTCTCAATACTCAACCATCAATCCTCAATCCTCAATCCTCAATCTTCAATCCTCCATACTCAATCTTCAATCCTCAATCCTCAATCCTCAATCATCAATCCTCAATCCTCAATCCTCAATGCTCAGTCATCAATCCTCAATCTTCAATACTCAATCCTCAATCATCAATCCTCAATCCTCAATACTCAATCCTCATTCCTCAAACCTCATTCCTCAACCCTCAGTCCTCATACTCAATTCTCAATTCTTAATCCTCAATCCTCAATGCTCAATCTTCAATCCTCAATAATCAATCCTCAATACCCAATCCTCAATCTTCAATCCTCAGTCCTCAAACCTCAGTCCTCAAACCTCAGCCATTATCCTCAATCGTCAATCCTCGTTCCTCAATCCTCAATCCTCAATATTCAATCCTCCATACTCAGTCTTCAATCCTCAATCCTCTTTCCTCAAACCCCAATCCTCAACCCTCAGTCCTCATCCTCAATTCTCAATTCTCAATCCTCAATCCTCAATCCTCAATCTTCAATCCTCAATAATCAATCTCCTATCCTAGATCCTCAATCCCCAATACTCAATCTTTAATCCTCAATATGCAATCCTCTATCCCCAGTCCACAATCTTCAATCCCCAAAGCTCAATAATCAATCCTCAATCCTCTGTGCTCAATCGTCAATCATCAGTCCACAATCTTCAATACTCAATCCTCAATCCTCAATCCTCAATCCTCAATCCTCAATCCTCAATCATCAATCCTGAATCTTCAATACGCAATCCACAATCCTCAATCCTCAATACTCAATCCTCAGTCCTCAATCCACAATCATCAATCCTCAATCTTCAATACTCAATCCTCAATCCTCAATCCTCAATCCTCAATACTGGATCTTCAATCCTCAATCCTCAATCCTCAATCCTCAACCCTCAGCCCTCATCCTCAATCCTCAATCCTCAATCCTCAAACCTCAATCTTCAATCCTCAATACTCAGTCTTCAATCCTCAATCCTCAATCCTCAATCCTCAATCCTCAATCCTCAATTCTCAATCCTCAATCCTCAACCCTCAGCCCTCATCCTCAATCCTCAATCCTGAATCCTCAATCCTCAATCCTCAATCTTCAATCCTCAATACTCAGTCTTCAATCCTCAATCCTCAATCCTCAATCCTCAATCCTCAGTCCTCGATCCACAATCATCAATCCTCAATCTTCAATACTCAATCCTCAATCCTCAATCCTCAATCCTCAGTCCTCAGTCCTCAAGCCTCAGTCGTCAAACCTCAGCCATCATCCTCAATCGTCAATCCTCGTTCGTCAATCCTCAATCCTCAATATTCAATCCTCCATACTCAATCTTCAATCCTCAATCCTCAATCATCAATCCTCAATCCTCAATCATCAGTCATCAATCCTGAATCTTCAATACTCAATCCTGAATCATCAATCCTCGATCCTCAACCCTCAATCCTCATTCCTCATTCCTCAAACCTCAATCCTCAACCCTCAGTCCTCATCCTCAATTCTCAATTCTTAATCCTCAATCCTCAATCCTCAATCTTCAATCCTCAAAATTCAATCCTCAATACTCAATCTTCAATCCTCAATACTCAGTCTTCAATCCTCAATCCTCAATCCTCAATCCTCAGTCCTCAATACTCAATCTTCAAGCCTCGATCCTCAATCCTCAATCCTCAACCTTCAGCCCTCATCCTCAACCCTCAATCCTGAATCCTCAACCCTCAATGTTCAATCCTCAATACTCAGTCTTCAACCTTCAATCCTCAATACTCCATCTTCAATCCTCAATACTCAATCCTCAATATTCAACACACAGCCATCAACCATCAATTCTCAATACTCAACCATCAATCCTCAATCCTCAATCCTCAATCTTCAATCCTCCATACTCAATCTTCAATCCTCAATCCTCAATCATCAATCCTCAATCCTCAATCCTCAGTCATCAATCCTCAATCTTCAATACTCAATCCTCAATCATCAATCCTCAATCCTCAATCTTCAATCCTCAATCCTAAATCCTCGATCCTCAATCCTCAATCCTCAATCTTCAATCCTCAATACTCAATCCTCAATCCTCAATCCTCAATCCTCAATACACAATCTTCAATCCTCATTCCTCAATCCTCAATCCTCAATCCTCAATCCTCGATCCTCAATCCTCAGACATCAATCCTCAATCTTCAATACTCAATCGTCAATCCTCAGTCCTCAATTCTCAATCCTCAATCCTCGTTCCTCAAACCTCAATCCTCAACCCTCAGTCCTCATCCTCAATTCTCAATTCTCAATCCTCAAACCTCAATCTTCAATCCTCAATACTCAATCCTCAATCCTCAATACGCAACCATCAATCCTCAATTCTCAATACTCAATCTAATATCCTGAATTCTCAGTATTCAATACTCAAACCTCAACGCTCAACCCTCAGCCCTCATCCTCCATCCTCAATCCTCAATCCTCAAACTTCAATCTTCAATCCTCAATACTCAATCTTCGGTTCTCAATCCTCAATCCTCAATCCTCAATCCCAATCCTCAATCTTCAATCCTCAATCCACAATCCTCAATCCTCAATCCTCAATCCGCAATCATCAATCCTCAATCTTCAACACTCAATCCTCAATCCTCAATCCTCAATCTTCAATCCTCAATCCTAAATCCTCGATCCTCAATCCTCAATCCTCAATCCTCAATCCTCAATATTCAATACACAACCCTCAAACATCAATCCTCAGTACTCAATCGTCAGTCTTCAATCCTCAATACTCAATCTTCAATCCTCAATCCTCAATCCTCAATCCTCATTCTTCAATCCTCAATACCCAATTCTCAATCCTCAATCCTCAATCCTCAGTCATGAATCCTCAATCTTCAATACACAAACCTCAATCATCAATCCTCAATCCTCAATCCTCATTCCTCATTCCTCAATCCTTAATCCTCAATCCTCAGTCCGCAATAATCAACATTCAATACTCAATCTTCAATACTCAATCCTCTATCCTCAATCCTCAATCCTCAACCCCAATACTCAACCTTCAATCCTCCATACTCAATCTTCAATCCTCAATCCTCAATCATCAATCCTCAATCCTCAATCCTCAGTCATCAATACTCAATCTTCAATACCCAATCCTCAATCCTCAATCCTCAATCCTCAATACTCGATCTTCAATCCTCAATTCTCAATCCTCAATCCTCAACCCTCAGCCCTCATCCTCAATCCTCAATCCTCAATCTTCAATACTCAATCGTCAATCCTCAGTCCTCAATTCTCAATCCTCAATCCTCGTTACTCAAACCTCAATCCTCAACCCTCAGTCCTCATCCTCAATTCTCAATTCTCAATCCTCAAACCTCAATCTTCAATCCTCAATACTCAATCCTCAATCCTCAACCCTCAGCCCTCATCCTCAATCCTCAATCCTCAATCCTCAAACCTCAATCTTCAATCCTCAATACTCAGTCTTCAATCCTCAATCCTCAATCCTCAATCCTCAATCCTCAATCCTCAATTCTCAATTCTCAATCCTCAATCCTCAACCCTCAGCCCTCATCCTCAATCCTCAATCCTGAATCCTCAATCCTCAATCCTCAATCTTCAATCCTCAATACTCAGTCTTCAATCCTCAATCCTCAATCCTCAATCCTCAGTCCTCGATCCACAATCATCAATCCTCAATCTTCAATACTCAATCCTCAATCCTCAATCCTCAATCCTCAGTCCTCAGTCCTCAAACCTCAGTCGTCAAACCTCAGCCATCATCCTCAATCGTCAATCCTCGTTCGTCAATCCTCAATCCTCAATATTCAATCCTCCATACTCAATCTTCAATCCTCAATCCTCAATCCTCAACCCTCAATCCTCAATCCTCAATCCTCAACCCTCAGCCCTCATCGTCAATCCTCAATCCTCAATCCTCAAACCTCAGTCCTCAATCTTCAATCCTCAATACTCAATCTTCAATCCTCAATCCTCAATCTTCAATCCTCAATACTCAGTCTTCAATCCTCAATCCTCAATCCTCAATCCTCATTCTTCAATACTCAATCCTCAATCCTCGGACCTCAAACATCAATACTCAACCCTCAGTCCTCGTCCTCAATCCACAACCCTCAATCCTCAATCTTCAATCCTCAATACTCAATCCTCAATTCTCAATCCTCAATCCTCAGACCTCAATCTTCAATCCTCAATGCTCCACCCTCAATCCTCAATCCTCGATCCTCAATCCTCAATCCTCAATCCTCAAGCCTCAATCCTAAACCGTCAGTCCTCAAACCTCAATCCCGAATCCTCAACCCTGAATCCCCAACCTTCAGCACTCAGTTCTCAACAATCAGTTGTCAATCGTCAATCCTCAATGGAATATCCTCAATTCGCAGTTTTCAATACTCAATACTAGATCTGCAATCTTCAAATGTCTACCCACAAACATCAATTCTCATCACCCAACCCTCAACACTCAGTCCCCAATCCTCAATCTTCAATCCTCAATCCTCAATCCTCAATCCTCAATCCTCAATCTTCAATCCTCAATACTCAATCTTCAAACGTCATTCCTCAATCCTCAATCCTCAATCCTCAATCCTCGATCCTCAATCTTCAATCCTCAGTCCCAAATGCTCAATCCTCAATCCTCAATCCTCAACACTCAATCTTCAATCCTCAAGACTCAATGTTCAATCCTCAATCCTCAATCTTCAATCCTCAATACTCAATCATCAATCCTCAATCCTCAATCCTCAATCCTCAATCCTCAATCCTCAATCCTCAATCTTCAATCCTCAAGACTCAAGACTCAATCTTCAATCCTCAATCCTCAATCTTCAATCCTCAATACTCAATCATCAATCCCCAACCCACAGCCCTCATCGTCAATCCTCAGTCCTCATTCCACAATCCTCAATCTTCAGCCCTCAATACTCAACCTTCAATCCTCAATCCTCAATCTTCAATCCTCAATCCTCAATCCTCAATTCTCAATCCTCAATACTCAATCTTCAATCCTCAATCCTCATACTCAATCCTAAATCCTCATTCTTCAATCCTCAATACCCAATACTCAATCTTCAATCCTCAAAACTCAACCCTCAATTCTCAGTACTCAATCCTCAATCCTCAATCCTCATTCTTCAATCCTCAATACCCAATCCTCAATCTTCAATCCCCAATCCTCAATCCTCAATTCCCAATCCTCAATCCTCAGTCCTCAGTCCTCGAACCTCAATCCTCATCCCACAGCCCTCATCGTCAATCCTCAATCCTCAATCCTCAATCCTCAATCCTCAACCTTCAATCCTCAATACTCAATCTTCAATCCTCAATCCTCAATCCTCAATCCTCAATCCTCAACCCTCAATCCTCAATCCTCAATCTTCGATCCTCAGTACTCAATCCTCAATTCTCAATTCTCAATCCTCAATCCTCAATCCTCAATCTTCAATCCTCAATAATCAATCTCCTATCCTAGATCCTCAATCCCCAATACTCAATCCTTAATCCTCAATATTCAATCCTCTATCCCCAGTCCACAATCTTCAACCCCCAAAGCTCAATAATCAATCCTCAAACCTCTGTGCTCAATCGTCAATCATCAGTCCACAATCTTCAATACTCAATCCTCAATCCTCAATCCTCAATCCTCAATCCTCAATCCTCAATCATCAATCCTGAATCTTCAATACGCATTCCACAATCCTCAATCCTCAATACTCAATCCTCAGTCCTCAATCCACAAACATCAATCCTCAATCTTCAATACTCAATCCTCAATCCTCAATCCTCAATCCTCAATCCTCAATACTGGATCTTCAATCCTCAATCCTCAATCCTCAATCCTCAACCCTCAGCCCTCATCCTCAATCCTCAATCCTCAATCCTCAAACCTCAATCTTCAATCCTCAATACTCAGTCTTCAATCCTCAATCCTCAATCCTCAATCCTCAATCCTCAATCCTCAATTCTCAATCTTCAATCCTCAACCCTCAGCCCTCATCCTCAATCCTCAATCCTGAATCCTCAATCCTCAATCCTCAATCTTCAATCCTCAATACTCAGTCTTCAATCCTCA
Organism: Calliopsis andreniformis; assembly: GCF_051401765.1. NCBI lineage: Eukaryota > Metazoa > Arthropoda > Insecta > Hymenoptera > Andrenidae > Calliopsis > Calliopsis andreniformis. The sequence goes on along the minus strand of NW_027480613.1, from coordinate 437,056 downwards.
ATCCTCAATCCTCAATCCTCAGTCCTCGATTCACAATCATCAATCCTCAATCTTCAATACTCAATCCTCAATCCTCAATCCTCAATCCTCAGTCCTCAGTCCTCAAACCTCAGTCGTCAAACCTCAGCCATCATCCTCAATCGTCAATCCTCGTTCGTCAATCCTCAATCCTCAATATTCAATCCTCCATACTCAATCTTCAATCCTCAATCCTCAATCATAAATCCTCAATCCTCAATCATCAGTCATCAATCCTGAATCTTCAATACTCAATCCTGAATCATCAATCCTCGATACTCAACCCTCAATCCTCATTCCTCAAACCTCAATCCTCAACCCTCAGTCCTCATCCTCAATTCTCAATTCTTAATCCTCAATCCTCAATCCTCAATCTTCAATCCTCAAAATTCAATCCTCAATACTCAATCTTCAATCCTCAATACTCAGTCTTCAATCCTCAATCCTCAATCCTCAATCCTCAGTCCTCAATCCACAATCATCAATCCTCAATCTTCAATACTCAATCCTCAATCCTCAATCCTCAATCCTCAATACTCAATCTTCAAGCCTCGATCCTCAATCCTCAATCCTCAACCCTCAGCCCTCATACTCAACCCTCAATCCTGAATCCTCAACCCTCAATGTTCAATCCTCAATACTCAGTCTTCAACCTTCAATCCTCAATACTCAATCTTCAATCCTCAATACTCAATCCTCAATATTCAACACACAGCCATCAACCATCAATTCTCAATACTCAACCATCAATCCTCAATCCTCAATCCTCAATCTTCAATCCTCCATACTCAATCTTCAATCCTCAATCCTCAATCCTCAATCATCAATCCTCAATCCTCAATGCTCAGTCATCAATCCTCAATCTTCAATACTCAATCCTCAATCATCAATCCTCAATCCTCAATACTCAATCCTCATTCCTCAAACCTCATTCCTCAACCCTCAGTCCTCATACTCAATTCTCAATTCTTAATCCTCAATCCTCAATGCTCAATCTTCAATCCTCAATAATCAATCCTCAATACCCAATCCTCAATCTTCAATCCTCAGTCCTCAAACCTCAGTCCTCAAACCTCAGCCATTATCCTCAATCGTCAATCCTCGTTCCTCAATCCTCAATCCTCAATATTCAATCCTCCATACTCAGTCTTCAATCCTCAATCCTCTTTCCTCAAACCCCAATCCTCAACCCTCAGTCCTCATCCTCAATTCTCAATTCTCAATCCTCAATCCTCAATCCTCAATCTTCAATCCTCAATAATCAATCTCCTATCCTAGATCCTCAATCCCCAATACTCAATCTTTAATCCTCAATATGCAATCCTCTATCCCCAGTCCACAATCTTCAATCCCCAAAGCTCAATAATCAATCCTCAATCCTCTGTGCTCAATCGTCAATCATCAGTCCACAATCTTCAATACTCAATCCTCAATCCTCAATCCTCAATCCTCAATCCTCAATCCTCAATCATCAATCCTGAATCTTCAATACGCAATCCACAATCCTCAATCCTCAATACTCAATCCTCAGTCCTCAATCCACAATCATCAATCCTCAATCTTCAATACTCAATCCTCAATCCTCAATCCTCAATCCTCAATACTGGATCTTCAATCCTCAATCCTCAATCCTCAATCCTCAACCCTCAGCCCTCATCCTCAATCCTCAATCCTCAATCCTCAAACCTCAATCTTCAATCCTCAATACTCAGTCTTCAATCCTCAATCCTCAATCCTCAATCCTCAATCCTCAATCCTCAATTCTCAATCCTCAATCCTCAACCCTCAGCCCTCATCCTCAATCCTCAATCCTGAATCCTCAATCCTCAATCCTCAATCTTCAATCCTCAATACTCAGTCTTCAATCCTCAATCCTCAATCCTCAATCCTCAATCCTCAGTCCTCGATCCACAATCATCAATCCTCAATCTTCAATACTCAATCCTCAATCCTCAATCCTCAATCCTCAGTCCTCAGTCCTCAAGCCTCAGTCGTCAAACCTCAGCCATCATCCTCAATCGTCAATCCTCGTTCGTCAATCCTCAATCCTCAATATTCAATCCTCCATACTCAATCTTCAATCCTCAATCCTCAATCATCAATCCTCAATCCTCAATCATCAGTCATCAATCCTGAATCTTCAATACTCAATCCTGAATCATCAATCCTCGATCCTCAACCCTCAATCCTCATTCCTCAAACCTCAATCCTCAACCCTCAGTCCTCATCCTCAATTCTCAATTCTTAATCCTCAATCCTCAATCCTCAATCTTCAATCCTCAAAATTCAATCCTCAATACTCAATCTTCAATCCTCAATACTCAGTCTTCAATCCTCAATCCTCAATCCTCAATCCTCAGTCCTCAATACTCAATCTTCAAGCCTCGATCCTCAATCCTCAATCCTCAACCTTCAGCCCTCATCCTCAACCCTCAATCCTGAATCCTCAACCCTCAATGTTCAATCCTCAATACTCAGTCTTCAACCTTCAATCCTCAATACTCCATCTTCAAACCTCAATACTCAATCCTCAATATTCAACACACAGCCATCAACCATCAATTCTCAATACTCAACCATCAATCCTCAATCCTCAATCCTCAATCTTCAATCCTCCATACTCAATCTTCAATCCTCAATCCTCAATCATCAATCCTCAATCCTCAATCCTCAGTCATCAATCCTCAATCTTCAATACTCAATCCTCAATCATCAATCCTCAATCCTCAATCTTCAATCCTCAATCCTAAATCCTCGATCCTCAATCCTCAATCCTCAATCTTCAATCCTCAATACTCAATCCTCAATCCTCAATCCTCAATCCTCAATACACAATCTTCAATCCTCATTCCTCAATCCTCAATCCTCAATCCTCAATCCTCGATCCTCAATCCTCAGACATCAATCCTCAATCTTCAATACTCAATCGTCAATCCTCAGTCCTCAATTCTCAATCCTCAATCCTCGTTCCTCAAACCTCAATCCTCAACCCTCAGTCCTCATCCTCAATTCTCAATTCTCAATCCTCAAACCTCAATCTTCAATCCTCAATACTCAATCCTCAATCCTCAATACGCAACCATCAATCCTCAATTCTCAATACTCAATCTAATATCCTGAATTCTCAGTATTCAATACTCAAACCTCAACGCTCAACCCTCAGCCCTCATCCTCCATCCTCAATCCTCAATCCTCAAACTTCAATCTTCAATCCTCAATACTCAATCTTCGGTTCTCAATCCTCAATCCTCAATCCTCAATCCCAATCCTCAATCTTCAATCCTCAATCCTCAATCCTCAATCCTCAATCCTCAATCCGCAATCATCAATCCTCAATCTTCAACACTCAATCCTCAATCCTCAATCCTCAATCTTCAATCCTCAATCCTAAATCCTCGATCCTCAATCCTCAATCCTCAATCCTCAATCCTCAATATTCAATACACAACCCTCAAACATCAATCCTCAGTACTCAATCGTCAGTCTTCAATCCTCAATACTCAATCTTCAATCCTCAATCCTCAATCCTCAATCCTCATTCTTCAATCCTCAATACCCAATTCTCAATCCTCAATCCTCAATCCTCAGTCATGAATCCTCAATCTTCAATACACAAACCTCAATCATCAATCCTCAATCCTCAATCCTCATTCCTCATTCCTCAATCCTTAATCCTCAATCCTCAGTCCGCAATAATCAACATTCAATACTCAATCTTCAATACTCAATCCTCTATCCTCAATCCTCAATCCTCAACCCCAATACTCAACCTTCAATCCTCCATACTCAATCTTCAATCCTCAATCCTCAATCATCAATCCTCAATCCTCAATCCTCAGTCATCAATACTCAATCTTCAATACCCAATCCTCAATCCTCAATCCTCAATCCTCAATACTCGATCTTCAATCCTCAATTCTCAATCCTCAATCCTCAACCCTCAGCCCTCATCCTCAATCCTCAATCCTCAATCTTCAATACTCAATCGTCAATCCTCAGTCCTCAATTCTCAATCCTCAATCCTCGTTACTCAAACCTCAATCCTCAACCCTCAGTCCTCATCCTCAATTCTCAATTCTCAATCCTCAAACCTCAATCTTCAATCCTCAATACTCAATCCTCAATCCTCAATACGCAACCATCAATCCTCAATTGTCAATACTCAATCTAATATCCTGAATTCTCAGTATTCAATACTCAAACCTCAACGCTCAACCCTCAGCCCTCATCCTCCATCCTCAATCCTCAATCCTCAAACCTCAATCTTCAATCCTCAATACTCAATCTTCGATTCTCAATCCTCAATCCTCAATCCTCAATCCCAATCCTCAATCTTCAATCCTCAATCCTCAATCCTCAATCCTCAATCCGCAATCATCAATCCTCAATCTTCAACACTCAATCCTCAATCCTCAATCCTCAATCTTCAATCCTCAATCCTAAATCCTCGATCCTCAATCCTCAATCCTCAATCCTCAATCCTCAATCCTCATTCTTCAATCCTCAATCCCCAATCCTCAATCCTTAATCCTCAATCTTCAATCCTCAATCCCCAGTCCAAAATCTTCAATCCTCAATGCTAAATCCTCAATCCTAAATCCTCAGTCATCAGTCCTCAATCTTCAATACTCAATCCTCAATCCTCAATCCTCAATCCTCAATCCTCAATCCTGAATCGTCAATATTCAGCCCTCAGTCCTCAACAATCAATTGTCAATCCTCAGTCCCCATTAGAATATCCTCCATTCACAGTTTTCAGTACTCAATCCCCAATCTTCAATCTTCAAATCTCAGTCTACAAACATCAATTCGCATCACTCAAAACTCAACACTCGGTCCTCAATCTTCAGTCCTCAATCCTCAATCCTCAATCTTTAATCCTCAATACTCAATCTTCAATCCTCAATCCTCAATTCTCAATCCTCAGTCCTCAATCCTCAATCGCCAATACTCAATCCCCAATCCTCAATCTTCAATCCTCAGTCCTCAGTCCTCAATCATCAATACTCAATGATCAATCGTCAATACTCAACCTTCAATCCTCAACCCTCAATAATCAAACCACATTCCTCAATCCTCAATCATCAACCTTCAATCCCCAATACTAAATCTTCAATCCTCAATTCCCAATCCTCAATCGTCAATCCTCAATCCTCAATCCTCAGTCATCAATCCTCAATCTTCAATACTCAATCCTCAATCGTCAATCCTCAATCCTCAATCCTCAATCCTCAATCCTCATTCCTCAAACCTCAATCCTCAACCCTCGGTCATCATCCTCAATTCTCAATTCTCAATCCTCAATTCTCAATCCTCAATCCTCAGTCCTCAGTCGTCAAACCTCAGTCCTCAAACCTCAGCCATCATCCTCAATCGTCAATCCTCGGTCCTCAATCCTCAATCCTCAATCTTCAATCCTCCATACTCAATCTTCAATCCTCAATCCTCAATCATCAATCCTCAATCCTCAATCCTCCGTCATCAATCCTCAATCTTCAATACTCAATCCTCAATCCTCAATCCTCAATCCTCAATACTCGATCTTCAATCCTCAATCCTCAATCCTCAATCCTCAACCCTCAGCCCTCACCCTCAAACCTCAATCCTGAATCCTCAAACCTCATTCTTCAATCCTCAATACTCAGTCTTCAATCCTCAATCCGCAATCCTCAACCATCAATCCTCAATCCTCAATCCTCAATCCTCAATCCTCAATCCTCAATCCTCAATCGTCAATCCTCATTCTTCAATCCTCAATACCCAATCCTCAATCCTCAATCCTCATTCCTCAGTCCTCAGTCCTTAATCCTCAATCCTCAGTCCGCAATAATCAACATTCAATACTCAATCTTCAATACTCAATCCTCAATCCTCAATCCTCAATCCTCAATACACAATCTTCAATCCTCATTCCTCAATCCTCAATCCTCAATCCTCAATCCTCGATCCTCAATCCTCAGACATCAATCCTCAATCTTCAATACTCAATCGTCAATCCTCAGTCCTCAATTCTCAATCCTCAATCCTCGTTCCTCAAACCTCAATCCTCAACCCTCAGTCCTCATCCTCAATTCTCAATTCTCAATCCTCAAACCTCAATCTTCAATCCTCAATACTCAATCCTCAATCCTCAATACGCAACCATCAATCCTCAATTCTCAATACTCAATCTAATATCCTGAATTCTCAGTATTCAATACTCAAACCTCAACGCTCAACCCTCAGCCCTCATCCTCCATCCTCAATCCTCAATCCTCAAACTTCAATCTTCAATCCTCAATACTCAATCTTCGGTTCTCAATCCTCAATCCTCAATCCTCAATCCCAATCCTCAATCTTCAATCCTCAATCCTCAATCCTCAATCCTCAATCCTCAATCCGCAATCATCAATCCTCAATCTTCAACACTCAATCCTCAATCCTCAATCCTCAATCTTCAATCCTCAATCCTAAATCCTCGATCCTCAATCCTCAATCCTCAATCCTCAATCCTCAATATTCAATACACAACCCTCAAACATCAATCCTCAGTACTCAATCGTCAGTCTTCAATCCTCAATACTCAATCTTCAATCCTCAATCCTCAATCCTCAATCCTCATTCTTCAATCCTCAATACCCAATTCTCAATCCTCAATCCTCAATCCTCAGTCATGAATCCTCAATCTTCAATACACAAACCTCAATCATCAATCCTCAATCCTCAATCCTCATTCCTCATTCCTCAATCCTTAATCCTCAATCCTCAGTCCGCAATAATCAACATTCAATACTCAATCTTCAATACTCAATCCTCTATCCTCAATCCTCAATCCTCAACCCCAATACTCAACCTTCAATCCTCCATACTCAATCTTCAATCCTCAATCCTCAATCATCAATCCTCAATCCTCAATCCTCAGTCATCAATACTCAATCTTCAATACCCAATCCTCAATCCTCAATCCTCAATCCTCAATACTCGATCTTCAATCCTCAATTCTCAATCCTCAATCCTCAACCCTCAGCCCTCATCCTCAATCCTCAATCCTCAATCTTCAATACTCAATCGTCAATCCTCAGTCCTCAATTCTCAATCCTCAATCCTCGTTACTCAAACCTCAATCCTCAACCCTCAGTCCTCATCCTCAATTCTCAATTCTCAATCCTCAAACCTCAATCTTCAATCCTCAATACTCAATCCTCAATCCTCAATACGCAACCATCAATCCTCAATTGTCAATACTCAATCTAATATCCTGAATTCTCAGTATTCAATACTCAAACCTCAACGCTCAACCCTCAGCCCTCATCCTCCATCCTCAATCCTCAATCCTCAAACCTCAATCTTCAATCCTCAATACTCAATCTTCGATTCTCAATCCTCAATCCTCAATCCTCAATCCCAATCCTCAATCTTCAATCCTCAATCCTCAATCCTCAATCCTCAATCCGCAATCATCAATCCTCAATCTTCAACACTCAATCCTCAATCCTCAATCCTCAATCTTCAATCCTCAATCCTAAATCCTCGATCCTCAATCCTCAATCCTCAATCCTCAATCCTCAATCCTCATTCTTCAATCCTCAATCCCCAATCCTCAATCCTTAATCCTCAATCTTCAATCCTCAATCCCCAGTCCAAAATCTTCAATCCTCAATGCTAAATCCTCAATCCTAAATCCTCAGTCATCAGTCCTCAATCTTCAATACTCAATCCTCAATCCTCAATCCTCAATCCTCAATCCTCAATCCTGAATCGTCAATATTCAGCCCTCAGTCCTCAACAATCAATTGTCAATCCTCAGTCCCCATTAGAATATCCTCCATTCACAGTTTTCAGTACTCAATCCCCAATCTTCAATCTTCAAATCTCAGTCTACAAACATCAATTCGCATCACTCAAAACTCAACACTCGGTCCTCAATCTTCAGTCCTCAATCCTCAATCCTAAATCTTTAATCCTCAATACTCAATCTTCAATCCTCAATCCTCAATTCTCAATCCTCAGTCCTCAATCCTCAATCGCCAATACTCAATCCCCAATCCTCAATCTTCAATCCTCAGTCCTCAGTCCTCAATCATCAATACTCAATGATCAATCGTCAATACTCAACCTTCAATCCTCAACCCTCAATAATCAAACCACATTCCTCAATCCTCAATCATCAACCTTCAATCCCCAATACTAAATCTTCAATCCTCAATTCCCAATCCTCAATCGTCAATCCTCAATCCTCAATCCTCAGTCATCAATCCTCAATCTTCAATACTCAATCCTCAATCGTCAATCCTCAATCCTCAATCCTCAATCCTCAATCCTCATTCCTCAAACCTCAATCCTCAACCCTCGGTCATCATCCTCAATTCTCAATTCTCAATCCTCAATTCTCAATCCTCAATCCTCAGTCCTCAGTCGTCAAACCTCAGTCCTCAAACCTCAGCCATCATCCTCAATCGTCAATCCTCGGTCCTCAATCCTCAATCCTCAATCTTCAATCCTCCATACTCAATCTTCAATCCTCAATCCTCAATCATCAATCCTCAATCCTCAATCCTCCGTCATCAATCCTCAATCTTCAATACTCAATCCTCAATCCTCAATCCTCAATCCTCAATACTCGATCTTCAATCCTCAATCCTCAATCCTCAATCCTCAACCCTCAGCCCTCACCCTCAAACCTCAATCCTGAATCCTCAAACCTCATTCTTCAATCCTCAATACTCAGTCTTCAATCCTCAATCCGCAATCCTCAACCATCAATCCTCAATCCTCAATCCTCAATCCTCAATCCTCAATCCTCAATCCTCAATCGTCAATCCTCATTCTTCAATCCTCAATACCCAATCCTCAATCCTCAATCCTCATTCCTCAGTCCTCAGTCCTTAATCCTCAATCCTCAGTCCGCAATAATCAACATTCAATACTCAATCTTCAATACTCAATCCTCTATCCTCAATCCTCAATCCTCAATCCCCAATACTCAACCTTCAATCCTCCATACTCAATCTTCAATCCTCAATCCTCAATCATCAATCCTCAATCCTCAATCCTCAGTCATCAATACTCAATCTTCAATACCCAATCCTCAATCCTCAATCCTCAATCCTCAATACTCGATCTTCAATCCTCAATCCTCAATCCTCAATCCTCAACCCTCAGCCCTCATCCTCAAACCTCAATCCTGAATCCTCAAACCTCAATCTTCAATCCTCAATACTCAGTCTTCAATCCTCAACCCTCAATCCTCAATCCTCAATCCTCAATCCTCAATTCTCAATCCTCAATCCTCAACCCTCAGCCCTCATCCTCAATCCTCAATCCTGAATCCTCAATCCTCAATCCTCAATCTTCAATCCTCAATACTCAATCCTCAATACTCAATCCTCAATCCTCAATACACAATCTTCAGTCCTCAATCCTCAATCCTCAATCCTCAATCCTCAATCCTCGATCCTCAATCCTCAGACATCAATCCTCAATCTTCAATACTCAATCGTCAATCCTCAGTCCTCAATTCTCAATGCTCAATCCTCGTTCCTCAAACCTCAATCCTCAAACCTCAGCCCTCATCCTCCATCCTCAATCCTCAATCCTCAAACCTCAATCTTCAATCCTCAATACTCAATCTTCGATTCTCAATCCTCAATCCTCAATCCTCAATCCCAATCCTCAATCTTCAATCCTCAATCCTCAATCCTCAATCCTCAATCCTCAATCCGCAATCATCAATCCTCAATCTTCAACACTCAATCCTCAATCCTCAATCCTCAATCTTCAATCCTCAATGCTAAATCCTCGATCCTCAATCCTCAATCCTCAATCCTCAATCCTCAATATTCAATACACAACCCTCAAACATCAACCCTCAGTACTCAATCGTCAGTCTTCAATCCTCAATGCTCAATCTTCAATCCTCAGTCCTCAATCCTCAATCCTCATTCTTCAATCCTCAATACCCAATCCTCAATCTTCAATCCTCAATCCCCAATCCTCAATCCTTAATCCTCAATCTTCAATCCTCAATCCCCAGTCCAAAATCTTCAATCCTCAATGCTAAATCCTCAATCCTAAATCCTCAGTCATCAGTCCTCAATCCTCAATCCCCAAACCTGAGTCCTCAACCGTCAGTCCTCGTCCTCAAACCTCAATCCCGAATCCTCAATCCTGAATCGTCAATCTTCAGCCCTCAGTCCTCAACAATCAATTGTCAATCCTCAGTCCCCATTAGAATATCCTCAATTCACAGTTTTCAGTACTCAATCCCCAATCTTCAATCTTCAAATCTCAGTCTACAAACATCAATTCGCATCACTCAAAACTCAACACTCAGTCCTCAATCTTCATTCCTCAATCCTCAATCCTCAATCTTTAATCCTCAATACTCAATCTTCAATCCTCAATCCTCAATTCTCAATCCTCAGTCCTCAATCCTCAATCGCCAATACTCAATCCCCAATCCTCAATCTTCAATCCTCAGTCCTCAGTCCTCAATCATCAATACTCAATGATCAATCCTCAATACTCAACCTTCAATCCTCAACCCTCAATCCTCAAACCACATTCCTCAATCCTCAATCATCAACCTTCAATCCTCAATACTCAATCTTCAATCCTCAATTCCCAATCCTCAATCGTCAATCCTCAATCCTCAATCCTCAGTCATCAATCCTCAATCTTCAATACTCAATCCTCAATCCTCAATCCTCAATCCTCAATCCTCAATCCTCAATCCTCAGTCGTCAATCCTCATTCTTCAATCCTCAATACCCAATCCTATATCCTCAATCCTAAATCCTCAATTCTCAATCCTCAATCCTCAGTCCTCAGTCCTCAAACCTCAGACCTCAAACCTCAGCCATCATCCTCAATCGTCAATCCTCGGTCCTCAATCCTCAATCCTCTATCCTCAATCCTCAATCCTCAATCCTCAATACTCAACCTTCAATCCTCCATACTCAATCTTCAATCCTCAATCCTCAATCATCAATCCTCAATCCTCAATCCTCAGTCATCAATCCTCAATCTTCAATACCCAATCATCAATCATCAATCCTCAATCCTCAATTCTCAACCCTCATTCCACAAACCTCAATCCTCAACCCTCAGTCCTCATCCTCAATTCTAAATTCTTAATCCTCAATCCTCAATCCTCAGTCTTCAATCCTCAAAATTCAATCCTCAATACTCAGTCTTCAATCCTCAATCCTCTATCCTCAACCCTCAGTCCGCAATCCTCAACATTCAATCCTCAATCTTCAATACTCAATCCTCAATCCTCAATCCTCAACCCTCAATCCTCAATATTCAACCTACAATCCTCCATACTCAATCTTCAATCCTCAATCCTCAATCATCAATTCTCAATCATCAACCTTCAATCCTCAATACTCAATCTTCAATCCTCAATTCCCAATCCTCAATCGTCAATCCTCAATTCTCAATCCTCAGTCATCAATCCTCAATCTTCAATACTCAATCGTCAATCCTCAGTCCTCAACCCTCAATCCTCAATCCTCAATCCTCAACCCTCAGCCCTCATCCTCAAACCTCAATCCTGAATCCTCAAACCTCAATCTTCAATCCTCAATACTCAGTCTTCAATCCTCAACCCTCAATCCTCAATCCTCAATCCTCAATCCTCAATTCTCAATCCTCAATCCTCAACCCTCAGCCCTCATCCTCAATCCTCAATCCTGAATCCTCAATCCTCAATCCTCAATCTTCAATCCTCAATACTCAATCCTCAATCCTCAATCCTCAATCCTCAATACACAATCTTCAATCCTCAATCCTCAATCCTCAATCCTCATCCTCAATCCTCGATCCTCAATCCTCAGACATCAATCCTCAATCTTCAATACTCAATCGTCAATCCTCAGTCCTCAATTCTCAATCCTCAATCCTCGTTCCTCAAACCTCAATCCTCAACCCTCAGTCCTCATCTTCAATTCTCAATTCTCAATACTCAAACCTCAATCTACAATCCTCAATACTCAATCCTCAATCCTCAATACGCAACCATCAATCCTCAATTCTCAATACTCAATCTAATATCCTGAATTCTCAGTATTCAATACTCAAACCTCAACGCTCAACCCTCAGCCCTCATCCTCCATCCTCAATCCTCAATCCTCAAACCTCAATCTTCAATCCTCAATACTCAATCTTCGATTCTCAATCCTCAATCCTCAATCCTCAATCCCAATCCTCAACCTTCAATCGTCAATCCTCAATCCTCAATCCTCAATCCCAATCCTCAATCTTCAATCCTCAATCCTCAATCCTCAATCCTCAATCCTCAATCCGCAATCATCAATCCTCAATCTTCAACATTCAATCCTCAATCCTCAATCCTCAATCTTCAATACTCAATGCTAAATCCTCGATCCTCAATCCTCAATCCTCAATCCTCAATCCTCAATATTCAATACACAACCCTCAAACATCAACCCTCAGTACTCAATCGTCAGTCTTCAATTTTCAATACACAAACCTCAATCATCAACCCTCAATCCTCAATCCTCATTCCTCATTCCTCAATCCTTAATCCCCAATCCTCAGTCCGCAATAATCAACATTCAATACTCAATCTTCAATACTCAATCCTCTATCCTCAATCCTCAATCCTCAATCCCCAATACTCAACCTTCAATCCTCCATACTCAATCTTCAATCCTCAATCCTCAATCATCAATCCTCAATCCTCAATCCTCAGTCATCAATACTCAATCTTCAATACCCAATCCTCAATCCTCAATCCTCAATCCTCAATACTCGATCTTCAATCCTCAATCCTCAATCCTCAATCCTCAACCCTCAGCCCTCATCCTCAAACCTCAATCCTGAATCCTCAAACCTCAATCTTCAATCCTCAATACTCAGTCTTCAATCCTCAACCCTCAATCCTCAATCCTCAATCCTCAATCCTCAATTCTCAATCCTCAATCCTCAACCCTCAGCCCTCATCCTCAATCCTCAATCTTGAATCCTCAATCCTCAATCCTCAATCTTCAATCCTCAATACTCAATCCTCAATACTCAATCCTCAATCCTCAATACACAATCTTCAGTCCTCAATCCTCAATCCTCAATCCTCAATCCTCAATCCTCGATCCTCAATCCTCAGACATCAATCCTCAATCTTCAATACTCAATCGTCAATCCTCAGTCCTCAATTCTCAATCCTCAATCCTCGTTCCTCAAACCTCAATCCTCAAACCTCAGCCCTCATCCTCCATCCTCAATCCTCAATCCTCAAACCTCAATCTTCAATCCTCAATACTCAATCTTCGATTCTCAATCCTCAATCCTCAATCCTCAATCCCAATCCTCAATCTTCAATCCTCAATCCTCAATCCTCAATCCTCAATCCGCAATCATCAATCCTCAATCTTCAACACTCAATCCTCAATCCTCAATCCTCAATCTTCAATCCTCAATGCTAAATCCTCGATCCTCAATCCTCAATCCTCAATCCTCAATCCTCAATATTCAATACACAACCCTCAAACATCAACCCTCAGTACTCAATCGTCAGTCTTCAATCCTCAATACTCAATCTTCAATCCTCAGTCCTCAATCCTCAATCCTCATTCTTCAATCCTCAATACCCAATCCTCAATCTTCAATCCTCAATCCCCAATCCTCAATCCTTAATCCTCAATCTTCAATCCTCAATCCCCAGTCCAAAATCTTCAATCCTCAATGCTAAATCCTCAATCCTAAATCCTCAGTCATCAGTCCTCAATCCTCAATCCCCAAACCTGAGTCCTCAACCGTCAGTCCTCGTCCTCAAACCTCAATCCCGAATCCTCAATCCTGAATCGTCAATCTTCAGCCCTCAGTCCTCAACAATCAATTGTCAATCCTCAGTCCCCATTAGAATATCCTCAATTCACAGTTTTCAGTACTCAATCCCCAATCTTCAATCTTCAAATCTCAGTCTACAAACATCAATTCGCATCACTCAAAACTCAACACTCAGTCCTCAATCTTCATTCCTCAATCCTCAATCCTCAATCTTTAATCCTCAATACTCAATCTTCAATCCTCAATCCTCAATTCTCAATCCTCAGTCCTCAATCCTCAATCGCCAATACTCAATCCCCAATCCTCAATCTTCAATCCTCAGTCCTCAGTCCTCAATCATCAATACTCAATGATCAATCCTCAATACTCAACCTTCAATCCTCAACCCTCAATCCTCAAACCACATTCCTCAATCCACAATCATCAACCTTCAATCCTCAATACTCAATCTTCAATCCTCAATTCCCAATCCTCAATCGTCAATCCTCAATCCTCAATCCTCAGTCATCAATCCTCAATCTTCAATACTCAATCCTCAATCCTCAATCCTCAATCCTCAATCCTCAATCCTCAATCCTCAGTCGTCAATCCTCATTCTTCAATCCTCAATACCCAATCCTATATCCTCAATCCTAAATCCTCAATTCTCAATCCTCAATCCTCAGTCCTCAGTCCTCAAACCTCAGACCTCAAACCTCAGCCATCATCCTCAATCGTCAATCCTCGGTCCTCAATCCTCAATCCTCTATCCTCAATCCTCAATCCTCAATCCTCAATACTCAACCTTCAATCCTCCATACTCAATCTTCAATCCTCAATCCTCAATCATCAATCCTCAATCCTCAATCCTCAGTCATCAATCCTCAATCGTCAATACCCAATCATCAATCATCAATCCTCAATCCTCAATTCTCAACCCTCATTCCACAAACCTCAATCCTCAACCCTCAGTCCTCATCCTCAATTCTAAATTCTTAATCCTCAATCCTCAATCCTCAGTCTTCAATCCTCAAAATTCAATCCTCAATACTCAGTCTTCAATCCTCAATCCTCTATCCTCAACCCTCAGTCCGCAATCCTCAACATTCAATCCTCAATCTTCAATACTCAATCCTCAATCCTCAATCCTCAACCCTCAATCCTCAATATTCAACCTTCAATCCTCCATACTCAATCTTCAATCCTCAATCCTCAATCATCAATTCTCAATCATCAACCTTCAATCCTCAATACTCAATCTTCAATCCTCAATTCCCAATCCTCAATCGTCAATCCTCAATTCTCAATCCTCAGTCATCAATCCTCAATCTTCAATACTCAATCGTCAATCCTCAGTCCTCAACCCTCAATCCTCAATCCTCAATCCTCAACCCTCAGCCCTCATCCTCAAACCTCAATCCTGAATCCTCAAACCTCAATCTTCAATCCTCAATACTCAGTCTTCAATCCTCAACCCTCAATCCTCAATCCTCAATCCTCAATCCTCAATTCTCAATCCTCAATCCTCAACCCTCAGCCCTCATCCTCAATCCTCAATCCTGAATCCTCAATCCTCAATCCTCAATCTTCAATCCTCAATACTCAATCCTCAATCCTCAATCCTCAATCCTCAATACACAATCTTCAATCCTCAATCCTCAATCCTCAATCCTCATCCTCAATCCTCGATCCTCAATCCTCAGATATCAATCCTCAATCTTCAATACACAATCGTCAATCCTCAGTCCTCAATTCTCAATCCTCAATCCTCGTTCCTCAAACCTCAATCCTCAACCCTCAGTCCTCATCTTCAATTCTCAATTCTCAATACTCAAACCTCAATCTTCAATCCTCAATACTCAATCCTCAATCCTCAATACGCAACCATCAATCCTCAATTCTCAATACTCAATCTAATATCCTGAATTCTCAGTATTCAATACTCAAACCTCAACGCTCAACCCTCAGCCCTCATCCTCCATCCTCAATCCTCAATCCTCAAACCTCAATCTTCAATCCTCAATACTCAATCTTCGATTCTCAATCCTCAATCCTCAATCCTCAATCCCAATCCTCAACCTTCAATCGTCAATCCTCAATCCTCAATCCTCAATCCCAATCCTCAATCTTCATTCCTCAATCCTCAATCCTCAATCCTCAATCCTCAATCCGCAATCATCAATCCTCAATCTTCAACATTCAATCCTCAATCCTCAATCCTCAATCTTCAATACTCAATGCTAAATCCTCGATCCTCAATCCTCAATCCTCAATCCTCAATCCTCAATATTCAATACACAACCCTCAAACATCAACCCTCAGTACTCAATCGTCAGTCTTCAATTTTCAATACACAAACCTCAATCATCAATCCTCAATCCTCAATCCTCATTCCTCATTCCTCAATCCTTAATCCCCAATCCTCAGTCCGCAATAATCAACATTCAATACTCAATCTTCAATACTCAATCCTCTATCCTCAATCCTCAATCCTCAATCCCCAATACTCAACCTTCAATCCTCCATACTCAATCTTCAATCCTCAATCCTCAATCATCAATCCTCAATCCTCAATCCTCAGTCATCAATACTCAATCTTCAATACCCAATCCTCAATCCTCAATCCTCAATCCTCAATACTCGATCTTCAATCCTCAATCCTCAATCCTCAATCCTCAACCCTCAGCCCTCATCCTCAAACCTCAATCCTGAATCCTCAAACCTCAATCTTCAATCCTCAATACTCAGTCTTCAATCCTCAACCCTCAATCCTCAATCCTCAATCCTCAATCCTCAATTCTCAATCCTCAATCCTCAACCCTCAGCCCTCATCCTCAATCCTCAATCTTGAATCCTCAATCCTCAATCCTCAATCTTCAATCCTCAATACTCAATCCTCAATACTCAATCCTCAATCCTCAATACACAATCTTCAGTCCTCAATCCTCAATCCTCAATCCTCAATCCTCAATCCTCGATCCACAATCCTCAGACATCAATCCTCAATCTTCAATACTCAATCGTCAATCCTCAGTCCTCAATTCTCAATCCTCAATCCTCGTTCCTCAAACCTCAATCCTCAAACCTCAGCCCTCATCCTCCATCCTCAATCCTCAATCCTCAAACCTCAATCTTCAATCCTCAATACTCAATCTTCGATTCTCAATCCTCAATCCTCAATCCTCAATCCCAATCCTCAATCTTCAATCCTCAATCCTCAATCCTCAATCCTCAATCCTCAATCCGCAATCATCAATCCTCAATCTTCAACACTCAATCCTCAATCCTCAATCCTCAATCTTCAATCCTCAATGCTAAATCCTCGATCCTCAATCCCCAATCCTCAATCCTCAATCCTCAATATTCAATACACAACCCTCAAACATCAACCCTCAGTACTCAATCGTCAGTCTTCAATCCTCAATACTCAATCTTCAATCCTCAGTCCTCAATCCTCAATCCTCATTCTTCAATCCTCAATACCCAATCCTCAATCTTCAATCCTCAATCCCCAATCCTCAATCCTTAATCCTCAATCTTCAATCCTCAATCCCCAGTCCAAAATCTTCAATCCTCAATGCTAAATCCTCAATCCTAAATCCTCAGTCATCAGTCCTCAATCCTCAATCCCCAAACCTGAGTCCTCAACCGTCAGTCCTCGTCGTCAAACCTCAATCCCGAATCCTCAATCCTGAATCGTCAATCTTCAGCCCTCAGTCCTCAACAATCAATTGTCAATCCTCAGTCCCCATTAGAATATCCTCAATTCACAGTTTTCAGTACTCAATCCCCAATCTTCAATCTTCAAATCTCAGTCTACAAACATCAATTCGCATCACTCAAAACTCAACACTCAGTCCTCAATCTTCATTCCTCAATCCTCAATCCTCAATCTTTAATCCTCAATACTCAATCTTCAATCCTCAATCCTCAATTCTCAATCCTCAGTCCTCAATCCTCAATCGCCAATACTCAATCCCCAATCCTCAATCTTCAATCCTCAGTCCTCAGTCCTCAATCATCAATACTCAATGATCAATCCTCAATACTCATCCTTCAATCCTCAACCCTCAATCCTCAAACCACATTCCTCAATCCTCAATCATCAACCTTCAATCCTCAATACTCAATCTTCAATCCTCAATTCCCAATCCTCAATCGTCAATCCTCAATCCTCAATCCTCAGTCATCAATCCTCAATCTTCAATACTCAATCCTCAATCCTCAATCCTCAATCCTCAATCCTCAATCCTCAGTCCTCAGTCGTCAATCCTCATTCTTCAATCCTCAATACCCAATCCTATATCCTCAATCCTAAATCCTCAATTCTCAATCCTCAATCCTCAGTCCGCAGTCCTCAAACCTCAGACCTCAAACCTCAGCCATCATCCTCAATCGTCAATCCTCGGTCCTCAATCCTCAATCCTCTATCCTCAATCCTCAATCCTCAATCCTCAATACTCAACCTTCAATCCTCCATACTCAACCTTCAATCCTCAATCCTCAATCATCAATCCTCAATCCTCAATCCTCAGTCATCAATCCTCAATCTTCAATACTCAATCATCAATCATCAATCCTCAATCCCTCATTCCCTCATTCCACAAACCTCAATCCTCAACCCTCAGTCCTCATCCTCAATTCTAAATTCTTAATCCTCAATCCTCAATCCTCAGTCTTCAATCCTCAAAATTCAATCCTCAATACTCAGTCTTCAATCCTCAATAGTCTATCCTCAACCCTCAGTCCGCAATCCTCAACATTCAATCCTCAATCTTCAATACTCAATCCTCAATCCTCAATCCTCAATCCTCAATCCTCAATATTCAAACTTCAATTCTCCATACTCAATCTTCAATCCTCAATCCTCAATCATCAATTCTCAATCATCAACCTTCAATCCTCAATACTCAATCTTCAATCCTCAATTCCCAATCCTCAATCGTCAATCCTCAA
This sequence comes from Calliopsis andreniformis, assembly GCF_051401765.1. NCBI lineage: Eukaryota > Metazoa > Arthropoda > Insecta > Hymenoptera > Andrenidae > Calliopsis > Calliopsis andreniformis. The sequence continues at coordinate 418,312 of NW_027480613.1, read as the reverse complement.
TTCTCAATCCTCAGTCATCAATCATCAATCTTCAATACTCAATCCTCAATCCTCAATCCTCAATCCTCAATCCTCAATCCTCAATCCTCATTCCTCAAACCTCAATCCTCAGTCCTCATCCACAATCATCAATCCTCAATCTTCAATACTCAATCCTCAATCCTCAATCCTCAATCCTCAATACTGGGTCTTCAATCCTCAATCCTCAATCCTCAATCCTCAACCCTCAGCCCTCATCCTCAATTCTCAATCCTCAATCCTCAATCCTCAATCTTCAGTCCTCAATAATCAACCTCCTAACCTAGATACTCAATCCCCAATACTCTATCCTTAATCCTCAATATTCAATCCTCTATCCCCAGTCCACAATCTTCAATCCCCAAAGCTCAATAATCAATCCTCAATCCTCAGTCCTCAATCGTCAAACATCAGTCCACAATCTTCAATACTCAATCCTCAATCCTCAATCCTCAATACTCAATCCTCAATCCTCAATCCTCAATCATCAATCCTGAATATTCAATACTCAATCCTCAATCCTCAATCCTCAATCCTCAATCGACAATCCTCATTCTTCAATCCTCAATACCCAATCCTCAATCCTCAATCCTAAATCCTCAATTCTCAATCCTCAATCCTCAGACCTCAGTCCTCAAACCTCTGTGCTCAAACCTCAGCCATCATCCTCAATCGTCAATTCTCGTTCCTCAATCCTCAATCCTCAATCTTCAATCCTCCATACTCAATCTTCAATCCTCAATCCTCAATCCTCAATCATCAATCCTCAATACTCAATCCTCAGTCATGAATCCTCAATCTTCAATACACAAACCTCAATCATCAATCCTCAATCCTCAATCCTCATTCCTCATTCCTCAATCCTTAATCCTCAATCCTCAGTCCGCAATAATCAACATTCAATACTCAATCTCCATACTCAATCCTCTATCCTCAATACTCAATCCTCAATCCCCAATACTCAACCTTCAATCCTCCATACTCAATCTTCAATCCTCAATCCTCAATCATCAATCCTCAATCCTCAATCCTCAGTCATCAATACTCAATCTTCAATACCCAATCCTCAATCCTCAGTCCTCAATCCTCAATACTCGATCTTCAATCCTCAATATTCAATCCTCAATCCTCAACCCTCAGCCCTCATCCTCAAACCTCCATCCTGAATCCTCAAACCTCAATCTTCAATCCTCAATACTCAGTCTTCAATCCTCAACCCTCAATCCTCAATCCTCAATCCTCAATCCTCAATTCTCAATCCTCAATCCTCAACCCTCAGCCCTCATTCTCAATCCTCAATCCTGAATCCTCAATCCTCAATCCTCAATCCTCAATCTTCAATCCTCAATACTCAATCCTCAATCCTCAATCCTCAATCCTCAATACACAATCTTCAATCCTCAATCCTCAATCCTCAATCCTCAATCCTCAATCCTCGATCCTCAATCCCCAGACATCAATCCTCAATCTTCAATACTCAATCGTCAATCCTCAGTCCTCAATTCTCAATCCTCAATCCTCGTTCCTCAAACCTCAATCCTCAACCCTCAGTCCTCATCCTCAATTCTCAATTCTCAATCCTCAAACATCAATCTTCAATCCTCAATACTCAATCCTCAATCCTCAATACGCAACCATCAATCCTCAGTCCTCAGTCCTCAAACCTCAGTCCTCAAACCTCAGCCATCATCCTCAATCGTCAATCCTCGTTCGTCAATCCTCAATCCTCAATATTCAATCCTCCATACTCAATCTTCAATCCTCAATCCTCAATCATCAATCCTCAATCCTCAGTCATCAATCCTCAATCTTCAATCCTCAATACTAAATCCTCGATCCTCAATCCTCAATCCTCAATCCTCAATCATCAATCCTCAATCTTCAACACACAATCCTCAATCCCCAATCCTCAATCCTGAATCCTCAATCATCAATCTTCAATCCTCAATACTAAATATTCGATCCTCGATCCTCAATCCTCAATCATCAATCCTCAATCTTCAACACACAATCCTCAATCACCAATCCTCAATCCTCAATCCTCAATCATCAATCCCCAATCTTCAATACTCAATCCTCAATCCTCAATCCTCAATCCTCAATACTCAACCACCAATCCTCAATTCTCAATACTCAATAGAATATCCTGAATTCTCAGTATTCAATACTTAAACCTCAATGCTCAACCCTCAGCCCTCATCCTCCATCCTCATTCCTCAATCCTCAAACCTCAATCTTCAAGACTCAATACTCAATCTTCGATCCTCAATCCTCAACCCTCAATCCTCAATCCTCAATACTCAGTCATGAATACTCAATCTTCGATACTCAATTCTCAATCCTCAATCCTCCATCCTCAACCCTCAATCCTCAGTCCTCAATCTTCAATCATCAATACTCAATCTTCAATGCTCAATCCTCAATCCTCAATCTTCAATCCTCAATCCTCAATATTCAATACACAACCCTCAAACATCAACTCTCAATACTCAATCGTCAGTCTTCAATCCTCAATACTCAATCTCCAATCCTCAATCCTCAATCCTCAATCCTCAAGCCTCATTCTTCAATCCTCAATACCCAATCCTCAATCTTCAATCCTCAATCCCCAATCCTCAATCCTTAATCCTCAATCTTCAATCCTCAATCCCCAGTCCACAATCTTCAATCCTCAATGCTCAATCCTCAATCCTAAATCCTCAGTCATCAGGCCTCAATCCTCACTCCCCAAACCTGAATCCTCAACCGTCAGTCCCCGTCCTCAAACCTCAATCCCGAATCCTAAATCCTGTATCGTCAATCTTCAGCCCTCAGTCCTCAACAATCAATTGTCAATCCTCAGTCCTCATTAGAATATCCTCAATTCACAGTTTTCAGTACTCAATCCCCAATCTTCAATCTTCAATTCTCAGTCTACAAACATCAATTCGCATCACTCAAAACTCAACACTCAATCCTCAATCTTCAATTCTCAATCCTCAATTCTCAATCCTCAATACTCAATCCTCAATCCTCAATCCTCAATCCTCAATCCTGAATCCTCAATCCTCAATCCTCAATCCTCATACTTCGATCCTCAATACCCAATCTTCAATCTTCAATCCTCAATCATCAATCCTCAATTCTCAATCCTTAATCCTCAATCCTCAGACCTCAAACATCAATACTCAACGCTCAGTCCTCGTCCTCAATCCTCAATCCTCAATTGTCAATCCTCAATCCTCAGTCCTCAACCCTCAATCCTGAATCCTCAATCCTGAATCCTCAATCTTCAATCCTCTATACTCGATCTTCAACCCTCAATCCTCAATCCTCAATCCTCGATCCTCAATATTCAACACACAACCCTCAATATTCAACACTCAAGCCTCAAACATCAATCCTCAATACCCAATCATCAATCCTCAATTCTCAAAACTCAATAGAATATCCTGAATTCTCATGGTTCAATACTCAATCCACAATATTCAATAATCAAATCTCAATCCTCAAACATCAATTCTCAACACTCAATACTCAACACTCAGTCCTCTCTCTTCAATCCTCCATCCTCGACCCTCAATCCTCAAGCGTCAATCCTCAATCCTCAATCCTCAACCCTCAATCCTCAGTCCTCAAACCTCAATCCCGAATCCTCAATTCTGAATCCTCTATCTTCAGCCCTCAGTCCTCAAAAATCAATTGTCAATCCTCAATCCTCAATAGAATATCCTCAATCCACAGTTTTCAATACTGAACCCCATTCTTCAATCTTCAAATCTCAATCCACAAACATCAATTCTCATCACTCAACCATCAACACCCATTCCTCAATCTTCAATCCTCAATCCTCAATCCTCAACCCTCAATCCTCAAAACTCAATACTCAATCCTCAATCCTCAATTCTCAGTCCTCAATACTCATTCCTCTATTCTCAATCGTAAATCCTCAATGCCCAATCCTCAATCTTCAATCCTCAATCCTCAATCCTCAATCCTCAATCCTCAATATTCAACACACAACCCTCAACCATCAATCCTCAATACTCAACCATCAATCCTCAATTCTCAATACCCAATAGGATATCCTGAATTCTCATGGTTCAATACTCAATCCACAAAATTCAATAATCAAATTTCAATCCTCAAACATCAATTCTCAACACTCAATCCTCAATACTCAGTCCTCTCTCTTCAATCCTCCATCCTGAATCCTCAGCCCTCATTTCTCAATCATCAATACTCAATCTTCAATACCCAATCCTCAATCTTCAATCCTCAATCCTTAATCCTCAATTCTCAATCCTCAATCCTCAATCCTCAGACATCAAACATCAATACTCAACCCTCAATCCTCGTCCTCAATCCACAACCCTCAATCCTCGATCCTCAAACTTCAATCATCAATATTCAATCTTCAATCCTCAATCCTCAATCCTCAATACTCAATCCTCAATCCTCAATGTTCGATCCTCAATACCCAATCTTCAATCTTCAATCCTCAATCCTCAATCCTCAATCCTCAATCCTCAGTCCTCAATCCTCAATCCTCAGTCCTCAAACCTCAATCCAGAATCCTCAATCCTGAATCCTCAGTCTTTAGCCCTCAGTCCTCAATAATCAATCTCCAATCCTAGATCCTCAATCCCCAATCTTCAATCCTTAATCCTCAACATTCAATCCTCATTCCCCAGTCCTCAATCTTCAATCCTCAATGCTCAATCCTCAATCCTCAATCATCAGTCCTCAATCCTCAACCCTCAAGCCTCAAACCTCAATCCTCAACCGTCAGTCCTCGTCCTCAATCGTCAACCCACAATCCTCAATCCTCAATCTTCAATCCTCAATACTCAATATTCAATCTTCAATAATCAATCTCCAATCCTAGATCCCCAATCCCCAATCTTCAATCCTTAATCCTCAACCTTCAATCCTCATTCCCCAGTCCTCAATCTTCAATCCTTAATGCTCAATCCTCAATCCTCAATCATCAATATTCAACAGTCAAGCCTCAAACATCAATCCTCAATACTCAATCATCAATCCTCAATTCTCAATACTCAATAGAATATCCTGAATTCTCATGGTTCAATACTCAATCCACAATATTCAATAATCAAATCTCAATCCTCAAACATCAATTCTCAACACTCAATACTCAACACTCAGTCCTCTCTCTTCAATCCTCCATCCTCAACCCTCAATCCTCAAGCGTCAATCCTCAATCCTCAATCCTCAACCCTCAATCCTCAGTCCTCAAACCTCAATCACGAATCCTCAATCCTGAATCCTCTACCTTCAGCCCTCAGTCCTCAAAAATCAATTGTCAATCCTCAGTCCTCAACACAATATCCTCAATTCGCAGTTTCCAATACTGAACCCCATTCTTCAATCTTCAAATCTCAATACACAAACATCAATCCTCATCACTCAACCATCAACACCCAGTCCTCAATCTTCAATCCTCAATCCTCTATCCTCAGTCTTCAATCCTCAATACTCAATACTCAATCCTCAATACTCAATTCTCAGTCCTCAATACTCAATCCTCAGTCGTCAATCCTCAATCCCCAATCCTCAATCTTCAATCCTCAATCCTCAATCCTCAGCCCTCATCCTCAATCCTCAATCCTCAATCCTCAACCCTCAAGCGTCAATCCTCAATCCTCAATCCTGAACCCTCAATCCACAGTCCTCAAACCTCAATCCGGAATCCTCAATCTTGAATCCTGAACCTTCAGCCGTTGGTCCTCAACAATCTATCGTCAATCCACAATCCTCAATAGAATATCCTTAATTCACAGTTTTCAATACTCAATCCCCATTCTTCAATCTTCAAATCTCAATCCACAAACATCAATTCTCATCACTCAACCCTCAGCACTCAGCCCTCAATCTTCAATCCACAATCCTCAATCCTCAATCTTCAATTCTCAATCCTCAACTCTCAATCCTCAATACTCAATCCTCAATCCTCAGTCCTCAATCCTCAATGCTCAATCCTCAATCCTCAATCCTCATACTTCGATCCTCAATACCCAATCTTCAATCTTCAATCCTCAATCATCAATCCTCAATTCTCAATCCTTAATCCTCAATCCTCAGACCTCAAACATCAATACTCAACGCTCAGTCCTCGTCCTCAATCCTCAATCCTCAATCCCCAATCCTCAATCCTCAGTCCTCAACCCTCAATCCTGAATCCTCAATCCTGAATCCTCAATCTTCAGCCCTCAGTCCTCAGCCATCAATCCTCAATTCTCAATACTCAACAGAATATCCTGAATTCTCATGGTTCAATACTCAATCCACAAAATTCAATAATCAAATCTCAATCCTCAAACATCATTTCTCAACACTCAATCCTCAATACTCAGTCCTCTCTCTTCAATACTCCACCCTCAATCCTCAATCCTCAAGCGTCAATCCTCAATCCTCAATCCTCATCCCTCAATCCTCAGTCCTCAAACCTCAATCCGGAATCCTAAACCTTGAATCCTCAGCCTTCAGCCGTCGGTCCTCAACAATCAATTGTCAATCCCCAATCCTCAGTAGAATATCCTCAATTCACAGCTTTCATTACTCAATACTCAATCTGCAATCTTCAAATCTCTATCCACAAACATCAATACTCATCACTCAACCCTCAACACTCAGTCCTCAATCCTCAATATTCAATCCTTAATCCTCAATCCTCAATCCACAATCCTCAATATTCAATCCTCAATACTCAATCTTCAATGCTCATTCCTCAATCCTCAATCCTCAATTCTCAATCCTCAATCGTCAATCTTCAATCCTCTATACTCGATCTTCAACACTCAATCCTCAATCCTCAATCCTCGATCCTCAATATTCAACACACAACCCTCAATATTCAACACTCAAGCCTCAAACATCAATCCTCAATACCCAATCGTCAATCCTCAATTCTCAAAACTCAATAGAATATCCTGAATTCTCATGGTTCAATACTCAATCCACAATATTCAATAATCAAATCTCAATCCTCAAACATCAATTCTCAACACTCAATACTCAACACTCAGTCCTCTCTCTTCAATCCTCCATTCTCGACCCTCAATCCTCAAGCGTCAATCCTCAATCCTCAATCCTCAACCCTCAATCCTCAGTCCTCAAACCTCAATCCCGAATCCTCAATTCTGAATCCTCTATCTTCAGCCCTCAGTCCTCAAAAATCAATTGTCAATCCTCAATCCTCAATAGAATATCCTCAATCCACAGTTTTCAATACTGAACCCCATTCTTCAATCTTCAAATCTCAATCCACAAACATCAATTCTCATCACTCAACCATCAACACCCAGTCCTCAATCTTCAATCCTCAATCCTCAATCCTCAACCTTCAATCCTCAAAACTCAATCCTCAACCCTCAATCTTCAATCCTCAATACTCAACCTTCAATAATCAATCCTCAATTCTCAATCCTCAATACTCAATCCTCAATCGTCAATCCTCAATCCCCAATCCTCAATCCTCAGCCCTCATCCTTAATCCTCAATCCTCAATCCTCAATCCTCATTCTTCAATCCTCAATACCCAATCCTCAATCTTCAGTCCTCAATCCTCAATCCTCAATCCTCAATTCTCAATCCTCAACCCCAATCCTCAGTCCTCAAACCTCAATCCTCAATCCTCAGCCCTCATCCTCAATCCTCAATCCTCAATCCTCAACCCTCAATCTTCAATCCTCAATACTCAACCTTCAATAATCAATCCTCAATTCTCAATCCTCAATGCTCAATCCTCAATCGTCAATCCTCAATCCCCAATCCTCAATCTTCAGTCCACAATCCTCAATCCTCAATCCTCAACCCTCAATCTTCAATACTCAATACTCAATCTTCAATCCTCAATCCTCAATCCTCAAACCTCAACCCTCAACCGTCAGTCCTCGTCCTCAATCGTCAACCCTCAATCCTCAATCCTCAATCTTCAATCCTCAATACTCAATATTCAATACTCAATCCTCAATCTTCAATCCTCAATCTTCAATCCTCAATCCTCAATCCTCAATCCTCAATCCTCATTCTTCAATCCTCAATACACAATCCACGATCTTCAATCCTCAATCCTCAATCCTCAATTCTCAATCATCAATCCTCAGTCCTCAGTCCTCAAACCTCAATCCTCAACCTCAGCCCTCACCCTCAAACCTCAATCCTCAATCCTCAATCCTCAATCTTCAATCCTCAATACTCAACCTTCAATAATCAATCCTCAATTCTCAATCCTAAATACTCAATCCTCAATCGTCAATCCTCAATCCCCAATCCTCAATCTTCAGTCCACAATCCTCAATCCTCAATCCTCAACCCTCAATCTTCAATTCTCAATACTCAATCTTCAATCCTCAATCCTCAATCCTCAATCCTCAATCCTCAGTCCTCAATCCTCAATCTACAATCCTCAATACTCAGTCTTCAATCCTCAATCCTCAATGCTCAATCCGCAATCCTCATTCTTCAATCCTCAATACACAATCCTCAATATTCAATCCTCAATCCTCAATCCTCAATTCTCAATCCTCAATCCTCAATCCTCAATATTCGACACTCAAGCCTCAAACATCAATCCTCAATACCCAATCATCAATCCTCAATTCTCAATACTCAATAGAATATTCTGAATTCTCATGGTTCAATACTCAATCCACAATATTCAATAATCAAATCTCAATCCTCAAACATCAATCCTCATCACTCAATACTCAACACTCGGGCCTCTCTCTTCAATCCTCCATCCTCAACCCTCAATCCTCAAGCGTCAATCCTCAAACCTCAAACCTCAAACCTCAATCCTGAGTCCTCAAACCTCAATCCCGAATCGTCAATCCTGAATCCTCAATCTTCAGCACTCAGTCCTCAAAAATCAATTGTCAATCCTCAATCCTCAATAGAATATCCTCAATTCACAGTTTTCAATACTGAACCCCATTCTTCAATCTTCAAATCTCAATCCACAAACATCAATCCTCATCACTCAAACATCAACACCCAGTCCTCAATCTTCAATCCTCAATCCTCAATCCTCAATCTTCAATCCTCAAAATTCAATACTCAATCCTCAATCCTCAATCCTCAATTCGCAGTCCTCAATACTCAATCCTCTATCCACAATCGTCAATCCTCAATCCCCAATCCTCAACCTTCAATCCTCAATCCTCAATCCTCAATCCTCAATCCTCAATCCTCAATCCTCAATCCTCATTCTTCAATCCTCAATACCCAATCCTCAATCTTCAATCCTCAATCCTCAATCCTCAATTCTCAATCCTCAATCCTCAGTCCTCAGTCGTCAAATCTCAATCCTCAATCCTCAGCCCTCAGCCTCCATCTTCAACCACCAATCCTCAATCCTCAATCTTCAATCCTCAATACTCAACCTTCAATAATCAATCCTCAATTCTCAATCCTCAATACTCAATCCTCAATCGTCAATACTCAATCCCCAATCCTCAATCTTCAGTCCACAATCCTCAATGCTCAATGCTCAACTCTCAATCTTCAATACTCAATACTCAATCCTCTATCCTCAATTCTCAATCCTCAATTTTCAAGCCACAATACTGAATCTTCAATCCTCAATGCTTAATCCTCAATCCTCAATCCTCAATCCTCAACCCACAATCCTCAATCCTCAAACCTCAATCCTCAATCGTCAGCCCTCGTCCTCAATCCTCAACACTCAATCCACAATCCTCAATCTTCAATCATCAATACTCAATCTTCAATCCTCAATCCTCAATCTTCAATCCTCAATCCTCAATTCTCACTCCTCACTACTCAATCCTCAATCGTCAATCCTCAATCCCCAATCCTCAATCTTCAATCCTCAATCCTCAATCCTCAATCCTCAGTCATCAATCTTCAATCCTCAATACTCAATCTTCAATCCACAATCTTCAATCCTCAATCCTCAATCCTCAATCCTCAATCATCAGTCCTCAATCCTCAACCCTCAACCCTCAAACCTCAATCCTCAACCGTCAGTCCTCGTCCTCAATCGTCAACCCTCAATCCTCAATCCTCAAACTTCAATCTTCAATACTCAATATTCAATACGCAACCCTCAATCTTCAATCCTCAATCTTCAATCTTCAATCCTCAATCCTCAATCCTCAATCCTCAATCCTCAATTCACAATCCTCAAGCCTCAGTCCTCAGTCCTCAAATCTCAATCCTCAATCCTCAGCCCTCATCCTCAATCGTCAATCCTCAATCCTCAACCCTCAATCTTCAATGCTCAATACTCAACCTTCAATCCTCAATCCTCAATCCTCAATCCTCAATCCTCAATCCTCAGTCCTCAATCCTCAATCTACAATCCTCAATACTCAGTCTTCAATCCTCAACCCTCAATCCTCAATCCTCAATCCTCATTCTTCAATCCTCAATACACAATCCTCAATCTTCAGTCCACAATCCTCGATCCTCAATCCTCAACCCCCAATCTTCAATACTCAATACTCAATCTTCAATCCTCAATCCTCAATCCTCGCACCTCAATCCTCAACCGTCAGTCCTCGTCCTCAATCGTCAACCCTCAATCCACAATCCTCAACCTTCAATCCTCAATACTCAATATTCAATACTCAATCCTCAATCTTCAATCCTCAATCTTCAATCCTCAATCCTCAATCCTCAATCCTCAATCCTCATTCTTCAATCCTCAATACCCAATCCTCGATCTTCAATCCTCAATCCTCAATCCTCAATTCTCAATCCTCAATCCTCAGTCGTCAGTCCTCAAACCTCAATCCTCAACCTCAGCCCTCATCCTCAAACCTCAATCCTCAATCCTCAATCCTCAATCTTCAACCCTCAATACTCAACCTTCAATAATCAATCCTCAATTCTCAATCCTCAATACTCAATCCTCAATCCTCAATTCTCAATCCTCAATCCTCAGTCCTCAGTCCTCAAACCTCAATCCTCAATCCTCAGCCCTCATCCTCAATCCTCAATCCTCAATCCTCAATCCTCAATCCTCAATCTTCAATCCTCAATACTCAACCTTCAATACTCAATACACAATCTTCAATCCTCAATCCTCAATCCTCAATGCTCAATCCTCAATCCTCAACCCTCAATCCTCATTCCTCAAACCTCAATCCTCAACCCTCAGTCCTCATCCTCAATTCTCAATTCTCAATCCTCAATCCTCAGTCCCCAATCTTCAATCCTCAATAATCAATCTCCAATCCTAGATCATCTATCCCCAATTTTCAATCCTTAATCCTCAACCTTCAATCCTCATTCCCCAGTCCTCAATCTTCAATCCTCAATGCTCAATCCTCAATCCTCAATCATCAGTCCTCAATCCTCAACCCTCAACCCTCAAACCTCAATACTCAACCGTCAGTCCTCGTCCTCAATCGTCAACCCTCAATCCTCAATCCTCAAACTTCAATCTTCAATACTCAATATTCAATACGCAACTCTCAATCTTCAATCCTCAATCTTCAATCTTCAATCCTCAATCCTCAATCCTCAATCCTAAATCCTCATTCTTCAATCCTCAATACCCAATCCTCAATCTTCAATCCTCAATCCTCAATCCTCAATTCTCAATCCTCAAGCCTCAGTCCTCATTCCTCAAATCTCAATCCTCAATCCTCAGCCCTCATCCTCAATCGTCAATCCTCAATCCTCAATCCTCAATCTTCAATCCTCAATACTCAACCTTCAATAATCAGTCCTCAATTCTCAATCCTCAATACTCAATCCTCAATCGTCAATCCTCAATCCCCAATCCTCAATCTTCAGTCCACAATCCTCAATCCTCAATCCCGAACCCTCAATCTTCAATACTCAATACTCAATCTTCAATCCTCAATCCTCAATCCTCAATCCTCAATCCTCAGTCCTCAATACTCAATCTACAATCCTCAATACTCAGTCTTCAATCCTCAATCCTCAATCCTCAATCCTCAATCCTCAACCCTCAATCTTCAATACTCAATACTCAATCTTCAATCCTCAATCCTCAATCCTCAATCCTCAATCCTCAGTCCTCAATCCTCAATCTGCAATCCTCAATACTCAGTCTTCGATCCTCAATCCTCAATCCTCAGTCCTCAATCCTCATTCTTCAATCCTCAATACACAATCCTCAATATTCAATCCTCAATCCTCAATCCTCAATTCTCAATCCTCAATCCTCAATCCTCAATATTCAACACTCAAGCCTCAAACATCAATCCTCAATACTCAATCATCAATCCTCAATTCTCAATACTCAACAGAATATCCTGAATTCTCATGGTTCTATCCTCAATCCACAATATTCAATAATCAAATCTCAATCCTCACACATCAATTCTCAACACTCAATACTCAACACTCAGTCCTCTCTCTTCAATCCTCCATCCTCAACGCTCAATCCTCAAGCGTCAATCCTCAATCCTCAATATTCAACACACAACCCTCAACAATCAATCCTCAATACTCAACCATCAATCCTCAATTCTCAATACTCAATAGAATATCCTGAATTCTCATGGTTCAATACTCAATCCACAAAATTCAATAATCAAATCTCAATCCTCAAACATCAGTTCTCAACACTCAATCCTCAATACTCAGTCCTATCTCTTCAATCCTCCATCCTCAACCCTCAACCCTCAAGCGTCAATCCTCAATCCTCAATCCTCAACCCTCAATCCACAGTCCTCAAACCTCAATCCGGAATACTCAATCTTGAATTCCTGAACCTTCAGCCGTTGGTCCTCAACAATCTATCGTCAATCCCCAATCCTCTATAGAATATCCTCAATTCACAGTTTTCAATACTCAATCCCCATTCTTCAATCTTCAAATCTCAATCCACAAACATCAATTCTCATCACTCAACCCTCAGCACTCAGTCCTCAATCTTCAATCCACAATCCTCAATCCTCAATCTTCAATACTCAATCCTCAATTCTCAATCCTCAATACTCAATCCTCAATCCTCAATCCTCAATCCTCAATCCTCAATCTTCAATTCTCAATCCTCAATCCTCAATCCTCAATCCTCAATCCTCAGTCCTCAACCGTCAATCCTGAATCCTCAATCCTGAATCCTCAATCTTCAGCCCTCAGTCCTCAACCATCAATCCTCAATTCTCAATACTCAATAGAATATCCTGAATTCTCATGGTTCAATACTCAATCCACAAAATTCAATAATCAAATCTCAATCCTCAAACATCAGTTCTCAACACTCAATCCTCAATACTCAGTCCTATCTCTTCAATCCTCCATCCTCAACCCTCAACCCTCAAGCGTCAATCCTCAATCCTCAATCCTCAACCCTCAATCCACAGTCCTCAAACCTCAATCCGGAATACTCAATCTTGAATTCCTGAACCTTCAGCCGTTGGTCCTCAACAATCTATCGTCAATCCCCAATCCTCTATAGAATATCCTCAATTCACAGTTTTCAATACTCAATCCCCATTCTTCAATCTTCAAATCTCAATCCACAAACATCAATTCTCATCACTCAACCCTCAGCACTCAGTCCTCAATCTTCAATCCACAATCCTCAATCCTCAATCTTCAATACTCAATCCTCAATTCTCAATCCTCAATACTCAATCCTCAATCCTCAATCCTCAATCCTCAATCCTCAATCCTCAATCCTCATTTTTCAATCCTCAATACCCAAACTTCAATCTTCAATCCTCAATCATCAATCCTCAATTCTCAATCCTTAATCCTCAATCCTCAGACCTCAAACATCAATACTCAACCCTCAGTCCTCGTCCTCAATCCACAACCCTCAATCCTCAATCCTCAATCTTCAATTCTCAATCCTCAATCCTCAATCCTCAATCCTCAATCCTCAGTCCTCAACCGTCAATCCTGAATCCTCAATCCTGAATCCTCAATCTTCAGCCCTCAGTCCTCAACCATCAATCCTCAATTCTCAATACTCAATAGAATATCCTGAATTGTCATGTTTCAATACTCAATCTACAAAATTCAATAATCAAATCTCAATCCTCAAACATCATTTCTCAATTCTCAATCCTCAATACTCAGTCCTCTCTCTTCAATACTCCATCCTCAATCCTCAATCCTCAAGCGTCAATCCTCAATCCTCAATCCTCATCCCTCAATCCTCAGTCCTCAAACCTCAATCCGGAATCCTAAATCTTGAATCCTCAACCTTCAGCCGTCGGTCCTCAACAATCAATTGTCAATCCCCAATCCTCAGTAGAATATCCTCAATTCACAGTTTTCATTACTCAATACTCAATCTGCAATCTTCAAATCTCTATCCACAAACATCAATACTCATCACTCAACCCTCAACACTCAGTCCTCAATCCTCAATATTCAATCCTCAATCCTCAATCCTCAATCCTCAATCCTCAACATTCAATCCTCAATACTCAGTCTTCAATGCTAATTCCTCAATCCTCAACACTCAATTCTCAATCCTCAATCGTCAATCTTCAATCCTCTATACTCAATATTCAATCCTCAATCATCAACCCTCAATCTTCAATCCTCAACCCTCAATCCTCATTCCTCAAACCTCAATCCTCAACTCTCAGCCCTCATCCTCAATTCTCAATCCTCAATACCCAATCCTCAATCTTCAATCCTCAATCCTCAATCCTCAATCCTCAATCCTCAATCCTCAATCCTCAATCCACAGACCTCAAACAGCAATGCTCAACCCTCAGTCATCGTCCTCAGTCCACAACCGTCAATCCTCAATCCTCAATCTTCAATCTTCAGTTCTCAATCCTCAATCCTCAATCCTCAATCCTCAATCCTCAATGTTCAATCCCCAATACCCAAACCTCAATCTTCAATCCTCAATCCTCAACCCTCAATCCTCAATCCTCAATCCTCAACCTTCAATCCTCAATACTCAATCTTCAACCCTCAATCCTCAATCCTCAATCCTCAATCCTCATTCTTCAGTCCTCAGTCCTCAATCTTCAATCCTCAATACTCAACCTTCAATAATCAATCCTCAATTCTCAATCCTCAATACTCAATCCTCAATCGTCAATCCTCAATCCCCAATCCTCAATCTTCAGTCCACAATCCTCAATCCTCAATCCTCAACCCTCAACCTTCAATACTCAATACTCAATCTTCAATCCTCAATCCTCAATCCTCAAACCTCAAGCATGAATACTCAACCCTCAGTCCTCGTCCTCAATCCACAACCCTCAATCCTCGATCCTCAATCTTCAATACTCAACCCTCAATCCTCAATGCTCAATCCTCAATACCCAATCCTCAATCTTCAACCCGCAATCCACAATCCTCAATCCCCAATCCTCAATCCTCAATCCTCATTCCACAAACCTCAATCCTGAATCCTCAATCCTGAATCCTCAATCTTCAGCCCACAGTCCTCAACTATCAGTTGTCAATCCTCAATCCTCAATAGAATATCCTCACTTCACAGGATTCAATACTCAATACTCAACCTGCAATCTTCAAATCTCTATCCACAAACATCAATTCTCATCACTCAACCCTCAATACTCAGTCCCCAATCCTCAATCTTCAACCCTCAATCCTCAATCCTCAATACTCAATCCTCAATCCTCAATCTTCAATCCTCAATACTCAATCCTCAATCCTCAATCCTCAATCCTCAATCCTCATTCTTCAATCCTCAATACCCAATCCTCAATCTTCAGTCCTCAATCCTCAATCCTCAATCCTCAATTCTCAATCCTCAACCCCAGTCCTCAGTCCTCAAACCTCAATCCTCAATCCTCAGCCCTCATCCTCAATCCTCAATCCTCAATCCTCAACCCTCAAGCGTCAATCCTCAATCCTCAATCCTGAAACCTCAATCCACAGTCCTCAAACCTCAATCCGGAATCCTCAATCTTGAATCCTGTACCTTCAGCCGTTGGTCCTCAACAATCTATCGTCAATCCCCAATCCTCAATAGAATATCCTCAATTCACAGTTTTCAATACTCAATCCCCATTCTTCAATCTTCAAATCTCAATCCACAAACATGAATTCTCATCACTCAACCCTCAGCACTCAGTCCTCAATCTTCAATCCACAATCCTCAATCCTCAATCTTCAATCCTCAATCCTCAATTCTCAATCCTCAATACTCAATCCTCAATCCTCAATCCTCAATCCTCAATCCTCAATCCTCAATCCTCAATCCTCAATGTTCAATCCCCAATACCCAAACCTCAATCTTCAATCCTCAATCCTCAACCCTCAATCCTCAATCCTTAATCCTCAATCCTCAGACCTCAATACTCAATCTTCAACCCTCAATCCTCAATCCTCAATCCTCAATCCTCATTGTTCAGTCCTCAGTCCTCAATCTTCAATCCTCAATACTCAACCTTCAATAATCAATCCTCAATTCTCAATCCTCAATACTCAATCCTCAATCGTCAATCCTCAATCCCCAATCCTCAATCTTCAGTCCACAATCCTAAATCCTCAATCCTCAAACCTCAAGCATGAATACTCAACCCTCAGTCCTCGTCCTCAATCCACAACCCTCAATCCTCGATCCTCAATCTTCAATACTCAACCCTCAATCCTCAATGCTCAATCCTCAATACCGAATCCTCAATCTTCAACCCTCAATCCACAATCCTCAATCCCCAATCCTTAATCCTCAATCCTCATTCCACAAACCTCAATCCTGAATCCTCAATCCTGAATCCTCAGTCTTCAGCCCACAGTCCTCAACTATCAGTTGTCAATCCTCAATCCTCAATAGAATGTCCTCACTTCACAGGATTCAATACTCAATACTCAACCTGCAATCTTCAAATCTCTATCCACAAACATCAATTCTCATCACTCAACCCTCAATACTCAGTCCCCAATCCTCAATCTTCAACCCTCAATCCTGAATCCTCAATCCTCAATCCTCAGTCCTCAATCTTCAATCCTCAATACTCAATCCTCAATCCTCAATCCTCAATACTCAAACTTCAATAATCAATTCTGAATTCTCAATCCTCAATACTCAATCCTCAATCGTCAATCCTCAATCCCCAATCCTCAATCTTCAGTCCACAATCCTCAATCCTCAATCCTCAACCCTCAATCTTCAATACTCAATACTCAATCTTCAATCCTCAATCCTCAATCCTCAAACCTCAATCCTCAACCGTCAGTCCTCGTCGTCAATCGTCAATCCTCAATCCTCAATCCTCAACCTTCAATCCTCAATACTCAATATTCAATACTCAATCCTCAATCTTCAATCCTCAATCTTCAATCCTCAATCCTCAATCCTGAATCCTCAATCCTCATTCTTCAATCCTCAATACCCAATCCACGATCTTCAATCCTCAATCCTCAATCCTCAATTCTCAATCATCAATCCTCAGTCCTCAGTCCTCAAACCTCAATCCTCAACCTCAGCCCTCATCCTCAAACCTCAATCCTCAATCCTCAATCATCAATCTTCAATCCTCAATACTCAACCTTCAATAATCAATCCTCAATCGTCAATCCTCAATCCCCAATCCTCAACCTTCAATCCTCAATCCTCAATCCTCAATCCTCAATCCTCAATCCTCAATCCTCAATCCTCATTCTTCAATCCTCAATACCCAATCCTCAATCTTCAATCCTCAATCCTCAATCCTCAATTCTCAATCCTCAATCCTCAGTCCTCAGTCGTCAATCCTCAGTCCTCAACCCTCAATCCTGAATCCTCAATCCTGAATCCTCAATCTTCAGCCCTCAGTCCTCAACAATCAGTTGTCAATACTCAATCCTCAATAGAATATCATCAATTCACAGTTTTCAATACTCAATACTCAATCTACAATCTTCAAATCTCTATCATCAAACATCAATTCTCATCACACAACCCTCAACACTCAGTCCTCAATGTTCAATCCCCAATTCTCAATTCTCAAGCTTCAATCCTCAATACTGAACCTTCAATCCTCAATCCTCAATCCTCAGTCCTCAATCCTCAATCCTCAATCTTCAATCCTCAGTCCCCAATCCTCAATCTGCAACCCACAATCCTCAACCCCCAATCCTCGATCCTCAGTCCTCAATCCTCAATACTCAATCCTCAATCTTCAATCCTCAATCCTCAATCCTCAACCCTCAATCCTTAATCCTCAATCCTCAATCTTCAGTCCTCAAACCTTAATCCTGAATCCACAATCCTGAGTCCTCAATCTTCAGCGCTCAGTCCTCAACAATCAGTTGTCAATCCTCAATCCTCAAAGGAATATCATCAATTCACAGTTTTCAATACTCAATACTCAATCTGCAATCTTCAAACCTCTATCCACAAACATCAATACTCATAACTCAACACTCAACAATCCGTCGCCAGTCCTCAATCTTCAATCCTCAATCCTCAATCCTCAATCCACAATCTTCAATCCTCAATCCTCAACCCTCAATCCTCATTCCTCAAACCTCAATCCTCAACCCTCAGTCCTCATCCTCAATTCTCAATTCTCAATCCTCAATCCTCAATCCCCAATCTTCAATCCTCAATAATAAATCCTCAATCCTCAATCCTCATTCTTCAATCCTCAATACCCAATCCTCAATCTTCAATCCTCAATCCTCAATCCTCAATTCTCAATCCTCAAGCCTCAGTCCTCAGTCCTCAAATCTCAATCCTCAATCCTCAGCCCTCATCCTCCATCGTCAATCCTCAATCCTCAATCCTCAATCTTCAATCCTCAATACTCAACCTTCAATAATCAATCCTCAATTCTCAATCCTCAATACTCAATACTCAATCGTCAATCCTCAATCCCCAATCCTCAATCTTCAGTCCACAATCCCCAATCCTCAATCCTCAACCCTCAATCTTCAATACTCAATACTCAATCTTCAATCCTCAATCCTCAATCCTCAATCCTCAATCCTCAGTCCTCAATACTCAATCTACAATCCTCAATACTCAGTCTTCAATCCTCAATCCTCAATCCTCAATGCTCAATCCTCAATCCTCAACCCTCAATCCTCATTCCTCAAACCTCAATCCTCAACCCTCAGTCCTCATCCTCAATTCTCAATTCTCAATCCTCAATCCTCAATCCCCAATCTTCAATCCTCAATAATCAATCTCCAATCCTAGATCATCTATCCCCAATTTTCAATCCTTAATCCTCAACCTTCAATCCTCATTCCCCAGTCCTCAATCTTCAATCCTCAATGCTCAATCTTCAATCCTCAATCATCAGTCCTCAATGCTCAACCCTCAACCCTCAAACCTCAATCATCAACCGTCAGTCCTCGTCCTCAATCGTCAACCCTCAATCCTCAATCCTCAATCTTCAATCCTCAATACTCAATATTCAATACGCAACCCTCAATCTTCAATCCTCAATCTTCAATCTTCAATCCTCAATCCTCAATCCTCAATCCTCATTCTTCAATCCTCAATTCCCAATCCTCAATCTTCAGTCCTCAATCCTCAATCCTCAATTCTCAATCCTCAAGCCTCAGTCCTCAGTCCTCAAATCTCAATCCTCAATCCTCAGCCCTCATCCTCAATCGTCAATCCTCAATCCTCAATCCTCAATCTTCAATCCTCAATACTCAACCTTCAATAATCAATCCTCAATTCTCAATCCTCAATACTCAATCCTCAATCGTCAATCCTCAATCCCCAATCCTCAATCTTCAGTCCACAATCCTCAATCCTCAATCCTCAACCCTCAATCTTCAATACTCAATACTCAATCTTCAATCCTCAATCCTCAATCCTCAATCCTCAATCCTCAGTCCTCAATACTCAATCTACAATCCTCAATACTCAGTCTTCAATCCTCAATCCTCAATCCTCAATCCTCAATCCTCATTCATCAATCCTCAATACACAATCCTCAATATTCAATCCTCAATCCTCAATCCTCAATTCTCAATCCCCAATCCACAATCCTCAATATTCAACACTCAAGCCTCAAACATCAATCCTCAATACTCAATCATCAATCCTCAATTCTCAATACTCATTAGAATATCCTGAATTCTCATGGTTCAATACTCAATCCACAATATTCAATAATCAAATCTCAATCCTCAAACATCAATACTCAGCACTCAATACTCAACACTCAGTCCTCTCTCTTCAATCCTCCATCCTCAACCCTCAATCCTCAAGCGTCAATCCTCAATCCTCAATCCTCAATCCTCAATTCTCAGTCCACAATACTCAATCCTCAATCGTCAACCCTTAATCCTCAATCCTCAATCTTAAATCCTCAATACTCAATACTCAATACTCAATCCTCAATCTTCAATCCTCAATCTTCGATCCTCAATCCTCAATCCTCAATCCTCAATCCTCATTCATCAATCCTCAATACCCAATCCTCGATCTTCAATCCACAATCCTCAATTCTCAATTCTCAATCCTCAATCCTCAGTCCTCAGTCTTCAAATCTCAATCCTCAATCCTCAGCCCTCATCCTCAATCCTCAATCCTCAATCCTCAATCCTCATTCTTCAATCCTCAATACCCAATCCTCAATCTTCAATCCTCAATCCTCAATCCTCAATTCACAATCCTCAATCCTCAGTCCTCAGTCCTCAAATCTCAATCCTCAATCCTCAGCCCTCATTCTCAATCGTCAATCCTCAATCCTCAATCCTCAATCTTCAATCCTCAATACTCAACCTTCAATAATCAATCCTCAATTCTCAATCCTCAATACTCAATTCTCAATCGTCAATCCTCAATCCCCAATCCTCTATCTTCAGTCCACAACCCTCAATCCTCAATGCTCAACCCTCAATCTTCAATACTCAATACTCAATCCGCAGTCCTCAATCCTCAATCTTCAATCCTCAGTCCCAAATCCTCAATCTTCAATACACAATGCTCAATCCTCAATCTTCAATCCTCAATACTCAATCTTCAATCAACAATAGCCAATCCTCAATCGTCAATCCTCAATCCCCAATCCTCAATCTTCAGTTCACAATCCTCAATCCTCAATCCTCAATTCTCAGTCCTCAATACTCAATCCTCTATCCTCAATCGTCAATCCTCAATCCCCAATCCTCAACCTTCAATCCTCAATCCTCAATCCTCAATTCTCAATCCTCAATCTTTAATCCTCAATCCTCAATCCTCAACCCTCAATCCTCATTCTTCCATCCTCAATACCAAATCCTCAATCTTCAATCCTCAATCCTCAATCCTAAATCCTCAATCCTCAATCCTCAATCCTCAATCTTCAATCCTCAGTCCCATATCCTCAATCTTCAATACACAATCCCCAATCCTCGATCTTCAATCCTCAATACTCAATCTTCAATCATCAATCCTCAATCCACAAATCTCGATACTCATTCTTCAGTCCCCAATACCCAATCTTCAGTCTTCAATCCTCAATCCTTAATCCTCAATTCTCCATCCTCAATCCTCAATCCTCAGACATCAAACATCAATACTCAACCCTCAATCCTCGTCCTCAATCCACAACCCTCAATCCTCGATCCTCAAACTTCAATCATCAATATTCAATCTTCAATCTTCAATCCTCAATCCTCAACACTCAATCCTCAAGCCTCAACGTTCAATCCTCAATACCCAATCCTCAATCTTCAATCCTCAATCCTCAATCCTCAATCCTCAATCCTCAATCCTCACTCCTCAATCCTCAGTCCTCAACCCTCAATCCTGAATCCTCAATCCTGAATCCTCAATCTTCAGCCCTCAGTCCTCAACAATCAGTTGTCAATCCTCAATCCTCAATAGAATATCATCAATTCACAGTTTTCAATACTCAATACTCAATCTACAATCTTCAAATCTCTATCCACAAACATCAATTCTCATCACTCATCCCTCAACACTCAGTCCTCAATGTTCAATCCCCAATTCTCAATTCTCAATCTTCAATCCTCAATACTGAACCTTCAATCCTCAATCTTCAATCCTCAGTCCCCAATCCTCAATATGCAACCCACAATCCTCAACCCTCAATCCTCGATCCTCAGTCCTCAATCCTCAATACTCAATCCTCAATGTTCAATCAGCAATACCCAATCCTCAATCTTCAATCCTCAATCCTCAATCCTCAACCCTCAATCCTTAATCCTCAATCCTCAATCTTCGGTCCTCAAACCTTAATCCTGAACCCACAATCCTGAGTCCTCTATCTTCAGCCCTCAGTCCTCAACAATCAGTTGTCAATCCTCAATCCTCAAAGGAATATCATCAATTCACAGTTTTCAATACTCAATACTCAATCTGCAATCTTCAAACCTCTATCCACAAACATCAATACTCATAACTCAACACTCAACACTCCGTCGCCAGTCCTCAATCTTCAATCCTCAATCCTCAATCCTCAATCCTCAATCCTCAATCCTCAATTTTCAAGCCTCAATACTGAATCTTCAATCCTCAATGCTTAATCCTCAATCCTCAATCCTCAGTCCTCAACCCACAATCTTCAATCCTC
This sequence comes from Calliopsis andreniformis, assembly GCF_051401765.1. Taxonomy (NCBI): domain Eukaryota; kingdom Metazoa; phylum Arthropoda; class Insecta; order Hymenoptera; family Andrenidae; genus Calliopsis; species Calliopsis andreniformis. The sequence continues at coordinate 395,882 of NW_027480613.1, read as the reverse complement.
AAACCTCAATCCTCAATCGTCAGCCCTCGTCCTCAATCCTCAACACTCAATCCACAATCCTCAATCTTCAATCATCAATACTCAATCTTCAATCCTCAATCCTCAATCTTCAATCCTCAATCCTCAATTCTCACTCCTCAATACTCAATCCTCAATCGTCAATCCTCAATCCCCAATCCTCAATCTTCAATCCTCAATCCTCAATCCTCAATCCTCAGTCATCAATCTTCAATCCTCAATACTCAATCTTCAATCCACAATCTTCAATCCTCAATCCTCAATGCTCAATCCTCAATCCTCAACCCTCAATCCTCATTCCTCATTCCTCAAACCTCAATCCTCAACCCTCTGTCCTCATCTTCAATTCTCAATTCTCAATCCCCGAACCTCAATCCCCAATCTTCAATCCTCAATAATCAATCTCCAATCCTAGATCATCTATCCCCAATTTTCAATCCTTAATCCTCAACCTTCAATCCTCATCCCCCAGTCCTCAATCTTCAATCCTCAATGCTCAATCCTCAATCCTCAATCATCAGTCCTCAATCCTCAACCGTCAACCCTCAAACCTCAATCCTCAACCGTCAGTCCTCGTCCTCAATCGTCAACCCTCAATCCTCAATCCTCAATCTTCAATCCTCAATACTCAATATTCAATACGCAATACTCAATCTTCACTCCTCAATCTTCAATCTTCAATCCTCAATCCTCAATCCTCAACCCTCAATCCTCATTCTTCAATCCTCAATACCCAATCCTCAATCTTCAATCCTCAATCCTCAATCCTCAATTCACAATCCTCAATCCTCAGTCCTCAGTCCTCAAATCTCAATCCTCAATCCTCAGCCCTCATTCTCAATCGTCAATCCTCAATCCTCAATCCTCAATCTTCAATCCTCAATACTCAACCTTCAATAATCAATCCTCAATTCTCAATCCTCAATACTCAATTCTCAATCGTCAATCCTCAATCCCCAATCCTCTATCTTCAGTCCACAATCCTCAATCCTCAATGCTCAACCCTCAATCTTCAATACTCAATACTCAATCCGCAGTCCTCAATCCTCAATCTTCAATCCTCAGTCCCAAATCCTCAATCTTCAATACACAATGCTCAATCCTCAATCTTCAATCCTCAATACTCAATCTTCAATCAACAATAGCCAATCCTCAATCGTCAATCCTCAATCCCCAATCCTCAATCTTCAGTTCACAATCCTCAATCCTCAATCCTCAATTCTCAGTCCTCAATACTCAATCCTCTATCCTCAATCGTCAATCCTCAATCCCCAATCCTCAACCTTCAATCCTCAATCCTCAATCCTCAATTCTCAATCCTCAATCTTTAATCCTCAATCCTCAATCCTCAACCCTCAATCCTCATTCTTCCATCCTCAATACCAAATCCTCAATCTTCAATCCTCAATCCTCAATCCTAAATCCTCAATCCTCAATCCTCAATCCTCAATCTTCAATCCTCAGTCCCATATCCTCAATCTTCAATACACAATCCCCAATCCTCGATCTTCAATCCTCAATACTCAATCTTCAATCATCAATCCTCAATCCACAAATCTCGATACTCATTCTTCAGTCCCCAATACCCAATCTTCAGTCTTCAATCCTCAATCCTTAATCCTCAATTCTCCATCCTCAATCCTCAATCCTCAGACATCAAACATCAATACTCAACCCTCAATCCTCGTCCTCAATCCACAACCCTCAATCCTCGATCCTCAAACTTCAATCATCAATATTCAATCTTCAATCTTCAATCCTCAATCCTCAACACTCAATCCTCAAGCCTCAACGTTCAATCCTCAATACCCAATCCTCAATCTTCAATCCTCAATCCTCAATCCTCAATCCTCAATCCTCAATCCTCACTCCTCAATCCTCAGTCCTCAACCCTCAATCCTGAATCCTCAATCCTGAATCCTCAATCTTCAGCCCTCAGTCCTCAACAATCAGTTGTCAATCCTCAATCCTCAATAGAATATCATCAATTCACAGTTTTCAATACTCAATACTCAATCTACAATCTTCAAATCTCTATCCACAAACATCAATTCTCATCACTCATCCCTCAACACTCAGTCCTCAATGTTCAATCCCCAATTCTCAATTCTCAATCTTCAATCCTCAATACTGAACCTTCAATCCTCAATCTTCAATCCTCAGTCCCCAATCCTCAATATGCAACCCACAATCCTCAACCCTCAATCCTCGATCCTCAGTCCTCAATCCTCAATACTCAATCCTCAATGTTCAATCAGCAATACCCAATCCTCAATCTTCAATCCTCAATCCTCAATCCTCAACCCTCAATCCTTAATCCTCAATCCTCAATCTTCGGTCCTCAAACCTTAATCCTGAACCCACAATCCTGAGTCCTCTATCTTCAGCCCTCAGTCCTCAACAATCAGTTGTCAATCCTCAATCCTCAAAGGAATATCATCAATTCACAGTTTTCAATACTCAATACTCAATCTGCAATCTTCAAACCTCTATCCACAAACATCAATACTCATAACTCAACACTCAACACTCCGTCGCCAGTCCTCAATCTTCAATCCTCAATCCTCAATCCTCAATCCTCAATCCTCAATCCTCAATTTTCAAGCCTCAATACTGAATCTTCAATCCTCAATGCTTAATCCTCAATCCTCAATCCTCAGTCCTCAACCCACAATCTTCAATCCTCAAACCTCAATCCTCAATCGTCAGCCCTCGTCCTCAATCCTCAACACTCAATCCACAATCCTCAATCTTCAATCATCAATACTCAATCTTCAATCCTCAATCCTCAATCTTCAATCCTCAATCCTCAATTCTCACTCCTCAATACTCAATCCTCAATCGTCAATCCTCAATCCCCAATCCTCAATCTTCAATCCTCAATCCTCAATCCTCAATCCTCAGTCATCAATCTTCAATCCTCAATACTCAATCTTCAATCCACAATCTTCAATCCTCAATCCTCAATGCTCAATCCTCAATCCTCAACCCTCAATCCTCATTCCTCATTCCTCAAACCTCAATCCTCAACCCTCTGTCCTCATCTTCAATTCTCAATTCTCAATCCCCGAACCTCAATCCCCAATCTTCAATCCTCAATAATCAATCTCCAATCCTAGATCATCTATCCCCAATTTTCAATCCTTAATCCTCAACCTTCAATCCTCATTCCCCAGTCCTCAATCTTCAATCCTCAATGCTCAATCCTCAATCCTCAATCATCAGTCCTCAATCCTCAACCGTCAACCCTCAAACCTCAATCCTCAACCGTCAGTCCTCGTCCTCAATCGTCAACCCTCAATCCTCAATCCTCAATCCTCAATCCTCAATCCTCAATTCTCAATCCTCAACCCCAGTCCTCAGTCCTCAAACCTCAATCCTCAATCCTCAGCCCTCATCCTCAATCCTCAATCCTCAATCCTCAACCCTCAAGCGTCAATCCTCAATAATCAATCTTCAATCCTCAATCCTCAATCTTCAATCCTCAATACTCAATATTCAATCCTCAATCCTCAATCCTCAACCCTCAATCCTCAATCCCCAATCCTCAATCTTCAATCATCCATACTCAAACTGCAATCCTCAATCCTCAGTCCTCACTCCTCAATCCTCATTCTTCAACCCTCAATAGCGAATCCTCAATCTTCAATCCTCAATCCTCAATCCCCAATTCTCAATCCTCAATCCTCAGTCCTCAGCCCTCAAACCTCAATCCTCAACCCTCAGCCCTCATCCTCATTCCTCAATCCTCAATGCTCAGTCCTCAATCTTCAATCCTCAATAATCAATCTTCAATCCTCAATCCTCAACCCTCAATCCTCAGACCACAAACCTCAATCCTGAATCCTCAATCCTGAATCCTCAATCTTCAGCACTGGGTCCTCAACAATCAGTTGTCAATCCTCAATCCCCAATAGAATATCCTCAATTCAGAGTTTTCAAAACTCAATACTCAATCTGCAGTCTTCAGATCTCTATCCACAAACATCAATTCTCATCACTCAACCCTTAATACTCAGTCCCCAATCCTCAATCTTCAATCCTCAATCCTCAATCCTCAATCCTCAATCTTAATCTTCAATACTCAATACTCAATCTTCAGTCCTCAATCCTCAATCCTTAATCCTCAGTCCTCAACCTTCAATCCTCAATACTCAATCTTCAATCCTCAATCCTCAATCCTCAATCCTCAATCATCAATCCTCAATCCTAAATCGTCAATCTTCAATCCTCAATACTCAATCTTCAATCCTCAATCCTCAATCCTCAATCTTCAACCCTCAGTACCAAATCCTCAATCTCCAATACACAATCCTCAATCCTCAATCTTCAATCCTCAATACTCAATCTTCAATCATCAATCCTCAATCCTCAATTCTCAATACTCATTCTTCAGTCCCCAATACCCAATCCTCAATCTTCAATCCTCAATCCTTAATCCTCAATTCTCAATCCTCAATCCTCAATCCTCAGACATCAAACATCAATACTCAACCCTCAATCCTCGTCCTCAATCCACAAACCTCAATCCTCGATCCTCAAACTTCAATCATCAATATTCAAACTTCAATCCTCAATCCTCAATCCTCAATACTCAATCCTCAATCCTCAATGTTCGATCCTCAATACCCTATCTTCAATCTTCAATCCTCAATACTCAATCCTCAATCCTCAATCCTCAGTCCTCAATCCTCAATCCTCAGTCCTCAAACCTCAATCCAGAATCCTCGATCCTGAATCCTCAATCTTTAGCCCTCAGTCCTCAACAATCAGTAGTCAATCCTCAATCCTCAATAGAATATCCTCAATTCACAGGTTTCAATAGTCAATACTCAACCTGCAATCTTCAAATCTCTATACACAAACATCAATTCTCATCACTCAACCCTCAACACTCAGTCCCCAATCCTCAATCTTCAATCCCCAATCCTCAACCCTCAATCCTCAATAATCAATCTCCAATCCTAGATCCTCAATCCCCAATCTTCAATCCTTAATCCTCAACATTCAATCCTCATTCCCCAGTCCTCAATCTTCAATCCTCAATGCTCAATCCTCAATCCTCAATCATCAGTCCTCAATCCTCAACCCTCAACCCTCAAACCTCAATCCTCAACCGTCAGTCCCCGTCCTCAATCGTCAACCCACAATCCTCAATCCTCAATCTTCAATCCTCAATACTCAATATTCAATCCTCAATAATCAATCTGCAATCCTAGATCCCCAATCCCCAATCTTCAATCCTTAATCCTCAACCTTCAATCCTCATTCCCCAGTCCTCAATCTTCAATCCTCAATGCTCAATCCTCAATCCTCAATCATCAATCCTCAATACTTAACCTTCAATAATCAATCCTCAATTCTCAATCCTCAATACTCAATCCTCAATCGTCAATCCTCAATCCCCAATCCTCAATCTTCAGTCCACAATCCTCAATCCTCAATGCTCAACCCTCAATCTTCAATACTCAATACTCAATCCTCAGTCCTCAATCCTCAATCTTCAATCCTCAGTCCCAAATCCTCAATCTTCAATACACAATCCTCAATCCTCAATCTTCAATCCTCAATACTCAATCTTCAATCATCAATACTCAATCCTCAATCGTCAATCCTCAATCCCCAATCCTCAATCTTCAGTCCACAATCCTCAATCCTCAATCCTCAATTCTCAGTCCTCAATACTCAATCCTCTATCCTCAATCGTCAATCCTCAATCCCCAATCCTCAACCTTCAATCCTCAATCCTCAATCTTCAATCCTCAATCCTCAATCCTCAATCCTCAATCCTCATTCTTCCATCCTCAATACCAAATCCTCAATCTTCAATCCTCAATCCTCAATCCTAAATCCTCAATCCTCAATCCTCAATCCTCAATCTTCAATCCTCAGTCCCAAATCCTCAATCTTCAATACACAATCCCTAATCCTCAATCTTCGATCCTCAATACTCAATCTTCAATCATCAATCCTCAATCCACTATTCTCAATACTCATTCTTCAGTCCCCAATACCCAATATTCAATCTTCAATCCTCAATCCTTAATCCTCAATTCTCCATCCTCAATCCTCAATCCTCAGACATCAAACATCAATACTGAACCCTCAATCCTCGTCCTCAATCCACAACCCTCAATCCTCGATCCTCAAACTTCAATCATCAATATTCAATCTTCAATCTTCAATCCTCAATCCTCAACACTCAATCCTCAAACCTCAATGTTCAATCCTCAATACCCAATCCTCAATCTTCAATCCTCAATCCTCAATCCTCAATCCTCAATCCTCAATCCTCAATCCTCAATCCTCAGTCCTCAACCCTCAATCCTGAATCCTCAATCCTGAATCCTCAATCTTCAGCCCTCAGTCCTCAACAATCAGTTGTCAATACTCAATCCTCAATAGAATATCATCAATTCACAGTTTTCAATACTCAATACTCAATCTACAATCTTCAAATCTCTATCCTCAAACATCAATTCTTATCACACAACCCTCAACACTCAGTCCTCAATGTTCAATCCCCAATTCTCAATTCTCAAGCTTCAATCCTCAATACTGAACCTTCAATCCTCAATCCTCAATCCTCAGTCCTCAATCCTCAATCCTCAATCTTCAATCCTCAGTCCCCAATCCTCAATCTGCAACCCACAATCCTCAACCCCCAATCCTCGATCCTCAGTCCTCAATCCTCAATACTCAATCCTCAATGTTCAATCCGCAATACCCAATCCTCAATCTTCAATCCTCAATCCTCAATCCTCAACCCTCAATCCTTAATCCTCAATCCTCAATCTTCAGTCCTCAAACCTTAATCCTGAATCCACAATCCTGAGTCCTCAATCTTCAGCGCTCAGTCCTCAACAATCAGTTGTCAATCCTCAATCCTCAAAGGAATATCATCAATTCACAGTTTTCAATACTCAATACTCAATCTGCAATCTTCAAACCTCTATCCACAAACATCAATACTCATAACTCAACACTCAACAATCCGTCGCCAGTCCTCAATCTTCAATCCTCAATCCTCAATCCTCAATCCTCAATCCTCAATACTCAATTATCAAGCCACAATACTGAATCTTCTATCCTCAATGCTTAATCCTCAATCCTCAATCCTCAATCCTCATCCCACAATCCTCAATCCTCAAACCTCAATCCTCAATCGTCAGCCCTCGTCCTCAATCCTCAACACTCAATCCACAATCCTCAATCTTCAATCATCAATACTCAATCTTCAATCCTCAATCCTCAATCTTCAATACTCAATCCTCAATTCTCAATCCTCAATACTCAATCCTCAATCGTCAATCCTCAATCCCCAATCCTCAATCTTCAGTCCACAATCCTCAATCCTCAATCCTCAACCCTCAATCTTCAATCCTCAATCCTCAATGCTCAATCCTCAATCCTCAACCCTCAATCCTCATTCCTCATTCCTCAAACCTCAATCCTCAACCCTCTGTCCTCATCTTCAATTCTCAATTCTCAATCCCCGAACCTCAATCCCCAATCTTCAATCCTCAATAATCAATCTCCAATCCTAGATCATCTATCCCCAATTTTCAATCCTTAATCCTCAACCTTCAATCCTCATTCCCCAGTCCTCAATCTTCAATCCTCAATGCTCAATCCTCAATCCTCAATCATCAGTCCTCAATTCTCAACCGTCAACCATCAAACCTCAATCCTCAACCGTCAGTCCTCGTCCTCAATCGTCAACCCTCAATCCTCAATCCTCAATCTTCAATCCTCAATACTCAATATTCAATACGCAATACTCAATCTTCAATCCTCAATCTTCAATCTTCAATCCTCAATCCTCAATCCTCAACCCTCAATCCTCATTCTTCAATCCTCAATACCCAATCCTCAATCTTCAATCCTCAATCCTCAATCCTCAATTCTCAATCCTCAATCCTCAGCCCTCAGTCCTCAAATCTCAATCCTCAATCCTCAGCCCTCATCCTCAATCGTCAATCCTCAATCCTCATTCCTCAATCTTCAATCCTCAATACTCAAACTTCAATAATCAATCCTCACTCAACAATACTCAATCCTCAATCGTCAATCGTCAATCCTCAATCCCCAATCCTCAATCTTCAATCCTCAATCCTCAATCCTCAATCCTCAATCCTCAATATTCAACACACAACCCTCAACCATCAATCGTCAATACTTAACCATCAATCCTCAATTCTCAATACTCAATAGAATATCCTGAATTCTCATAGTTCAATACTCAATCCAAAAAATTCAATAATCAAATCTCAATCCTCAAACATCAATTCTCAACACTCAATCCTCAATACTCAGTCCTCTCTCTTCAATCCTCCATCCTCAATCCTCAACACTCAAGCGTCAATCCTCAATCCTCAATCCTCAACCCTCAATCCTCAATCCTCAATCCTCAATCTTCAATCCTCAATACTCAATCCTCAATCCTCAACCCTCAATCCTCAATCCTCATTCTTCAATCCTCAATACGCAATCCTCAATCATCAGTCCTCAATCCTCAATCCTCAATCCTCAATTCTCAATCCTCAACCCCAGTCCTCAGTCCTCAAACCTCAATCCTCAATCCTCAGCCCTCATCCTCAATCCTCAATCCTCAATCCTCAACCCTCAAGCGTCAATCCTCAATAATCAATCTTCAATCCTCAATCCTCAATCTTCAATCCTCAATACTCAATATTCAATCCTCAATCCTCAATCCTCAACCCTCAATCCTCAATCCCCAATCCTCAATCTTCAATCATCCATACTCAAACTGCAATCCTCAATCCTCAGTCCTCACTCCTCAATCCTCATTCTTCAACCCTCAATAGCGAATCCTCAATCTTCAATCCTCAATCCTCAATCCCCAATTCTCAATCCTCAATCCTCAGTCCTCAGCCCTCAAACCTCAATCCTCAACCCTCAGCCCTCATCCTCATTCCTCAATCCTCAATGCTCAGTCCTCAATCTTCAATCCTCAATAATCAATCTTCAATCCTCAATCCTCAACCCTCAATCCTCAGACCACAAACCTCAATCCTGAATCCTCAATCCTGAATCCTCAATCTTCAGCACTGGGTCCTCAACAATCAGTTGTCAATCCTCAATCCCCAATAGAATATCCTCAATTCAGAGTTTTCAAAACTCAATACTCAATCTGCAGTCTTCAGATCTCTATCCACAAACATCAATTCTCATCACTCAACCCTTAATACTCAGTCCCCAATCCTCAATCTTCAATCCTCAATCCTCAATCCTCAATCCTCAATCCTCAATCCTCAACCTTAATCTTCAATACTCAATACTCAATCTTCAGTCCTCAATCCTCAATCCTTAATCCACAGTCCTCAACCTTCAATCCTCAATACTCAATCTTCAATCCTCAATCCTCAATCCTCAATCCTCAATCATCAATCCTCAATCCTAAATCGTCAATCTTCAATCCTCAATACTCAATCTTCAATCCTCAATCCTCAATCCTCAATCTTCAACCCTCAGTACCAAATCCTCAATCTCCAATACACAATCCTCAATCCTCAATCTTCAATCCTCAATACTCAATCTTCAATCATCAATCCTCAATCCTCAATTCTCAATACTCATTCTTCAGTCCCCAATACCCAATCCTCAATCTTCAATCCTCAATCCTTAATCCTCAATTCTCAATCCTCAATCCTCAATCCTCAATATTCAACACACAACCCTCAACCATCAATCCTCAACACTCAACCATCAATCCTCAATTCTCAATACTCAATAGAACACCCTGAATTCTCATGGTTCAATACTCAATCCACAAAATTCAATAATCAAGTCTCAATCCTCAAACATCAATTCTCAACACTCAATCCTCAATACTCAGTCCTCTCTCTTCAATCCTCCATCCTCAATCCTCAACCCTCAATCCTCAGTCATCAATACTCAATCTTCAATACTCAATACTCAATCCTCAATCCTCAACCCTCAATCCTCAATCCTCAACCCTCAATCCTCGATCCTCAATCCTCAACCTTCAATCCTCAATACTCAATCTTCAACCCTCAATCCTCAATCCTCAATCCTCAATCCTCATTCTTCAATCCTCAGTCCTCAATCTTCAATCCTCAATACTCAACCTTCACTAATCAATCCTCAATTCTCAATCCTCAATACTCAATCCTCAATCGTCAATCCTCAATCCCCAATCCTCAATCTTCAGTCCACAATCGTCAATCCTCAATCCGCAACCCTCAATCTTCAATACTCAATACTCAATCTTCAATCCTCAATCCTCAATCCTCAAACCTCAAGCATCAATGCACAACCCTCAGTCCTCGTCCTCAATCCACAACCCTCAATCCTCGATCCTCAATCTTCAATACTCAACCCTCAGTCCTCAATGCTCAATCCTCAATACCCAATCCTCAATCTTCAACCCTCAATCCACAATCCTCAATCCCCAATCCTCAATCCTCAATCCTCATTCCACAATCCTCAATCCTGAATCCACAATCCTGAATCCTCAATCTTCAGCCCACAGTCCTCAACTATCAGTTGTCAATCCTCAATGCTCAATAGAATATCCTCACTTCACAGGATTCAATACACAATACTCATCCTGCAATCTTCAAATCTCTATCCACAAACATCAATTCTCATCACTCAACCCTCAATACTCAGTCCCCAATCCTCAATCTTCAACCCTCAATCCTGAATCCTCAATCCTCAATCCTCAGTCCTCAATCTTCAATCCTCAATACTCAATCCTCAATCCTCAATCCTCAATACTCAAACTTCAATAATCAATTCTGAATTCTCAATCCTCAATACTCAATCCTCAATCGTCAATCCTCAATCCCCAATCCTCAATCTTCAGTCCACAATCCTCAATCCTCAATCCTCAACCCTCAATCTTCAATACTCAATACTCAATCTTCAATCCTCAATCCTCAATCCTCAAACCTCAATCCTCAACCGTCAGTCCTCGTCGTCAATCGTCAATCCTCAATCCTCAATCCTCAATCTTCAATCCTCAATACTCAATATTCAATACTCAATCCTCAATCTTCAATCCTCAATCTTCAATCCTCAATCCTCAATCCTCAATCCTCAATCCTCATTCTTCAATCCTCAATACCCAATCCACGATCTTCAATCCTCAATCCTCAATCCTCAATTCTCAATCATCAATCCTCAGTCCTCAGTCCTCAAACCTCAATCCTCAACCTCAGCCCTCATCCTCAAACCTCAATCCTCAATCCTCAATCCTCAATCTTCAATCCTCAATACTCAACCTTCAATAATCAATCCTCAATTCTCAATCCTCAATACTCAATCCTCAATCGTCAATCCTCAATCCCCAATCCTCAGTCTTCAGTCCACAATCCTCAATCCTCAATCCTCAACCCTCAATCTTCAATACTCAATACTCAATCTTCAATCCTCAATCCTCAATCCTCAAACCTCAATCCTCAACCGTCAGTCCTCGTCCTCAATCGTCAACCCTCAATCCTCAATCCTCAATCTTCAATCCTCAACCCTCAGTCTTCAATACTCAATACTCAATCTTCAATCCTCAATCCTCAATCCTCAATCCTCAATCCTCAGTCCTCAATCCTCAATCTACAATTCTCAATACTCAGTCTTCAATCCTCAATCCTCAATGCTCAATCCGCAATCCTCATTCTTCAATCCTCAATACACAATCCTCAATATTCAATCCTCAATCCTCAATCCTCAATTCTCAATCCTCAATCCTCAATCCTCAATATTCAACACTCAAGCCTCAAACATCAATCCTCAATACTCAATCATCAATCCTCAATTCTCAATACTCAATAGAATATCCTGAATTCTCATGGTTCAATACTCAATCCACAATATTCAATAATCAAATCTCAATCCTCAAACATCAATTCTCAACACTCAATACTCAACACTCGGGCCTCTCCCTTCAATCCTCCATCCTCAACCCTCAATCCTCAAGCGTCAATCCTCAATCCTCAAACCTCAAACCTCAATCCTCAGTCCTCAAACCTCAATCCCGAATCCTCAATCCTGAATCCTCAATCTTCAGCCCTCAGTCCTCAAAAATCAATTGTCAATCCTCAATCCTAAATAGAATATCCTCAATTCACAGTTTTCAATACTGAACCCCATTCTTCAATCTTCAAATCTCAATCCACAAACATCAATCCTCATCACTCAAACATCAACACCCAGTCCTCAATATTCAATCCTCAATCCTCAATCCTCAATCTTCAATCCTCAAAATTCAATACTCAATCCTCAATCCTCAATCCTCAATTCGCAGTCCTCAATACTCAATCCTCTATCCTCAATCGTCAATCCTCAATCCCCAATCCTCAACCTTCATTCCTCAATCCTCAATCCTCAATCCTCAATCCTCAATCCTCAATCCTCAATCCTCATTCTTCAATCCTCAATACCCAATCCTCAATCTTCAATCCTCAATCCTCAATCCTCAATTCTCAATCCTCAATCCTCAGTCCTCAGTCGTCAAATCTCAATCCTCAATCCTCAGCCCTCAGCCTCCATCGTCAACCCTCAACCCTCAATCCTCAATCTTCAATCCTCAATACTTAACCTTCAATAATCAATCCTCAATTCTCAATCCTCAATACTCAATCCTCAATCGTCAATCCTCAATCCCCAATCCTCAATCTTCAGTCCACAATCCTCAATCCTCAATGCTCAACCCTCAATCTTCAATACTCAATACTCAATCCTCAGTCCTCAATCCTCGATCTTCAATCCTCAGTCCCAAATCCTCAATCTTCAATACACAATCCTCAATCCTCAATCTTCAATCCTCAATACTCAATCTTCAATCATCAATACTCAATCCTCAATCGTCAATCCTCAATCCCCAATCCTCAATCTTCAGTCCACAATCCTCAATCCTCAATCCTCAATTCTCAGTCCTCAATACTCAATCCTCTATCCTCAATCGTCAATCCTCAATCCCCAATCCTCAACCTTCAATCCTCAATCCTCAATCTTCAATCCTCAATCCTCAATCCTCAATCCTCAATCCTCATTCTTCCATCCTCAATACCAAATCCTCAATCTTCAATCCTCAATCCTCAATCCTAAATCCTCAATCCTCAATCCTCAATCCTCAATCTTCAATCCTCAGTCCCAAATCCTCAATCTTCAATACACAATCCCTAATCCTCAATCTTCGATCCTCAATACTCAATCTTCAATCATCAATCCTCAATCCACTATTCTCAATACTCATTCTTCAGTCCCCAATACCCAATATTCAATCTTCAATCCTCAATCCTTAATCCTCAATTCTCCATCCTCAATCCTCAATCCTCAGACATCAAACATCAATACTGAACCCTCAATCCTCGTCCTCAATCCACAACCCTCAATCCTCGATCCTCAAACTTCAATCATCAATATTCAATCTTCAATCTTCAATCCTCAATCCTCAACACTCAATCCTCAAACCTCAATGTTCAATCCTCAATACCCAATCCTCAATCTTCAATCCTCAATCCTCAATCCTCAATCCTCAATCCTCAATCCTCAATCCTCAATCCTCAGTCCTCAACCCTCAATCCTGAATCCTCAATCCTGAATCCTCAATCTTCAGCCCTCAGTCCTCAACAATCAGTTGTCAATACTCAATCCTCAATAGAATATCATCAATTCACAGTTTTCAATACTCAATACTCAATCTACAATCTTCAAATCTCTATCCTCAAACATCAATTCTCATCACACAACCCTCAACACTCAGTCCTCAATGTTCAATCCCCAATTCTCAATTCTCAAGCGTCAATCCTCAATACTGAACCTTCAATCCTCAATCCTCAATCCTCAGTCCTCAATCCTCTATCCTCAATCTTCAATCCTCAGTCCCCAATCCTCAATCTGCAACCCACAATCCTCAACCCCCAATCCTCGATCCTCAGTCCTCAATCCTCAATACTCAATCCTCAATGTTCAATCCGCAATACCCAATCCTCAATCTTCAATCCTCAATCCTCAATCCTCAACCCTCAATCCTTAATCCTCAATCCTCAATCTTCAGTCCTCAAACCTTAATCCTGAATCCACAATCCTGAGTCCTCAATCTTCAGCGCTCAGTCCTCAACAATCAGTTGTCAATCCTCAATCCTCAAAGGAATATCATCAATTCACAGTTTTCAATACTCAATACTCAATCTGCAATCTTCAAACCTCTATCCACAAACATCAATACTCATAACTCAACACTCAACAATCCGTCGCCAGTCCTCAATCTTCAATCCTCAATCCTCAATCCTCAATCCTCAATCCTCAGTCCTCAATTTTCAAGCCACAATACTGAATCTTCTATCCTCAATGCTTAATCCTCAATCCTCAATCCTCAATCCTCAATCCTCATCCCACAATCCTCAATCCTCAAACCTCAATCCTCAATCGTCAGCCCTCGTCCTCAATCCTCAACACTCAATCCACAATCCTCAATCTTCAATCATCAATACTCAATCTTCAATCCTCAATCCTCAATCTTCAATCCTCAATCCTCAATTCTCACTCCTCACTACTCAATCCTCAATCGTCAATCCTCAATCCCCAATCCTCAATCTTCAATCCTCAATCCTCAATCCTCAATCCTCAGTCATCAATCTTCAATCCTCAATACTCAATCTTCAATCCACAATCTTCAATCCTCAATCCTCAATGCTCAATCCTCAATCCTCAACCCTCAATCCTCATTCCTCAAACCTCAATCCTCAACCCTCAGTCCTCATCCTCAATTCTCAATTCTCAATCCTCAATCCTCAATCCCCAATCTTCAATCCTCAATAATAAATCCTCAATCCTCAATCCTCATTCTTCAATCCTCAATACCCAATCCTCAATCTTCAATCCTCAATCCTCAATCCTCAATTCTCAATCCTCAAGCCTCAGTCCTCAGTCCTCAAATCTCAATCCTCAATCCTCAGCCCTCATCCTCAATCGTCAATCCTCAATCCTCAATCCTCAATCTTCAATCCTCAATACTCAACCTTCAATAATCAATCCTCAATTCTCAATCCTCAATACTCAATACTCAATCGTCAATCCTCAATCCCCAATCCTCAATCTTCAGTCCACAATCCCCAATCCTCAATCCTCAACCCTCAATCTTCAATACTCAATACTCAATCTTCAATCCTCAATCCTCAATCCTCAATCCTCAATCCTCAGTCCTCAATACTCAATCTACAATCCTCAATACTCAGTCTTCAATCCTCAATCCTCAATCCTCAATGCTCAATCCTCAATCCTCAACCCTCAATCCTCATCCCTCAAACCTCAATCCTCAACCCTCTGTCCTCATCTTCAATTCTCAATTCTCAATCCTCGAACCTCAATCCCCAATCTTCAATCCTCAATAATCAATCTCCAATCCTAGATCATCTATCCCCAATTTTCAATCCTTAATCCTCAACCTTCAATCCTCATTCCCCAGTCCTCAATCTTCAATCCTCAATGCTCAATCCTCAATCCTCAATCATCAGTCCTCAATCCTCAACCGTCAACCCTCAAACCTCAATCCTCAACCGTCAGTCCTCGTCCTCAATCGTCAACCCTCAATCCTCAATCCTCAATCTTCAATCCTCAATACTCAATATTCAATACGCAATACTCAATCTTCAATCCTCAATCTTCAATCTTCAATCCTCAATACCCAATCCTCAATCTTCAATCCTCAATTCTCAATCCTCAATTCTCAATCCTCAATCCTCAGCCCTCAGTCCTCAAATCTCAATCCTCAATCCTCAGCCCTCATCCTCAATCGTCAATCCTCAATCCTCATTCCTCAATCTTCAATCCTCAATACTCAAACTTCAATAATCAATCCTCACTCCTCAATACTCAATCCTCCATCGTCAATCGTCAATCCTCAATCCCCAATCCTCAATCTTCAATCCTCAATCCTCAATCCTCAATCCTCAATCCTCAATATTCAACACACAACCCTCAACCATCAATCGTCAATACTTAACCATCAATCCTCAATTCTCAATACTCAATAGAATATCCTGAATTCTCATAGTTCAATACTCAATCCAAAAAATTCAATAATCAAATCTCAATCCTCAAACATCAATTCTCAACACTCAATCCTCAATACTCAGTCCTCTCTCTTCAATCCTCCATCCTCAATCCTCAACACTCAAGCGTCAATCCTCAATCCTCAATCCTCAACCCTCAATCCACAGTCCTCAAACCTCAATCCGGAATCCTCAATCTTGAATCCTGAACCTTCAGCCGTTGGTCCTCAACAATCTATCGCCAATCCCCAATCCTCAATAGAATATCCTCAATTCACAGTTTTCAATACTCAATCCCCATTCTTCAATCTTCAAATCTCAATCCACAAACATCAATTCTCATCACTCAACCCTCAGCACTCAGTCCTCAATCTTCAATCCACAATCCTCAATTCTCAATCTTCAATTCTCAATCCTCAATTCTCAACCCTCAATACACAATCCTCAATCCTCAATCCTCAATCCTCAATCCTCAATCCTCAATCCTCAGACCTCAAACATCAATACTCAACCCTCAGTCCTCGTCCTCAATCCACAACCCTCAATCCTCAATCCTCAATCTTCAATTCTCAATCCTCAATCCTCAATCCTCAACCCTCAATCCTCAGTCCTCAACCGTCAATCCTGAATACTCAATTCTGAATCCTCAATCTTCAGCCCTCAGTCCTCAACCATCAATCCTCAATTCTCAATACTCAATAGAATATCCTGAATTCACATGTTTCAATACTCAATCCACAAAATTCAATAATCAAATCTCAATCCTCAAACATCATTTCTCAACACTCAATCCTCAATACTCAGTCCTCTCTCTTCGATACTCCATCCTCAATCCTCAATCCTCAAGCGTCAATCCTCAATCCTCAATCCTCGTCCCTCAATCCTCAGTCCTCAAACCTCAATCCGGAATCCTACATCTTGAATCCTCAACCTTCAGCCGTCGGTCCTCAACAATCAATTGTCAATCCCCAATGCTCAGTAGAATATCCTCAATTCACAGTTTTCATTACTCAATACTCAATCTGCAATCTTCAAATCTCTATCCACAAACATCAATACTCATCACTCAACCCTCAACACTCAGTCCTCAATCCTCAATATTCAATCCTCAATCCTCAATCCTCAATCCACAATCCTCAACATTCAATCCTCAAAACTCAATCTTCAATGCTAATTCCTCAATCCTCAATCCTCAATTCTCAATCCTCAATCCTCAATCCTTAATATTCAACACTCAAGCCTCAAACATCAATCCTCAATACTCAATCATCAATCCTCAATTCTCAATACTCAACAGAATATCCTGAATTCTCATGGTTCAATACTCAATCCACAAAATTCAATAATCAAGTCTCAATCCTCAAACATCAATTCTCAACACTCAATCCTCAATACTCAGTCCTCTCTCTTCAATCCTCCATCCTCAATCCTCAACCCTCAATCCTCAGTCATCAATACTCAATCTTCAATACTCAATCCTCAATCCTCAATCCTCAACCCTCAATCCTCAAACCTCAACCCTCAATCCTCGATCCTCAATCCTCAACCTTCAATCCTCAATACTCAATCTTCAACCCTCAATCCTCAATCCTCAATCCTCAATCCTCATTCTTCAATCCTCAGTCCTCAATCTTCAATCCTCAATACTCAACCTTCACTAATCAATCCTCAATTCTCAATCCTCAATACTCAATCCTCAATCGTCAATCCTCAATCCCCAATCCTCAATCTTCAGTCCACAATCGTCAATCCTCAATCCGCAACCCTCAATCTTCAATACTCAATACTCAATCTTCAATCCTCAATCCTCAATCCTCAAACCTCAAGCATCAATGCACAACCCTCAGTCCTCGTCCTCAATCCACAACCCTCAATCCTCGATCCTCAATCTTCAATACTCAACCCTCAGTCCTCAATGCTCAATCCTCAATACCCAATCCTCAATCTTCAACCCTCAATCCACAATCCTCAATCCCCAATCCTCAATCCTCAATCCTCATTCCACAATCCTCAATCCTGAATCCACAATCCTGAATCCTCAATCTTCAGCCCACAGTCCTCAACTATCAGTTGTCAATCCTCAATGCTCAATAGAATATCCTCACTTCACAGGATTCAATACACAATACTCATCCTGCAATCTTCAAATCTCTATCCACAAACATCAATTCTCATCACTCAACCCTCAATACTCAGTCCCCAATCCTCAATCTTCAACCCTCAATCCTGAATCCTCAATCCTCAATCCTCAGTCCTCAATCTTCAATCCTCAATACTCAATCCTCAATCCTCAATCCTCAATACTCAAACTTCAATAATCAATTCTGAATTCTCAATCCTCAATACTCAATCCTCAATCGTCAATCCTCAATCCCCAATCCTCAATCTTCAGTCCACAATCCTCAATCCTCAATCCTCAACCCTCAATCTTCAATACTCAATACTCAATCTTCAATCCTCAATCCTCAATCCTCAAACCTCAATCCTCAACCGTCAGTCCTCGTCGTCAATCGTCAATCCTCAATCCTCAATCCTCAATCTTCAATCCTCAATACTCAATATTCAATACTCAATCCTCAATCTTCAATCCTCAATCTTCAATCCTCAATCCTCAATCCTCAATCCTCAATCCTCATTCTTCAATCCTCAATACCCAATCCACGATCTTCAATCCTCAATCCTCAATCCTCAATTCTCAATCATCAATCCTCAGTCCTCAGTCCTCAAACCTCAATCCTCAACCTCAGCCCTCATCCTCAAACCTCAATCCTCAATCCTCAATCCTCAATCTTCAATCCTCAATACTCAACCTTCAATAATCAATCCTCAATTCTCAATCCTCAATACTCAATCCTCAATCGTCAATCCTCAATCCCCAATCCTCAGTCTTCAGTCCACAATCCTCAATCCTCAATCCTCAACCCTCAATCTTCAATACTCAATACTCAATCTTCAATCCTCAATCCTCAATCCTCAAACCTCAATCCTCAACCGTCAGTCCTCGTCCTCAATCGTCAACCCTCAATCCTCAATCCTCAATCTTCAATCCTCAACCCTCAGTCTTCAATACTCAATACTCAATCTTCAATCCTCAATCCTCAATCCTCAATCCTCAATCCTCAGTCCTCAATCCTCAATCTACAATTCTCAATACTCAGTCTTCAATCCTCAATCCTCAATGCTCAATCCGCAATCCTCATTCTTCAATCCTCAATACACAATCCTCAATATTCAATCCTCAATCCTCAATCCTCAATTCTCAATCCTCAATCCTCAATCCTCAATATTCAACACTCAAGCCTCAAACATCAATCCTCAATACTCAATCATCAATCCTCAATTCTCAATACTCAATAGAATATCCTGAATTCTCATGGTTCAATACTCAATCCACAATATTCAATAATCAAATCTCAATCCTCAAACATCAATTCTCAACACTCAATACTCAACACTCGGGCCTCTCCCTTCAATCCTCCATCCTCAACCCTCAATCCTCAAGCGTCAATCCTCAATCCTCAAACCTCAAACCTCAATCCTCAGTCCTCAAACCTCAATCCCGAATCCTCAATCCTGAATCCTCAATCTTCAGCCCTCAGTCCTCAAAAATCAATTGTCAATCCTCAATCCTAAATAGAATATCCTCAATTCACAGTTTTCAATACTGAACCCCATTCTTCAATCTTCAAATCTCAATCCACAAACATCAATCCTCATCACTCAAACATCAACACCCAGTCCTCAATATTCAATCCTCAATCCTCAATCCTCAATCTTCAATCCTCAAAATTCAATACTCAATCCTCAATCCTCAATCCTCAATTCGCAGTCCTCAATACTCAATCCTCTATCCTCAATCGTCAATCCTCAATCCCCAATCCTCAACCTTCAATCCTCAATCCTCAATCCTCAATCCTCAATCCTCAATCCTCAATCCTCAATCCTCATTCTTCAATCCTCAATACCCAATCCTCAATCTTCAATCCTCAATCCTCAATCCTCAATTCTCAATCCTCAATCCTCAGTCCTCAGTCGTCAAATCTCAATCCTCAATCCTCAGCCCTCAGCCTCCATCGTCAACCCTCAACCCTCAATCCTCAATCTTCAATCCTCAATACTTAACCTTCAATAATCAATCCTCAATTCTCAATCCTCAATACTCAATCCTCAATCGTCAATCCTCAATCCCCAATCCTCAATCTTCAGTCCACAATCCTCAATCCTCAATGCTCAACCCTCAATCTTCAATACTCAATACTCAATCCTCAGTCCTCAATCCTCGATCTTCAATCCTCAGTCCCAAATCCTCAATCTTCAATACACAATCCTCAATCCTCAATCTTCAATCCTCAATACTCAATCTTCAATCATCAATACTCAATCCTCAATCGTCAATCCTCAATCCCCAATCCTCAATCTTCAGTCCACAATCCTCAATCCTCAATCCTCAATTCTCAGTCCTCAATACTCAATCCTCTATCCTCAATCGTCAATCCTCAATCCCCAATCCTCAACCTTCAATCCTCAATCCTCAATCTTCAATCCTCAATCCTCAATCCTCAATCCTCAATCCTCATTCTTCCATCCTCAATACCAAATCCTCAATCTTCAATCCTCAATCCTCAATCCTAAATCCTCAATCCTCAATCCTCAATCCTCAATCTTCAATCCTCAGTCCCAAATCCTCAATCTTCAATACACAATCCCTAATCCTCAATCTTCGATCCTCAATACTCAATCTTCAATCATCAATCCTCAATCCACTATTCTCAATACTCATTCTTCAGTCCCCAATACCCAATATTCAATCTTCAATCCTCAATCCTTAATCCTCAATTCTCCATCCTCAATCCTCAATCCTCAGACATCAAACATCAATACTGAACCCTCAATCCTCGTCCTCAATCCACAACCCTCAATCCTCGATCCTCAAACTTCAATCATCAATATTCAATCTTCAATCTTCAATCCTCAATCCTCAACACTCAATCCTCAAACCTCAATGTTCAATCCTCAATACCCAATCCTCAATCTTCAATCCTCAATCCTCAATCCTCAATCCTCAATCCTCAATCCTCAATCCTCAATCCTCAGTCCTCAACCCTCAATCCTGAATCCTCAATCCTGAATCCTCAATCTTCAGCCCTCAGTCCTCAACAATCAGTTGTCAATACTCAATCCTCAATAGAATATCATCAATTCACAGTTTTCAATACTCAATACTCAATCTGCAATATTCAAACCTCTATCCACAAACATCAATACTCATAACTCAACACTCAACAATCCGTCGCCAGTCCTCAATCTTCAATCCTCAATCCTCAATCCTCAATCCTCAATCCTCAGTCCTCAATTTTCAAGCCACAATACTGAATCTTCTATCCTCAATGCTTAATCCTCAATCCTCAATCCTCAATCCTCAATCCTCATCCCACAATCCTCAATCCTCAAACCTCAATCCTCAATCGTCAGCCCTCGTCCTCAATCCTCAACACTCAATCCACAATCCTCAATCTTCAATCATCAATACTCAATCTTCAATCCTCAATCCTCAATCTTCAATCCTCAATCCTCAATTCTCACTCCTCACTACTCAATCCTCAATCGTCAATCCTCAATCCCCAATCCTCAATCTTCAATCCTCAATCCTCAATCCTCAATCCTCAGTCATCAATCTTCAATCCTCAATACTCAATCTTCAATCCACAATCTTCAATCCTCAATCCTCAATGCTCAATCCTCAATCCTCAACCCTCAATCCTCATTCCTCAAACCTCAATCCTCAACCCTCAGTCCTCATCCTCAATTCTCAATTCTCAATCCTCAATCCTCAATCCCCAATCTTCAATCCTCAATAATAAATCCTCAATCCTCAATCCTCATTCTTCAATCCTCAATACCCAATCCTCAATCTTCAATCCTCAATCCTCAATCCTCAATTCTCAATCCTCAAGCCTCAGTCCTCAGTCCTCAAATCTCAATCCTCAATCCTCAGCCCTCATCCTCAATCGTCAATCCTCAATCCTCAATCCTCAATCTTCAATCCTCAATACTCAACCTTCAATAATCAATCCTCAATTCTCAATCCTCAATACTCAATACTCAATCGTCAATCCTCAATCCCCAATCCTCAATCTTCAGTCCACAATCCCCAATCCTCAATCCTCAACCCTCAATCTTCAATACTCAATACTCAATCTTCAATCCTCAATCCTCAATCCTCAATCCTCAATCCTCAGTCCTCAATACTCAATCTACAATCCTCAATACTCAGTCTTCAATCCTCAATCCTCAATCCTCAATGCTCAATCCTCAATCCTCAACCCTCAATCCTCATCCCTCAAACCTCAATCCTCAACCCTCTGTCCTCATCTTCAATTCTCAATTCTCAATCCTCGAACCTCAATCCCCAATCTTCAATCCTCAATAATCAATCTCCAATCCTAGATCATCTATCCCCAATTTTCAATCCTTAATCCTCAACCTTCAATCCTCATTCCCCAGTCCTCAATCTTCAATCCTCAATGCTCAATCCTCAATCCTCAATCATCAGTCCTCAATCCTCAACCGTCAACCCTCAAACCTCAATCCTCAACCGTCAGTCCTCGTCCTCAATCGTCAACCCTCAATCCTCAATCCTCAATCTTCAATCCTCAATACTCAATATTCAATACGCAATACTCAATCTTCAATCCTCAATCTTCAATCTTCAATCCTCAATACCCAATCCTCAATCTTCAATCCTCAATTCTCAATCCTCAATTCTCAATCCTCAATCCTCAGCCCTCAGTCCTCAAATCTCAATCCTCAATCCTCAGCCCTCATCCTCAATCGTCAATCCTCAATCCTCATTCCTCAATCTTCAATCCTCAATACTCAAACTTCAATAATCAATCCTCACTCCTCAATACTCAATCCTCCATCGTCAATCGTCAATCCTCAATCCCCAATCCTCAATCTTCAATCCTCAATCCTCAATCCTCAATCCTCAATCCTCAATATTCAACACACAACCCTCAACCATCAATCGTCAATACTTAACCATCAATCCTCAATTCTCAATACTCAATAGAATATCCTGAATTCTCATAGTTCAATACTCAATCCAAAAAATTCAATAATCAAATCTCAATCCTCAAACATCAATTCTCAACACTCAATCCTCAATACTCAGTCCTCTCTCTTCAATCCTCCATCCTCAATCCTCAACACTCAAGCGTCAATCCTCAATCCTCAATCCTCAACCCTCAATCCACAGTCCTCAAACCTCAATCCGGAATCCTCAATCTTGAATCCTGAACCTTCAGCCGTTGGTCCTCAACAATCTATCGCCAATCCCCAATCCTCAATAGAATATCCTCAATTCACAGTTTTCAATACTCAATCCCCATTCTTCAATCTTCAAATCTCAATCCACAAACATCAATTCTCATCACTCAACCCTCAGCACTCAGTCCTCAATCTTCAATCCACAATCCTCAATTCTCAATCTTCAATTCTCAATCCTCAATTCTCAACCCTCAATACACAATCCTCAATCCTCAATCCTCAATCCTGAATCCTCAATCCTCAATCCTCAGACCTCAAACATCAATACTCAACCCTCAGTCCTCGTCCTCAATCCACAACCCTCAATCCTCAATCCTCAATCTTCAATTCTCAATCCTCAATCCTCAATCCTCAACCCTCAATCCTCAGTCCTCAACCGTCAATCCTGAATACTCAATTCTGAATCCTCAATCTTCAGCCCTCAGTCCTCAACCATCAATCCTCAATTCTCAATACTCAATAGAATATCCTGAATTCACATGTTTCAATACTCAATCCACAAAATTCAATAATCAAATCTCAATCCTCAAACATCATTTCTCAACTCTCAATCCTCAATACTCAGTCCTCTCTCTTCGATACTCCATCCTCAATCCTCAATCCTCAAGCGTCAATCCTCAATCCTCAATCCTCGTCCCTCAATCCTCAGCCCTCAAACCTCAATCCGGAATCCTACATCTTGAATCCTCAACCTTCAGCCGTCGGTCCTCAACAATCAATTGTCAATCCCCAATGCTCAGTAGAATATCCTCAATTCACAGTTTTCATTACTCAATACTCAATCTGCAATCTTCAAATCTCTATCCACAAACATCAATACTCATCACTCAACCCTCAACACTCAGTCCTCAATCCTCAATATTCAATCCTCAATCCTCAATCCTCAATCCACAATCCTCAACATTCAATCCTCAAAACTCAATCTTCAATGCTAATTCCTCAATCCTCAATCCTCAATTCTCAATCCTCAATCCTCAATCCTTAATATTCAACACTCAAGCCTCAAACATCAATCCTCAATACTCAATCATCAATCCTCAATTCTCAATACTCAACAGAATATCCTGAATTCTCATGGTTCAATACTCAATCCACAATATTCAATAATCAAATCTCAATCCTCAAACATCAATTCTCAACACTCAATACTCAACACTCAGTCCTCTCTCTTCAATCCTCCATCCTCAACCCTCAATCCTCAAGCGTCAATCCTCAATCCTCAATCCTCAACCGTCAATCCTCAGTCCTCAAACCTCAACCCCGTATCCTCAATCCTGAATCCTCTATCTTCAGCCCTCAGTCATCAAAAATCAATTGTCAATACTCAATCCTCAATAGAATATCCTCAATTCACAGTTTTCAATACTGTACCCCATCCTTGAACCTTCAAATCTCAATCCACAAACATCAATCCTCATCACTCAACCATCAACACCCAGTCCTCAATCTTCAATCCTCAATCCTCAATCCTCAATCTTCAATCCTCAATACTCAATACTCAATCCTCAATCCTCAATTCTCAGTCCTCAATACTCAATCCTCACTCGTCAATCCTCAAACCTCAATCCTCGATCCTCAGTCCTCAATCCTCAATCCTCAATCCTCAATGTTCAATCCGCAATACCCAATCCTCAATCTTCAATCCTCAATCCTCAATCCTCAGCCCTCAATCCTTAATCCTCAATCCTCAATCTTCAGTCCTCAAACCTTAATCCTGAATCCACAATTCTGAATCCTCAATCTTCAGCCCTCAGTCCTCAACAATCAGTTGTCAATCCTCAATCCTCAAAGGAATATCATCAATTCACAGTTTTCAATACTCAATACTCAATCCGCAATCTTCAAACCTCTATCCACAAACATCTATACTCATAACTCAAAACTCAACACTCCGTCGCCAGTCCTCAATCTTCAATCCTCAATCCTCAATCCTCAATCCTCAATCCTCAATCCTCAATTTTCAAGCCTCAATACTGAATCTTCAATCCTCAATGCTCAATCCTCAATCCTCAATCCTCAGTCCTCAACCCACAATCCTCAATCCTCAAACCTCAATCCTCAATCGTCAGCCCTCGTCCTCAATCCTCAACACTCAATCCACAATCCTCAATCTTCAATCATCAATACTCAATCTTCAATCCTCAATCCTCAATCTTCAATCCTCAATCCTCAATTCTCACTCCTCAATACTCAATACTCAATCGTCAATCCTCAATCCCCAATCCTCAATCTTCAATCCTCAATCCTCAGTCATCAATCTTCAATCCTCAATACTCAATCTTCAATCCACAATCTTCAATCCTCAATCCTCAATGCTCAATCCTCATTCCTCAATTCTCAATACTCAATAGATTATGCTGAATCCTCAGGATTCAATACTCAAACCTCAATCCTCAACCCTCAGCCCTCATGCTCCATCCTCAACACTCGATCCTCAATCCCCAATCCTCAATCCTCAATACTCAATCTTCAATGCTCAATCCTCAATCCTCAGTCATCAATACTCAATCTTCAATACTCAATCCTCAATCCTCAACCCTCAATCCTCAATCCTCAATCCTCAACCCTCAATCCTCATTCCTCAAACCTCAATCCTCAACCCTCAGTCCTCATCCTCAATTCTCAATTCTCAATCCTCAATCCTCAATCCCCAATCTTCAATCCTCAATAATCAATCTCCAATCCTAGATCCTCTATCCCCAATCTTCAATCCTTAATCCTCAATCTTCAATCCTCAATCCTCAATCCTCAATGCTCAATCCTCAATCCTCAATCATCAGTCCTCAGTCCTCAACCCTCAACCCTCAAACCTCAATCCTCAACCGTCAGTCCCCGTCCTCAATCGACCAACCCTCAATCCTCAATCCTCAATCTTCAATCCTCAATACTCAATATTCAATACGCAATCCTCAATCTTGAATCCACAATCTTCAATCTTCAATCCTCAATCCTCAATCCTCAATCCTCAATCCTCATTCTTCAATCCTCAATACCCAATCCTCAATCTTCAACCCTCAATCCTCAACCCTCAATTCTCAATCCTCAATCCTCAGTCCTCTGCCCTCAAATCTCAATCCTCAATCCTCAGCCCTCATCCTCAATCGTCAATCCTCAATCCACAATCCTCAAACTTCAATCCTCAATACTCAACCTTCAATAATCAATCCTCAATTCTCAATCCTCAATACTCAATGCTCAATCGTCAGTCCTCAATCCCCAATCCTCAATCTTCAGTCCACAATCCTCAATCCTCAATCCTCAACCCTCAATCTTCAACACTCAATACTCAATCTTCAATCCTCAATCCTCAATCCTCAATCCTCAATCCTCAGTCCTCAATACTCAATCTACAATCCTCAACCCTCAATCCTCAATCCTCAATCATCAATCCTCAATCCTAAATCGTCAATCTTCAATCCTCAATGCTCAATCTTCAATCCTCAATCCTCAATCCTCAATCCTCAATCCTCATTCTTCAATCCTCAATACCCAATCCTCAATCTTCAATGCTCAATCCTCAATCCTCAATACTCAATCCTCAATCCTCAGTCCTCAATCCTCAATCTTCAATCCTCAGTCCCAAATCCTCAATCTTCAATACACAATCCTCAATCCTCAATCTTCAATCCTCAATACTCAATCTTCAATCATCAATCCTCAATCCTCAATTCTCAATACTCATTCTTCAATCCCCAATACCCAATCCTCAATCTTCAATCCTCAATCCTTAATCCTCAATTCTCAATCCTCAATCCCCAATCCTCAGACATCAAACGTCAATACTCAACCCTCAATCCTCGTCCTCAATCCACAACCCTCAATCCTCGATCCTCAAACTTCAATCATCAATATTCAATCTTCAATCCTCAATCCTCAATCCTCAATACTCAATCCTCAATCCTCAATGTTCGATCCTCAATACCCAATCCTCAATCTTCAATCCTCAATCCTCAATCCTCAATCCTCAATCCTCAATCCTCAATCCTCAATCCTCAGTCCTCAACCCTCAATCCTGAATCCTCAATCCTGAATCCTCAATCTTCAGCCCTCAGTCCTCAACAATCAGTTGTCAATACTCAATCCTCAATAGAATATCATCAATTCACAGTTTTCAATACTCAATACTCAATCTACAATCTTCAAATCTCTATCCTCAAACATCAATTCTCATCACACAACCCTCAACACTCAGTCCTCAATGTTCAATCCCCAATTCTCAATTCTCAAGCTTCAATCCTCAATACTGAACCTTCAATCCTCAATCCTCAATCCTCAGTCCTCAATCCTCAATCCTCAATCTTCAATCCTCAGTCCCCAATCCTCAATCTGCAACCCACAATCCTCAACCCCCAATCCTCGATCCTCAGTCCTCAATCCTCAATACTCAATCCTCAATGTTCAATCCGCAATACCCAATCCTCAATCTTCAATCCTCAATCCTCAATCCTCAACCCTCAATCCTTAATCCTCAATCCTCAATCTTCAGTCCTCAAACCTTAATCCTGAATCCACAATCCTGAGTCCTCAATCTTCAGCGCTCAGTCCTCAACAATCAGTTGTCAATCCTCAATCCTCAAAGGAATATCATCAATTCACAGTTTTCAATACTGAATACTCAATCTGCAATCTTCAAACCTCTATCCACAAACATCAATACTCATAACTCAACACTCAACAATCCGTCGCCAGTCCTCAATCTTCAATCCTCAATCCTCAATCCTCAATCCTCAATCCTCAGTCCTCAATTTTCAAGCCACAATACTGAATCTTCTATCCTCAATGCTTAATCCTCAATCCTCAATCCTCAATCCTCATCCCACAATCCTCAATCCTCAAACCTCAATCCTCAATCGTCAGCCCTCGTCCTCAATCCTCAACACTCAATCCACAATCCTCAATCTTCAATCATCAATACTCAATCTTCAATCCTCAATCCTCAATCTTCAATCCTCAATCCTCAATTCTCACTCCTCACTACTCAATCCTCAATCGTCAATCCTCAATCCCCAATCCTCAATCTTCAATCCTCAATCCTCAATCCTCAATCCTCAGTCATCAATCTTCAATCCTCAATACTCAATCTTCAATCCACAATCTTCAATCCTCAATCCTCAATGCTCAATCCTCAATCCTCAACCATCAATCCTCATTCCTCAAACCTCAATCCTCAACCCTCAGTCCTCATCCTCAATTCTCAATTCTCAATCCTCAATCCTCAATCCACAATCTTCAATCCTCAATAATAAATCCTCAATCCTCAATCCTCATTCTTCAATCCTCAATACCCAATCCTCAATCTTCAATCCTCAATCCTCAATCCTCAATTCTCAATCCTCAATACTCAACCTTCAATAATCAATCCTCAATTCTCAATCCTCAATACTCAATACTCAATCGTCAATCCTCAATCCCCAATCCTCAATCTTCAGTCCACAATCCCCAATCCTCAATCCTCAACCCTCAATCTTCAATACTCAATACTCAATCTTCAATCCTCAATCCTCAATCCTCAATCCTCAATCCTCAGTCCTCAATACTCAATCTACAATCCTCAATACTCAGTCTTCAATCCTCAATCCTCAATCCTCAATGCTCAATCCTCAATCCTCAACCCTCAATCCTCATTCCTCAAACCTCAATCCTCAACCCTCTGTCCTCATCTTCAATTCTCAATTCTCAATCCTCGAACCTCAATCCCCAATCTTCAATCCTCAATAATCAATCTCCAATACTAGATCATCTATCCCCAATTTTCAATCCTTAATCCTCAACCTTCAATCCTCATTCCCCAGTCCTCAATCTTCAATCCTCAATGCTCAATCCTCAATCCTCAATCATCAGTCCTCAATCCTCAACCGTCAACCCTCAAACCTCAATCCTCAACCGTCAGTCCTCGTCCTCAATCGTCAACCCTCAATCCTCAATCCTCAATCTTCAATCCTCAATACTCAATATTCAATACGCAATACTCAATCTTCAATCCTCAATCTTCAATCTTCAATCCTCAATACCCAATCCTCAATCTTCAATCCTCAATCCTCAATCCTCAATTCTCAATCCTCAATCCTCAGGCCTCAGTCCTCAAATCTCAATCCTCAATCCTCAGCCCTCATCCTCAATCGTCAATCCTCAATCCTCATTCCTCAATCTTCAATCCTCAATACTCAAACTTCAATAATCAATCCTCACTCCTCAATACTCAATCCTCAATCGTCAATCGTCAATCCTCAATCCCCAATCCTCAATCTTCAATCCTCAATCCTCAATCCTCAATCCTCAATCCTCAATATTCAACACACAACCCTCAACCATCAATCGTCAATACTTAACCATCAATCCTCAATTCTCAATACTCAATAGAATATCCTGAATTCTCATAGTTCAATACTCAATCCAAAAAATTCAATAATCAAATCTCAATCCTCAAACATCAATTCTCAACACTCAATCCTCAATACTCAGTCCTCTCTCTTCAATCCTCCATCCTCAATCCTCAACACTCAAGCGTCAATCCTCAATCCTCAATCCTCAACCCTCAATCCTCAATCCTCAATCCTCAATCTTCAATCCTCAATACTCAATCCTCAATCCTCAACCCTCAATCCTCAATCCTCATTCTTCAATCCTCAATACGCAATCCTCAATCATCAGTCCTCAATCCTCAATCCTCAATCCTCAATTCTCAATCCTCAACCCCAGTCCTCAGTCCTCAAACCTCAATCCTCAATCCTCAGCCCTCATCCTCAATCCTCAATCCTCAATCCTCAACCCTCAAGCGTCAATCCTCAATAATCAATCTTCAATCCTCAATCCTCAATCTTCAATCCTCAATACTCAATATTCAATCCTCAATCCTCAATCCTCAACCCTCAATCCTCAATCCCCAATCCTCAATCTTCAATCATCCATACTCAAACTGCAATCCTCAATCCTCAGTCCTCACTCCTCAATCCTCATTCTTCAACCCTCAATAGCGAATCCTCAATCTTCAATCCTCAATCCTCAATCCCCAATTCTCAATCCTCAATCCTCAGTCCTCAGCCCTCAAACCTCAATCCTCAACCCTCAGCCCTCATCCTCATTCCTCAAACCTCAATGCTCAGTCCTCAATCTTCAATCCTCAATAATCAATCTTCAATCCTCAATCCTCAACCCTCAATCCTCAGACCACAAACCTCAATCCTGAATCCTCAATCCTGAATCCTCAATCTTCAGCACTGGGTCCTCAACAATCAGTTGTCAATCCTCAATCCCCAATAGAATATCCTCAATTCAGAGTTTTCAAAACTCAATACTCAATCTGCAGTCTTCAGATCTCTATCCACAAACATCAATTCTCATCACTCAACCCTTAATACTCAGTCCCCAATCCTCAATCTTCAATCCTCAATCCTCAATCCTCAATCCTCAATCTTAATCTTCTATACTCAATACTCAATCTTCAGTCCTCAATCCTCAATCCTTAATCCTCAGTCCTCAACCTTCAATCCTCAATACTCAATCTTCAATCCTCAATCCTCAATCCTCAATCCTCAATCATCAATCCTCAATCCTAAATCGTCAATCTTCAATCCTCAATACTCAATCTTCAATCCTCAATCCTCAATCCTCAATCTTCAACCCTCAGTACCAAATCCTCAATCTCCAATACACAATCCTCAATCCTCAATCTTCAATCCTCAATACTCAATCTTCAATCATCAATCCTCAATCCTCAATACTCATTCTTCAGTCCCCAATACCCAATCCTCAATCTTCAATCCTCAATCCTTAATCCTCAATTCTCAATCCTCAATCCTCAATCCTCAGACATCAAACATCAATACTCAACCCTCAATCCTCGTCCTCAATCCACAACCCTCAATCCTCGATCCTCAAACTTCAATCATCAATATTCAAACTTCAATCCTCAATCCTCAATCCTCAATACTCAATCCTCAATCCTCAATGTTCGTTCCTCAATACCCTATCTTCAATCTTCAATCCTCAATACTCAATCCTCAATCCTCAATCCTCAGTCCTCAATCCTCAATCCTCAGTCCTCAAACCTCAATCCAGAATACTCGATCCTGAATCCTCAATCTTTAGCCCTCAGTCCTCAACAATCAGTAGTCAATCCTCAATCCTCAATAGAATATCCTCAATTCACAGGTTTCAATAGTCAATACTCAACCTGCAATCTTCAAATCTCTATACACAAACATCAATTCTCATCACTCAACCCTCAACACTCAGTCCCCAATCCTCAATCTTCAATCCCCAATCCTCAACCCTCAATCCTCAATAATCAATCTCCAATCCTAGATCCTCAATCCCCAATCTTCAATCCTTAATCCTCAACATTCAATCCTCATTCCCCAGTCCTCAATCTTCAATCCTCAATGCTCAATCCTCAATCCTCAATCATCAGTCCTCAATCCTCAACCCTCAACCCTCAAACCTCAATCCTCAACCGTCAGTCCTCGTCCTCAATCGTCAACCCACAATCCTCAATCCTCAATCTTCAATCCTCAATACTCAATATTCAATCCTCAATAATCAATCTCCAATCCTAGATCCCCAATCCCCAATCTTCAATCCTTAATCCTCAACCTTCAATCCTCATTCCCCAGTCCTCAATCTTCAATCCTCAATGCTCAATCCTCAATCCTCAATCATCAATCCTCAATACTTAACCTTCAATAATCAATCCTCAATTCTCAATCCTCAATACTCAATCCTCAATCGTCAATCCTCAATCCCCAATCCTCAATCTTCAGTCCACAATCCTCAATCCTCAATGCTCAACCCTCAATCTTCAATACTCAATACTCAATCCTCAGTCCTCAATCCTCAATCTTCAATCCTCAGTCCCAAATCCTCAATCTTCAATACACAATCCTCAATCCTCAATCTTCAATCCTCAATACTCAATCTTCAATCATCAATACTCAATCCTCAATCGTCAATCCTCAATCCCCAATCCTCAATCTTCAGTCCACAATCCTCAATCCTCAATCCTCAATTCTCAGTCCTCAATACTCAATCCTCTATCCTCAATCGTCAATCCTCAATCCCCAATCCTCAACCTTCAATCCTCAATCGTCAATCTTCAATCCTCAATCCTCAATCCTCAATCCTCAATCCTCATTCTTCCATCCTCAATACCAAATCCTCAATCTTCAATCCTCAATCCTCAATCCTAAATCCTCAATCCTCAATCCTCAATCCTCAATCTTCAATCCTCAGTCCCAAATCCTCAATCTTCAATACACAATCCCTAATCCTCAATCTTCGATCCTCAATACTCAATCTTCAATCATCAATCCTCAATCCACTATTCTCAATACTCGTTCTTCAGTCCCCAATACCCAATATTCAATCTTCAATCCTCAATCCTTAATCCTCAATTCTCCATCCTCAATCCTCAATCCTCAGACATCAAACATCAATACTGAACCCTCAATCCTCGTCCTCAATCCACAACCCTCAATCCTCGATCCTCAAACTTCAATCATCAATATTCAATCTTCAATCTTCAATCCTCAATCCTCAACACTCAATCCTCAAACCTCAATGTTCAATCCTCAGTACCCAATCCTCAATCTTCAATCCTCAATCCTCAATCCTCAATCCTCAATCCTCAATCCTCAATCCTCAATCCTCAGTCCTCAACCCTCAATCCTGAATCCTCAATCCTGAATCCTCAATCTTCAGCCCTCAGTCCTCAACAATCAGTTGTCAATACTCAATCCTCAATAGAATATCATCAATTCACAGTTTTCAATACTCAATACTCAATCTACAATCTTCAAATCTCTATCCTCAAACATCAATTCTCATCACACAACCCTCAACACTCAGTCCTCAATGTTCAATCCCCAATTCTCAATTCTCAAGCTTCAATCCTCAATACTGAACCTTCAATCCTCAATCCTCAATCCTCAGTCCTCAATCCTCAATCCTCAATCTTCAATCCTCAGTCCCCAATCCTCAATCTGCAACCCACAATCCTCAACCCCCAATCCTCGATCCTCAGTCCTCAATCCTCAATACTCAATCCTCAATGTTCAATCCGCAATACCCAATCCTCAATCTTCAATCCTCAATCCTCAATCCTCAACCCTCAATCCTTAATCCTCAATCCTCAATCTTCAGTCCTCAAACCTTAATCCTGAATCCACAATCCTGAGTCCTCAATCTTCAGCGCTCAGTCCTCAACAATCAGTTGTCAATCCTCAATCCTCAAAGGAATATCATCAATTCACAGTTTTCAATACTCAATACTCAATCTGCAATCTTCAAACCTCTATCCACAAACATCAATACTCATAACTCAACACTCAACAATCCGTCGCCAGTCCTCAATCTTCAATCCTCAATCCTCAATCCTCAATCCTCAATCCTCAATCCTCAATTATCAAGCCACAATACTGAATCTTCTATCCTCAATGCTTAATCCTCAATCCTCAATCCTCAATCCTCATCCCACAATCCTCAATCCTCAAACCTCAATCCTCAATCGTCAGCCCTCGTCCGCAATCCTCAACACTCAATCCACAATCCTCAATCTTCAATCATCAATACTCAATCTTCAATCCTCAATCCTCAATCTTCAATACTCAATCCTCAATTCTCAATCCTCAATACTCAATCCTCAATCGTCAATCCTCAATCCCCAATCCTCAATCTTCAGTCCATAATCCTCAATCCTCAATCCTCAACCCTCAATCTTCAATCCTCAATCCTCAATGCTCAATCCTCAATCCTCAACCCTCAATCCTCATTCCTCATTCCTCAAACCTCAATCCTCAACCCTCTGTCCTCATCTTCAATTCTCAATTCTCAATCCCCGAACCTCAATCCCCAATCTTCAATCCTCAATAATCAATCTCCAATCCTAGATCATCTATCCCCAATTTTCAATCCTTAATCCTCAACCTTCAATCCTCATTCCCCAGTCCTCAATCTTCAATCCTCAATGCTCAATCCTCAATCCTCAATCATCAGTCCTCAATCCTCAACCGTCAACCCTCAAACCTCAATCCTCAACCGTCAGTCCTCGTCCTCAATCGTCAACCCTCAATCCTCAATCCTCAATCTTCAATCCTCAATACTCAATATTCAATACGCAATACTCAATCTTCAATCCTCAATCTTCAATCTTCAATCCTCAATCCTCAATCCTCAACCCTCAATCCTCATTCTTCAATCCTCAATACCCAATCCTCAATCTTCAATCCTCAATCCTCAATCCTCAATTCTCAATCCTCAATCCTCAGCCCTCAGTCCTCAAATCTCAATCCTCAATCCTCAGCCCTCATCCTCAATCGTCAATCCTCAATCCTCATTCCTCAATCTTCAATCCTCAATACTCAAACTTCAATAATCAATCCTCACTCAACAATACTCAATCCTCAATCGTCAATCGTCAATCCTCAATCCCCAATCCTCAATCTTCAATCCTCAATCCTCAATCCTCAATCCTCAATCCTCAATATTCAACACACAACCCTCAACCATCAATCGTCAATACTTAACCATCAATCCTCAATTCTCAATACTCAATAGAATATCCTGAATTCTCATAGTTCAATACTCAATCCGAAAAATTCAATAATCAAATCTCAATCCTCAAACATCAATTCTCAACACTCAATCCTCAATACTCAGTCCTCTCTCTTCAATCCTCCATCCTCAATCCTCAACACTCAAGCGTCAATCCTCAATCCTCAATCCTCAACCCTCAATCCTCAATCCTCAATCCTCAATCTTCAATCCTCAATACTCAATCCTCAATCCTCAACCCTCAATCCTCAATCCTCATTCTTCAATCCTCAATACGCAATCCTCAATCATCAGTCCTCAATCCTCAATCCTCAATCCTCAATTCTCAATCCTCAACCCCAGTCCTCAGTCCTCAAACCTCAATCCTCAATCCTCAGCCCTCATCCTCAATCCTCAATCCTCAATCCTCAACCCTCAAGCGTCAATCCTCAATAATCAATCTTCAATCCTCAATCCTCAATCTTCAATCCTCAATACTCAATATTCAATCCTCAATCCTCAATCCTCAACCCTCAATCCTCAATCCCCAATCCTCAATCTTCAATCATCCATACTCAAACTGCAATCCTCAATCCTCAGTCCTCACTCCTCAATCCTCATTCTTCAACCCTCAATAGCGAATCCTCAATCTTCAATCCTCAATCCTCAATCCCCAATTCTCAATCCTCAATCCTCAGTCCTCAGCCCTCAAACCTCAATCCTCAACCCTCAGCCCTCATCCTCATTCCTCAATCCTCAATGCTCAGTCCTCAATCTTCAATCCTCAATAATCAATCTTCAATCCTCAATCCTCAACCCTCAATCCTCAGACCACAAACCTCAATCCTGAATCCTCAATCCTGAATCCTCAATCTTCAGCACTGGGTCCTCAACAATCAGTTGTCAATCCTCAATCCCCAATAGAATATCCTCAATTCAGAGTTTTCAAAACTCAATACTCAATCTGCAGTCTTCAGATCTCTATCCACAAACATCAATTCTCATCACTCAACCCTTAATACTCAGTCCCCAATCCTCAATCTTCAATCCTCAATCCTCAATCCTCAATCCTCAATCTTAATCTTCAATACTCAATACTCAATCTTCAGTCCTCAATCGACAATCCTTAATCCTCAGTCCTCAAACCTCAATCCCGAATCCTCAATCCTGAATCCTCTACCTTCAGCCCTCAGTCCTCAAAAATCAATTGTCAATCCTCAATCCTCAACAGAATATCCTCAATTCGCAGTTTTCAATACTGATCCCCATTCTTCAATCTTCAAATCTCAATCCACAAACATCAATTCTCATCACTCAACCCTCAGCACTCAGTCCTCAATCTTCAATCCACAATCCTCAATCCTCAATCTTCAATCCTCAATCCTCAATTCTCAATCCTCAATACTCAATCCTCAATCCTCAATCCTCAATCCTCAATCCTCAATCCTCAATCCTCAATCCTCATACTTCGATCCTCAATACCCAATCTTCAATCTTCAATCCTCAATCATCAATCCTCAATTCTCAATCCTTAATCCTCAATCCTCAGACCTCAAACATCAATACTCAACGCTCAGTCCTCGTCCTCAATCCTCAATCCTCAATCCTCAACCCTCAATCCTCAGTCCTCAACCCTCAATCCTGAATCCTCAGTCCTGAATCCTCAATCTTCAGCCCTCAGTCCTCAGCCGTCAATCCTCAATTCTCAATACTCAATAGAATATCCTGAATTCTCATGGTTCAATACTCAATCCACAATATTCAATAATCAAATCTCAATCCTCAAACATCAATTCTCAACACTCAATACTCAACACTCAGTCCTCTCTCTTCAATCCTCCATCATCGACCCTCAATCCTCAAGCGTCAATCCTCAATCCTCAATCCTCAACCCTCAATCCTCAGTCCTCAAACCTCAATCCCGAATCCTCAATCCTGAATCCTCTATCTTCAGCCCTCAGTCCTCAAAAATCAATTGTCAATCCTCAATGCTCAATAGAATATCCTCAATTCACAGTTTTCAATACTGAACCCCATCCTTCAATCTTCAAATCTCAATCCACAAACATCAATCCTCATCACTCAACCATCAACACCCTGTCCTCAATCTTCAATCCTCAATCCTCAATCCTCAACCTTCAATCCTCAATACTCAATACTCAATCCTCAATCCTCAATTATCAGTCCTCAATACTCAATCCTCAATCGTCAATCCTCAATCCCCAATCCTCAATCTTCAATACTCAATTCTCAATCCTCAATCCTCAATCCTCAATATTCAACACACAACCCTCAACCATCAATCCTCAACACTCAACCATCAATCCTCAATTCTCAATACTCAATAGAACACCCTGAATTCTCATGGTTCAATACTCAATCCACAAAATTCAATAATCAAGTCTCAATCCTCAAACATCAATTCTCAACACTCAATCCTCAATACTCAGTCCTCTCTCTTCAATCCTCCATCCTCAATCCTCAACCCTCAATCCTCAGTCATCAATACTCAATCTTCAATACTCAATCCTCAATCCTCAATCCTCAACCCTCAATCCTCAATCCTCAACCCTCAATCCTCGATCCTCAGTCCTCAACCTTCAATCCTCAATACTCAATCTTCAACCCTCAATCCTCAATCCTCAATCCTCAATCCTCATTCTTCAATCCTCAGTCCTCAATCTTCAATCCTCAATACTCAACCTTCACTAATCAATCCTCAATTCTCAATCCTCAATACTCAATCCTCAATCGTCAATCCTCAATCCCCAATCCTCAATCTTCAGTCCACAATCGTCAATCCTCAATCCGCAACCCTCAATCTTCAATACTCAATACTCAATCTTCAATCCTCAATCCTCAATCCTCAAACCTCAAGCATCAATGCACAACCCTCAGTCCTCGTCCTCAATCCACAACCCTCAATCCTCGATCCTCAATCTTCAATACTCAACCCTCAATCCTCAATGCTCAATCCTCAATACCCAATCCTCAATCTTCAACCCTCAATCCACAATCCTCAATCCCCAATCCTCAATCCTCAATCGTCATTCCACAATCCTCAATCCTGAATCCACAATCCTGAATCCTCAATCTTCAGCCCACAGTCCTCAACTGTCAGTTGTCAATCCTCAATGCTCAATAGAATATCCTCACTTCACAGGATTCAATACACAATACTCATCCTGCAATCTTCAAATCTCTATCCACAAACATCAATTCTCATCACTCAACCCTCAATACTCAGTCCCCAATCCTCAATCTTCAACCCTCAATCCTGAATCCTCAATCCTCAATCCTCAGTCCTCAATCTTCAATCCTCAATACTCAATCCTGAATCCTCAATCCTCAATACTCAAACTTCAATAATCAATTCTGAATTCTCAATCCTCAATACTCAATCCTCAATCGTCAATCCTCAATCCCCAATCCTCAATCTTCAGTCCACAATCCTCAATCCTCAATCCTCAACCCTCAATCTTCAATACTCAATACTCAATCTTCAATCCTCAATCCTCAATCCTCAAACCTCAATCCTCAACCGTCAGTCCTCGTCGTCAATCATCAATCCTCAATCCTCAATCCTCAATCTTCAATCCTCAATACTCAATATTCAATACTCAATCCTCAATCTTCAATCCTCAATCTTCAATCCTCAATCCTCAATCCTCAATCCTCAATCCTCAATCCTCATTCTTCAATCCTCAATACCCAATCCACGATCTTCAATCCTCAATCCTCAATCCTCAATTCTCAATCATCAATCCTCAGTCCTCAGTCCTCAAACCTCAATCCTCAACCTCAGCCCTCATCCTCAAACCTCAATCCTCAATCCTCAATCCTCAATCTTCAATCCTCAATACTCAACCTTCAATAATCAGTCCTCAATTCTCAATCCTCAATACTCAATCCTCAATCGTCAATCCTCAATCCCCAATCCTCAGTCTTCAGTCCACAATCCTCAATCCTCAATCCTCAACCCTCAATCTTCAATACTCAATACTCAATCTTCAATCCTCAATCCTCAATCCTCAAACCTCAATCCTCAACCGTCAGTCCTCGTCCTCAATCGTCAACCCTCAATCCTCAATCCTCAATCTTCAATCCTCAACCCTCAGTCTTCAATACTCAATACTCAATCTTCAATCCTCAATCCTCAATCCTCAATCCTCAATCCTCAGTCCTCAATCCTCAATCTACAATTCTCAATACTCAGTCTTCAATCCTCAATCCTCAATGCTCAATCCGCAATCCTCATTCTTCAATCCTCAATACACAATCCTCAATATTCAATCCTCAATCCTCAATCCTCAATTCTCAATCCTCAATCCTCAATCCTTAATATTCAACACTCAAGCCTCAAACATCAATCCTCAATACTCAATCATCAATCCTCAATTCTCAATACTCAACAGAATATCCTGAATTCTCATGGTTCAATACTCAATCCACAATATTCAATAATCAAATCTCAATCCTCAAACATCAATTCTCAACACTCAATACTCAACACTCAGTCCTCTCTCTTCAATCCTCCATCCTCAACCCT
This sequence comes from Calliopsis andreniformis, assembly GCF_051401765.1. Classification (NCBI taxonomy): domain Eukaryota; kingdom Metazoa; phylum Arthropoda; class Insecta; order Hymenoptera; family Andrenidae; genus Calliopsis; species Calliopsis andreniformis. The sequence continues at coordinate 356,420 of NW_027480613.1, read as the reverse complement.
CAATCCTCAAGCGTCAATCCTCAATCCTCAATCCTCAACCGTCAATCCTCAGTCCTCAAACCTCAACCCCGAATCCTCAATCCTGAATCCTCTATCTTCAGCCCTCAGTCATCAAAAATCAATTGTCAATACTCAATCCTCAATAGAATATCCTCAATTCACAGTTTTCAATACTGTACCCCATCCTTGAACCTTCAAATCTCAATCCACAAACATCAATCCTCATCACTCAACCATCAACACCCAGTCCTCAATCTTCAATCCTCAATCCTCAATCCTCAATCTTCAATCCTCAATACTCAATACTCAATCCTCAATCCTCAATTCTCAGTCCTCAATACTCAATCCTCACTCGTCAATCCTCAAACCTCAATCCTCGATCCTCAGTCCTCAATCCTCAATCCTCAATCCTCAATGTTCAATCCGCAATACCCAATCCTCAATCTTCAATCCTCAATCCTCAATCCTCAGCCCTCAATCCTTAATCCTCAATCCTCAATCTTCAGTCCTCAAACCTTAATCCTGAATCCACAATTCTGAATCCTCAATCTTCAGCCCTCAGTCCTCAACAATCAGTTGTCAATCCTCAATCCTCAAAGGAATATCATCAATTCACAGTTTTCAATACTCAATACTCAATCCGCAATCTTCAAACCTCTATCCACAAACATCTATACTCATAACTCAAAACTCAACACTCCGTCGCCAGTCCTCAATCCTCAATCCTCAATCCTCAATCCTCAATCCTCAATCCTCAATCCTCAATTTTCAAGCCTCAATACTGAATCTTCAATCCTCAATGCTCAATCCTCAATCCTCAATCCTCAGTCCTCAACCCACAATCCTCAATCCTCAAAGCTCAATCCTCAATCGTCAGCCCTCGTCCTCAATCCTCAACACTCAATCCACAATCCTCAATCTTCAATCATCAATACTCAATCTTCAATCCTCAATCCTCAATCTTCAATCCTCAATCCTCAATTCTCACTCCTCAATACTCAATACTCAATCGTCAATCCTCAATCCCCAATCCTCAATCTTCAATCCTCAATCCTCAATCCTCAATCCTCAGTCATCAATCTTCAATCCTCAATACTCAATCTTCAATCCACAATCTTCAATCCTCAATCCTCAATGCTCAATCCTCATTCCTCAATTCTCAATACTCAATAGATTATGCTGAATCCTCAGGATTCAATACTCAAACCTCAATCCTCAACCCTCAGCCCTCATGCTCCATCCTCAACACTCGATCCTCAATCCCCAATCCTCAATCCTCAATACTCAATCTTCAATGCTCAATCCTCAATCCTCAGTCATCAATACTCATTCTTCAATACTCAATCCTCAATCCTCAACCCTCAATCCTCAACCCTCAATCCTCAACCCTCAATCCTCATTCCTCAAACCTCAATCCTCAACCCTCAGTCCTCATCCTCAATTCTCAATTCTCAATCCTCAATCCTCAATCCCCAATCTTCAATCCTCAATAATCAATCTGCAATCCTAGATCCTCTATCCCCAATCTTCAATCCTTAATCCTCAATCTTCAATCCTCAATCCTCAATCCTCAATGCTCAATCCTCAATCCTCAATCATCAGTCCTCAGTCCTCAACCCTCAACCCTCAAACCTCAATCCTCAACCGTCAGTCCCCGTCCTCAATCGACCAACCCTCAATCCTCAATCCTCAATCTTCAATCCTCAATACTCAATATTCAATACGCAATCCTCAATCTTGAATCCACAATCTTCAATCTTCAATCCTCAATCCTCAATCCTCAATCCTCAATCCTCATTCTTCAATCCTCAACACCCAATCCTCAATCTTCAACCCTCAATCCTCAACCCTCAATTCTCAATCCTCAATCCTCAGTCCTCTGTCCTCAAATCTCAATCCTCAATCCTCAGCCCTCATCCTCAATCGTCAATCCTCAATCCACAATCCTCAAACTTCAATCCGCAATACTCAACCTTCAATAATCAATCCTCAATTCTCAATCCTCAATACTCAATGCTCAATCGTCAATCCTCAATCCCCAATCCTCAATCTTCAGTCCACAATCCTCAATCCTCAATCCTCAACCCTCAATCTTCAACACTCAATACTCAATCTTCAATCCTCAATCCTCAATCCTCAATCCTCAATCCTCAGTCCTCAATACTCAATCTACAATCCTCAACCCTCAATCCTCAATCCTCAATCATCAATCCTCAATCCTAAATCGTCAATCTTCAATCCTCAATGCTCAATCTTCAATCCTCAATCCTCAATCCTCAATCCTCAATCCTCATTCTTCAATCCTCAATACCCAATCCTCAATCTTCAATGCTCAATCCTCAATCCTCAATACTCAATCCTCAATCCTCCGTCCTCAATCCTCAATCTTCAATCCTCAGTCCCAAATCCTCAATCTTCAATACACAATCCTCAATCCTCAATCTTCAATCCTCAATACTCAATCTTCAATCATCAATCCTCAATCCTCAATTCTCAATACTCATTCTTCAATCCCCAATACCCAATCCTCAATCTTCAATCCTCAATCCTTAATCCTCAATTCTCAATCCTCAATCCCCGATCCTCAGACATCAAACGTCAATACTCAACCCTCAATCCTCGTCCTCAATCCACAACCCTCAATCCTCGATCCTCAAACTTCAATCATCAATATTCAATCTTCAATCCTCAATCCTCAATCCTCAATACTCAATCCTCAATCCTCAATGTTCGATCCTCAATACCCAATCTTCAATCTTCAATCCTCAATCCTCAATCCTCAATCCTCAATCCTCAACATTCAACACACAACCCTCAACCATCAATCGTCAATACTTAACCATCAATCCTCAATTCTCAATACTCAATAGAATATCCTGAATTCTCATGGTTCAATACTCAATCCAAAAAATTCAATAATCTAATCTCAATCCTCAAACATCAATTCTCAACACTCAATCCTCAATACTCAGTCCTCTCTCTTCAATCCTCCATCCTCAATCCTCAACACTCAAGCGTCAATCCTCAATCCTCAATCCTCAACCCTCAATCCACAGTCCTCAAACCTCAATCCGGAATCCTCAATCTTGAATCCTGAACCCTCAGCCGTTGGTCCTCAACAATCTATCGCCAATCCCCAATCCTCAATAGAATATCCTCAATTCACAGTTTTCAATACTCAATCCCCATTCTTCATTCTTCAAATCTCAATCCACAAACATCAATTCTCATCACTCAACCCTCAGCACTCAGTCCTCAATCTTCAATCCACAATCCTCAATTCTCAATCTTCAATCCTCAATCCTCAATTCTCAATCCTCAATACACAATCCTCAATCCTCAATCCTCAATCCTCAATCCTCAATCCTCAATCCTCATTTTTCAATCCTCAATACCCAATCTTCAATCCTCAATCCTCAATCATCAATCCTCAATTCTCAATCCTTAATCCTCAATCCTCAGACCTCAAACATCAATACTCAACCCTCAGTCCTCGTCCTCAATCCACAACCCTCAATCCTCAATCCTCAATCTTCAATTCTCAATCCTCAATCCTCAATCCTCAATCCTCAATCCTCAGTCCTCAACCGTCAATCCTGAATACTCAATCCTGAATCCTCAATCTTCAGCCCTCAGTCCTCAACCATCAATCCTCAATTCTCAATACTCAATAGAATATCCTGAATTCTCATGTTTCAATACTCAATCCACAAAATTCAATAATCAAATCTCAATCCTCAAACATCGTTTCTCAACACTCAATCCTCAATACTCAGTCCTCTCTCTTCAATACTCCATCCTCAATCCTCAATCCTCAAGCGTCAATCCTCAATCCTCAATCCTCGTCCCTCAATCCTCAGTCCTCAAACCTCAATCCGGAATCCTAAATCTTGAATCCTCAACCTTCAGCCGTCGGTCCTCAAAAATCAATTGTCAATCCCCAATCCTCAGTAGAATATCCTCAATTCACAGTTTTCATTACTCAATACTCAATCTGCAATCTTCAAATCTCTATCCACAAACATCAATACTCATCACTCAACCCTCAACACTCAGTCCTCAATCCTCAATATTCAATCCTCAATCCTCAATCCTCAATCCACAATCCTCAACATTCAATCCTCAAAACTCAATCTTCAATGCTAATTCCTCAATCCTCAATCCTCAATTCTCAATCCTCAATCCTCAATCCTTAATATTCAACACTCAAGCCTCAAACATCAATCCTCAATACTCAATCATCAATCCTCAATTCTCAATTCTCAACAGAATATCCTGAATTCTCATGGTTCAATACTCAATCCACAATATTCAATAATCAAATCTCAATCCTCAAACATCAATTCTCAACACTCAATACTCAACACTCAGTCCTCTCTCTTCAATCCTCCATCCTCAACCCTCAATCCTCAAGCGTCAATCCTCAATCCTCAATCCTCAACCGTCAATCCTCAGTCCTCAAACCTCAACCCCGAATCCTCAATCCTGAATCCTCTATCTTCAGCCCTCAGTCATCAAAAATCAATTGTCAATACTCAATCCTCAATAGAATATCCTCAATTCACAGTTTTCAATACTGTACCCCATCCTTGAACCTTCAAATCTCAATCCACAAACATCAATCCTCATCACTCAACCATCAACACCCAGTCCTCAATCTTCAATCCTCAATCCTCAATCCTCAATCTTCAATCCTCAATACTCAATACTCAATCCTCAATCCTCAATTCTCAGTCCTCAATACTCAATCCTCACTCGTCAATCCTCAAACCTCAATCCTCGATCCTCAGTCCTCAATCCTCAATCCTCAATCGTCAATGTTCAATCCGCAATACCCAATCCTCAATCTTCAATCCTCAATCCTCAATCCTCAGCCCTCAATCCTTAATCCTCAATCCTCAATCTTCAGTCCTCAAACCTTAATCCTGAATCCACAATTCTGAATCCTCAATCTTCAGCCCTCAGTCCTCAACAATCAGTTGTCAATCCTCAATCCTCAAAGGAATATCATCAATTCACAGTTTTCAATACTCAATACTCAATCCGCAATCTTCAAACCTCTATCCACAAACATCTATACTCATAACTCAAAACTCAACACTCCGTCGCCAGTCCTCAATCTTCAATCCTCAATCCTCAATCCTCAATCCTCAATCCTCAATCCTCAATTTTCAAGCCTCAATACTGAATCTTCAATCCTCAATGCTCAATCCTCAATCCTCAATCCTCAGTCCTCAACCCACAATCCTCAATCCTCAAACCTCAATCCTCAATCGTCAGCCCTCGTCCTCAATCCTCAACACTCAATCCACAATCCTCAATCTTCAAACATCAATACTCAATCTTCAATCCTCAATCCTCAATCTTCAATCCTCAATCCTCAATTCTCACTCCTCAATACTCAATACTCAATCGTCAATCCTCAATCCCCAATCCTCAATCTTCAATCCTCAATCCTCAATCCTCAATCCTCAGTCATCAATCTTCAATCCTCAATACTCAATCTTCAATCCACAATCTTCAATCCTCAATCCTCAATGCTTAATCCTCATTCCTCAATTCTCAATACTCAATAGATTATGCTGAATCCTCAGGATTCAATACTCAAACCTCAATCCTCAACCCTCAGCCCTCATGCTCCATCCTCAACACTCGATCCTCAATCCCCAATCCTCAATCCTCAATACTCAATCTTCAATGCTCAATCCTCAATCCTCAGTCATCAATACTCAATCTTCAATACTCAATCCTCAATCCTCAACCCTCAATCCTCAATCCTCAATCCTCAACCCTCAATCCTCATTCCTCAAACCTCACTCCTCAACCCTCAGTCCTCATCCTCAATTCTCAATTCTCAATCCTCAATCCTCAATCCCCAATCTTCAATCCTCAATAATCAATCTCCAATCCTAGATCCTCTATCCCCAATCTTCAATCCTTAATCCTCAATCTTCAATCCTCAATCCTCAATCCTCAATGCTCAATCCTCAATCCTCAATCATCAGTCCTCAGTCCTCAACCCTCAACCCTCAAACCTCAATCCTCAACCGTCAGTCCCCGTCCTCAATCGACCAACCCTCAATCCTCAATCCTCAATCTTCAATCCTCAATACTCAATATTCAATACGCAATCCTCAATCTTGAATCCACAATCTTCAATCTTCAATCCTCAATCCTCAATCCTCAATCCTCAATCCTCATTCTTCAATCCTCAATACCCAATCCTCAATCTTCAACCCTCAATCCTCAACCCTCAATTCTCAATCCTCAATCCTCAGTCCTCTGTCCTCAAATCTCAATCCTCAATCCTCAGCCCTCATCCTCAATCGTCAATCCTCAATCCACAATCCTCAAACTTCAATCCTCAATACTCAACCTTCAATAATCAATCCTCAATTCTCAATCCTCAATACTCAATGCTCAATCGTCAATCCTCAATCCCCAATCCTCAATCTTCAGTGCACAATCCTCAATCCTCAATCCTCAACCCTCAATCTTCAGCACTCAATACTCCATCCTCAATCCTCAATCCTCAAGCGTCAATCCTCAATCCTCAATCCTCGTCCCTCAATCCTCAGTCCTCAAACCTCAATCCGGAATCCTAAATCTTGAATCCTCAACCTTCAGCCGTCGGTCCTCAAAAATCAATTGTCAATCCCCAATCCTCAGTAGAATATCCTCAATTCACAGTTTTCATTACTCAATACTCAATCTGCAATCTTCAAATCTCTATCCACAAACATCAATACTCATCACTCAACCCTCAACACTCAGTCCTCAATCCTCAATATTCAATCCTCAATCCTCAATCCTCAATCCACAGTCCTCAACATTCAATCCTCAAAACTCAATCTTCAATGCTAATTCCTCAATCCTCAATCCTCAATTCTCAATCCTCAATCCTCAATCCTTAATATTCAACACTCAAGCCTCAAACATCAATCCTCAATACTCAATCATCAATCCTCAATTCTCAATACTCAACAGAATATCCTGAATTCTCATGGTTCAATACTCAATCCACAATATTCAATAATCAAATCTCAATCCTCAAACATCAATTCTCAACACTCAATACTCAACACTCAGTCCTCTCTCTTCAATCCTCCATCCTCAACCCTCAATCCTCAAGCGTCAATCCTCAATCCTCAATCCTCAACCGTCAATCCTCAGTCCTCAAACCTCAACCCCGAATCCTCAATCCTGAATCCTCTATCTTCAGCCCTCAGTCATCAAAAATCAATTGTCAATACTCAATCCTCAATAGAATATCCTCAATTCACAGTTTTCAATACTGTACCCCATCCTTGAACCTTCAAATCTCAATCCACAAACATCAATCCTCATCACTCAACCATCAACACCCAGTCCTCAATCTTCAATCCTCAATCCTCAATCCTCAATCTTCAATCCTCAATACTCAATACTCAATCCTCAATCCTCAATTCTCAGTCCTCAATACTCAATCCTCACTCGTCAATCCTCAAACCTCAATCCTCGATCCTCAGTCCTCAATCCTCAATCCTCAATCGTCAATGTTCAATCCGCAATACCCAATCCTCAATCTTCAATCCTCAATCCTCAATCCTCAGCCCTCAATCCTTAATCCTCAATCCTCAATCTTCAGTCCTCAAACCTTAATCCTGAATCCACAATTCTGAATCCTCAATCTTCAGCCCTCAGTCCTCAACAATCAGTTGTCAATCCTCAATCCTCAAAGGAATATCATCAATTCACAGTTTTCAATACTCAATACTCAATCCGCAATCTTCAAACCTCTATCCACAAACATCTATACTCATAACTCAAAACTCAACACTCCGTCGCCAGTCCTCAATCTTCAATCCTCAATCCTCAATCCTCAATCCTCAATCCTCAATCCTCAATTTTCAAGCCTCAATACTGAATCTTCAATCCTCAATGCTCAATCCTCAATCCTCAATCCTCAGTCCTCAACCCACAATCCTCAATCCTCAAACCTCAATCCTCAATCGTCAGCCCTCGTCCTCAATCCTCAACACTCAATCCACAATCCTCAATCTTCAAACATCAATACTCAATCTTCAATCCTCAATCCTCAATCTTCAATCCTCAATCCTCAATTCTCACTCCTCAATACTCAATACTCAATCGTCAATCCTCAATCCCCAATCCTCAATCTTCAATCCTCAATCCTCAATCCTCAATCCTCAGTCATCAATCTTCAATCCTCAATACTCAATCTTCAATCCACAATCTTCAATCCTCAATCCTCAATGCTTAATCCTCATTCCTCAATTCTCAATACTCAATAGATTATGCTGAATCCTCAGGATTCAATACTCAAACCTCAATCCTCAACCCTCAGCCCTCATGCTCCATCCTCAACACTCGATCCTCAATCCCCAATCCTCAATCCTCAATACTCAATCTTCAATGCTCAATCCTCAATCCTCAGTCATCAATACTCAATCTTCAATACTCAATCCTCAATCCTCAACCCTCAATCCTCAATCCTCAATCCTCAACCCTCAATCCTCATTCCTCAAACCTCAATCCTCAACCCTCAGTCCTCATCCTCAATTCTCAATTCTCAATCCTCAATCCTCAATCCCCAATCTTCAATCCTCAATAATCAATCTCCAATCCTAGATCCTCTATCCCCAATCTTCAATCCTTAATCCTCAATCTTCAATCCTCAATCCTCAATCCTCAATGCTCAATCCTCAATCCTCAATCATCAGTCCTCAGTCCTCAACCCTCAACCCTCAAACCTCAATCCTCAACCGTCAGTCCCCGTCCTCAATCGACCAACCCTCAATCCTCAATCCTCAATCTTCAATCCTCAATACTCAATATTCAATACGCAATCCTCAATCTTGAATCCACAATCTTCAATCTTCAATCCTCAATCCTCAATCCTCAATCCTCAATCCTCATTCTTCAATCCTCAATACCCAATCCTCAATCTTCAACCCTCAATCCTCAACCCTCAATTCTCAATCCTCAATCCTCAGTCCTCTGTCCTCAAATCTCAATCCTCAATCCTCAGCCCTCATCCTCAATCGTCAATCCTCAATCCACAATCCTCAAACTTCAATCCTCAATACTCAACCTTCAATAATCAATCCTCAATTCTCAATCCTCAATACTCAATGCTCAATCGTCAATCCTCAATCCCCAATCCTCAATCTTCAGTCCACAATCCTCAATCCTCAATCCTCAACCCTCAATCTTCAACACTCAATACTCAATCTTCAATCCTCAATCCTCAATCCTCAATCCTCAATCCTCAGTCCTCAATACTCAATCTACAATCCTCAACCCTCAATCCTCAATCCTCAATCATCAATCCTCAATCCTAAATCGTCAATCTTCAATCCTCAATGCTCAATCTTCAATCCTCAATCCTCAATCCTCAATCCTCAATCCTCATTCTTCAATCCTCAATACCCAATCCTCAATCTTCAATGCTCAATCCTCAATCCTCAATACTCAATCCTCAATCCTCAGTCCTCAATCCTCAATCTTCAATCCTCAGTCCCAAATCCTCAATCTTCAATACACAATCCTCAATCCTCAATCTTCAATCCTCAATACTCAATCTTCAATCATCAATCCTCAATCCTCAATTCTCAATACTCATTCTTCAATCCCCAATACCCAATCCTCAATCTTCAATCCTCAATCCTTAATCCTCAATTCTCAATCCTCAATCCCCAATCCTCAGACATCAAACGTCAATACTCAACCCTCAATCCTCGTCCTCAATCCACAACCCTCAATCCTCGATCCTCAAACTTCAATCATCAATATTCAATCTTCAATCCTCAATCCTCAATCCTCAATACTCAATCCTCAATCCTCAATGTTCGATCCTCAATACCCAATCTTCAATCTTCAATCCTCAATCCTCAATCCTCAATCCTCAATCCTCAACATTCAACACACAACCCTCAACCATCAATCGTCAATACTTAACCATCAATCCTCAATTCTCAATACTCAATAGAATATCCTGAATTCTCATGGTTCAATACTCAATCCAAAAAATTCAATAATCAAATCTCAATCCTCAAACATCAATTCTCAACACTCAATCCTCAATACTCAGTCCTCTCTCTTCAATCCTCCATCCTCAATCCTCAACACTCAAGCGTCAATCCTCAATCCTCAATCCTCAACCCTCAATCCACAGTCCTCAAACCTCAATCCGGAATCCTCAATCTTGAATCCTGAACCCTCAGCCGTTGGTCCTCAACAATCCATCGCCAATCCCCAATCCTCAATAGAATATCCTCAATTCACAGTTTTCAATACTCAATCCCCATTCTTCATTCTTCAAATCTCAATCCACAAACATCAATACTCATCACTCAACCCTCAGCACTCAGTCCTCAATCTTCAATCCACAATCCTCAATTCTCAATCTTCAATCCTCAATCCTCAATTCTCAATCCTCAATACACAATCCTCAATCCTCAATCCTCAATCCTCAATCCTCAATCCTCAATCCTCATTTTTCAATCCTCAATACCCAATCTTCAATCCTCAATCCTCAATCATCAATCCTCAATTCTCAATCCTTAATCCACAATCCTCAGACCTCAAACATCAATACTCAACCCTCAGTCCTCGTCCTCAATCCACAACCCTCAATCCTCAATCCTCAATCTTCAATTCTCAATCCTCAATCCTCAATCCTCAATCCTCAATCCTCAGTCCTCAACCGTCAATCCTGAATACTCAATCCTGAATCCTCAATCTTCAGCCCTCAGTCCTCAACCATCAATCCTCAATTCTCAATACTCAATAGAATATCCTGAATTCTCATGTTTCAATACTCAATCCACAAAATTCAATAATCAAATCTCAATCCTCAAACATCGTTTCTCAACACTCAATCCTCAATACTCAGTCCTCTCTCTTCAATACTCCATCCTCAATCCTCAATCCTCAAGCGTCAATCCTCAATCCTCAATCCTCGTCCCTCAATCCTCAGTCCTCAAACCTCAATCCGGAATCCTAAATCTTGAATCCTCAACCTTCAGCCGTCGGTCCTCAAAAATCAATTGTCAATCCCCAATCCTCAGTAGAATATCCTCAATTCACAGTTTTCATTACTCAATACTCAATCTGCAATCTTCAAATCTCTATCCACAAACATCAATACTCATCACTCAACCCTCAACACTCAGTCCTCAATCCTCAATATTCAATCCTCAATCCTCAATACTCAATCCACAATCCTCAACATTCAATCCTCAATACTCAATCTTCAATGCTAATTCCTCAATCCTCAATCCTCAATTCTCAATCCTCAATCCTCAATCCTCAATCTTCAATCCTCAATACTCAATACTCAATCCTCAATCCTCAATTCTCAGTCCTCAATACTCAATACTCACTCGTCAATCCTCAACCCTCAATCCTCGATCCTCAGTCCTCAATCCTCAATCCTCAATCCTCAATACACAATCCTCAATATTCAATCCTCAATCCTCAATCCTCAATTCTCAATCCCCAATCCTCAATCCTCAATATTCAACACTCAAGCCTCAAACATCAATCCTCAATACTCAATCATCAATCCTCAATTCTCAATACTCATTAGAATATCCTGAATTCTCATGGTTCAATACTCAATCCACAATATTCAATAATCAAATCTCAATCCTCAAACATCAATACTCAGCACTCAATACTCAACACTCAGTCCTCTCTCTTCAATCCTCCATCCTCAACCCTCAATCCTCAAGCGTCAATCCTCAATCCTCAGTCCTCAATCCTCAATCCTCAACCCTCAAACCTCAATCCTCAACCGTCAGTCCTCGTCCTCAATCCTCAATCCTCAATCCTCAACCCTCAATCCTCAGTCATCAATACTCAATCTTCAATACTCAATCTTCAATCCTCAATCCTCAATCCTCAATCCTCAATCCTCAACCCTCAATCCTCATTCCTCAAACCTCAATCCTCAACCCTCAGCCCTCATCCTCAATTCTGTATCCTCAATCCTCAATCCTCAATCCCCAATGTTCAATCCTCAATAATCAATCTCCAATCCTAGATCCTCAATCCCCAATCTTCAATCCTTAATCCTCAACCTTCAATCCTCATTCCCCAGTCCTCCATCTTTAATCCTCAATGCTCAATCCTCAATCCTCAATCATCATTCCTCAATCCTCAGCCCTCAACCCTCAAACCTCAATCCTCAACCGTCAGTCCTCGTCCTCAATCGTCAACCCTCAATCCTCAATCCTCAATCTTCAATCCTCAATACTCAATATTCAATACTCAATCCTCAATCTTCAATCCTCAATCTTCAACCCTCAATCCTCAATCCTCAATCCTCAATCCTCATTCATCAATCCTCAATACACAATCCTCAATATTCAATCCTCAATCCTCAATCCTCAATTCTCAATCCCCAATCCTCAATCCTCAATATTCAACACTCAAGCCTCAAACATCAATCCTCAATACTCAATCATCAATCCTCAATTCTCAATACTCATTAGAATATCCTGAATTCTCATGGTTCAATACTCAATCCACAATATTCAATAATCAAATCTCAATCCTCAAACATCAATACTCAGCACTCAATACTCAACACTCAGTCCTCTCTCTTCAATCCTCCATCCTCAACCCTCAATCCTCAAGCGTCAATCCTCAATCCTCAATCCTCAATCCTCAATTCTCAGTCCTCAATACTCAATCCTCAATCGTCAACCCTTAATCCTCAATCCTCAATCTTAAATCCTCAATACTCAATACTCAATACTCAATCCTCAATCTTCAATCCTGAATCTTCGATCCTCAATCCTCAATCCTCAATCCTCAATCCTCATTCATCAATCCTCAATACCCAATCCTCGATCTTCAATCCACAATCCTCAATCCTCAATTCTCAATCCTCAATCCTCAGTCCTCAGTCCTCAAATCTCAATCCTCAATCCTCAGCCCTCATCCTCAATCCTCAATCCTCAATCCTCAATCCTCATTCTTCAATCCTCAATACCCAATCCTCAATCTTCAATCCTCAATCCTCAATCCTCAATTCTCAATCCTCAATCCTCAGTCCTCAGTCCTCAAATCTCAATCCTCAATCCTCAGCCCTCATTCTCAATCGTCAATCCTCAATCCTCAATCCTCAATCTACAATCCTCAATACTCAACCTTCAATAATCAATCCTCAATTCTCAATCCTCAATACTCAATTCTCAATCGTCAATCCTCAATCCCCAATCCTCTATCGTCAATCCTCAATCACCAATCCTCAACCTTCAATCCTCAATCCTCAATCCTCAATTCTCAATCCTCAATCTTCAATCCTCAATCCTCAATCCTCAACCCTCAATCCTCATTCTTCCATCCTCAATACCAAATCCTCAATCTTCAATCCTCAATCATCAATCCTAAATCCTCAATCCTCAATCCTCAATCCTCAATCTTCAATCCTCAGTCCCATATCCTCAATCCTCAATACCCAATCCTCAATCTTCAATCCTCAATCCTCAATCCTCAATCCTCAATCTTCAATTCTCAATCCTCAATCCTCAATCCTCAATCCTCAATCCTCAGTCCTCAACCGTCAATCCTGAATACTCAATCCTGAATCCTCAATCTTCAGCCCTCAGTCCTCAACCATCAATCCTCAATTCTCAATACTCAATAGAATATCCTGAATTCTCATGTTTCAATACTCAATCCACAAAATTCAATAATCAAATCTCAATCCTCAAACATCGTTTCTCAACACTCAATCCTCAATACTCAGTCCTCTCTCTTCAATACTCCATCCTCAATCCTCAATCCTCAAGCGTCAATCCTCAATCCTCAATCCTCGTCCCTCAATCCTCAGTCCTCAAACCTCAATCCGGAATCCTAAATCTTGAATCCTCAACCTTCAGCCGTCGGTCCTCAAAAATCAATTGTCAATCCCCAATCCTCAGTAGAATATCCTCAATTCACAGTTTTCATTACTCAATACTCAATCTGCAATCTTCAAATCTCTATCCACAAACATCAATACTCATCACTCAACCCTCAACACTCAGTCCTCAATCCTCAATATTCAATCCTCAATCCTCAATCCTCAATCCACAATCCTCAACATTCAATCCTCAAAACTCAATCTTCAATGCTAATTCCTCAATCCTCAATCCTCAATTCTCAATCCTCAATCCTCAATCCTTAATATTCAACACTCAAGCCTCAAACATCAATCCTCAATACTCAATCATCAATCCTCAATTCTCAATACTCAACAGAATATCCTGAATTCTCATGGTTCAATACTCAATCCACAATATTCAATAATCAAATCTCAATCCTCAAACATCAATTCTCAACACTCAATACTCAACACTCAGTCCTCTCTCTTCAATCCTCCATCCTCAACCCTCAATCCTCAAGCGTCAATCCTCAATCCTCAATCCTCAACCGTCAATCCTCAGTCCTCAAACATCAACCCCGAATCCTCAATCCTGAATCCTCTATCTTCAGCCCTCAGTCATCAAAAATCAATTGTCAATACTCAATCCTCAATAGAATATCCTCAATTCACAGTTTTCAATACTGTACCCCATCCTTGAACCTTCAAATCTCAATCCACAAACATCAATCCTCATCACTCAACCATCAACACCCAGTCCTCAATCTTCAATCCTCAATCCTCAATCCTCAATCTTCAATCCTCAATACTCAATACTCAATCCTCAATCCTCAATTCTCAGTCCTCAATACTCAATCCTCACTCGTCAATCCTCAAACCTCAATCCTCGATCCTCAGTCCTCAATCCTCAATCCTCAATCGTCAATGTTCAATCCGCAATACCCAATCCTCAATCTTCAATCCTCAATCCTCAATCCTCAGCCCTCAATCCTTAATCCTCAATCCTCAATCTTCAGTCCTCAAACCTTAATCCTGAATCCACAATTCTGAATCCTCAATCTTCAGCCCTCAGTCCTCAACAATCAGTTGTCAATCCTCAATCCTCAAAGGAATATCATCAATTCACAGTTTTCAATACTCAATACTCAATCCGCAATCTTCAAACCTCTATCCACAAACATCTATACTCATAACTCAAAACTCAACACTCCGTCGCCAGTCCTCAATCTTCAATCCTCAATCCTCAATCCTCAATCCTCAATCCTCAATCCTCAATTTTCAAGCCTCAATACTGAATCTTCAATCCTCAATGCTCAATCCTCAATCCTCAATCCTCAGTCCTCAACCCACAATCCTCAATCCTCAAACCTCAATCCTCAATCGTCAGCCCTCGTCCTCAATCCTCAACACTCAATCCACAATCCTCAATCTTCAAACATCAATACTCAATCTTCAATCCTCAATCCTCAATCTTCAATCCTCAATCCTCAATTCTCACTCCTCAATACTCAATACTCAATCGTCAATCCTCAATCCCCAATCCTCAATCTTCAATCCTCAATCCTCAATCCTCAATCCTCAGTCATCAATCTTCAATCCTCAATACTCAATCTTCAATCCACAATCTTCAATCCTCAATCCTCAATGCTTAATCCTCATTCCTCAATTCTCAATACTCAATAGATTATGCTGAATCCTCAGGATTCAATACTCAAACCTCAATCCTCAACCCTCAGCCCTCATGCTCCATCCTCAACACTCGATCCTCAATCCCCAATCCTCAATCCTCAATACTCAATCTTCAATGCTCAATCCTCAATCCTCAGTCATCAATACTCAATCTTCAATACTCAATCCTCAATCCTCAACCCTCAATCCTCAATCCTCAATCCTCAACCCTCAATCCTCATTCCTCAAACCTCAATCCTCAACCCTCAGTCCTCATCCTCAATTCTCAATTCTCAATCCTCAATCCTCAATCCCCAATCTTCAATCCTCAATAATCAATCTCCAATCCTAGATCCTCTATCCCCAATCTTCAATCCTTAATCCTCAATCTTCAATCCTCAATCCTCAATCCTCAATGCTCAATCCTCAATCCTCAATCATCAGTCCTCAGTCCTCAACCCTCAACCCTCAAACCTCAATCCTCAACCGTCAGTCCCCGTCCTCAATCGACCAACCCTCAATCCTCAATCCTCAATCTTCAATCCTCAATACTCAATATTCAATACGCAATCCTCAATCTTGAATCCACAATCTTCAATCTTCAATCCTCAATCCTCAATCCTCAATCCTCAATCCTCATTCTTCAATCCTCAATACCCAATCCTCAATCTTCAACCCTCAATCCTCAACCCTCAATTCTCAATCCTCAATCCTCAGTCCTCTGTCCTCAAATCTCAATCCTCAATCCTCAGCCCTCATCCTCAATCGTCAATCATCAATCCACAATCCTCAAACTTCAATCCTCAATACTCAACCTTCAATAATCAATCCTCAATTCTCAATCCTCAATACTCAATGCTCAATCGTCAATCCTCAATCCCCAATCCTCAATCTTCAGTCCACAATCCTCAATCCTCAATCCTCAACCCTCAATCTTCAACACTCAATACTCAATCTTCAATCCTCAATCCTCAATCCTCAATCCTCAATCCTCAGTCCTCAATACTCAATCTACAATCCTCAACCCTCAATCCTCAATCCTCAATCATCAATCCTCAATCCTAAATCGTCAATCTTCAATCCTCAATGCTCAATCTTCAATCCTCAATCCTCAATCCTCAATCCTCAATCCTCATTCTTCAATCCTCAATACCCAATCCTCAATCTTCAATGCTCAATCCTCAATCCTCAATACTCAATCCTCAATCCTCAGTCCTCAATCCTCAATCTTCAATCCTCAGTCCCAAATCCTCAATCTTCAATACACAATCCTCAATCCTCAATCTTCAATCCTCAATACTCAATCTTCAATCATCAATCCTCAATCCTCAATTCTCAATACTCATTCTTCAATCCCCAATACCCAATCCTCAATCTTCAATCCTCAATCCTTAATCCTCAATTCTCAATCCTCAATCCCCAATCCTCAGACATCAAACGTCAATACTCAACCCTCAATCCTCGTCCTCAATCCACAACCCTCAATCCTCGATCCTCAAACTTCAATCATCAATATTCAATCTTCAATCCTCAATCCTCAATCCTCAATACTCAATCCTCAATCCTCAATGTTCGATCCTCAATACCCAATCTTCAATCTTCAATCCTCAATCCTCAATCCTCAATCCTCAATCCTCAACATTCAACACACAACCCTCAACCATCAATCGTCAATACTTAACCATCAATCCTCAATTCTCAATACTCAATAGAATATCCTGAATTCTCATGGTTCAATACTCAATCCAAAAAATTCAATAATCAAATCTCAATCCTCAAACATCAATTCTCAACACTCAATCCTCAATACTCAGTCCTCTCTCTTCAATCCTCCATCCTCAATCCTCAACACTCAAGCGTCAATCCTCAATCCTCAATCCTCAACCCTCAATCCACAGTCCTCAAACCTCAATCCGGAATCCTCAATCTTGAATCCTGAACCCTCAGCCGTTGGTCCTCAACAATCCATCGCCAATCCCCAATCCTCAATAGAATATCCTCAATTCACAGTTTTCAATACTCAATCCCCATTCTTCATTCTTCAAATCTCAATCCACAAACATCAATACTCATCACTCAACCCTCAGCACTCAGTCCTCAATCTTCAATCCACAATCCTCAATTCTCAATCTTCAATCCTCAATCCTCAATTCTCAATCCTCAATACACAATCCTCAATCCTCAATCCTCAATCCTCAATCCTCAATCCTCAATCCTCATTTTTCAATCCTCAATACCCAATCTTCAATCCTCAATCCTCAATCATCAATCCTCAATTCTCAATCCTTAATCCACAATCCTCAGACCTCAAACATCAATACTCAACCCTCAGTCCTCGTCCTCAATCCACAACCCTCAATCCTCAATCCTCAATCTTCAATTCTCAATCCTCAATCCTCAATCCTCAATCCTCAATCCTCAGTCCTCAACCGTCAATCCTGAATACTCAATCCTGAATCCTCAATCTTCAGCCCTCAGTCCTCAACCATCAATCCTCAATTCTCAATACTCAATAGAATATCCTGAATTCTCATGTTTCAATACTCAATCCACAAAATTCAATAATCAAATCTCAATCCTCAAACATCGTTTCTCAACACTCAATCCTCAATACTCAGTCCTCTCTCTTCAATACTCCATCCTCAATCCTCAATCCTCAAGCGTCAATCCTCAATCCTCAATCCTCGTCCCTCAATCCTCAGTCCTCAAACCTCAATCCGGAATCCTAAATCTTGAATCCTCAACCTTCAGCCGTCGGTCCTCAAAAATCAATTGTCAATCCCCAATCCTCAGTAGAATATCCTCAATTCACAGTTTTCATTACTCAATACTCAATCTGCAATCTTCAAATCTCTATCCACAAACATCAATACTCATCACTCAACCCTCAACACTCAGTCCTCAATCCTCAATATTCAATCCTCAATCCTCAATACTCAATCCACAATCCTCAACATTCAATCCTCAATACTCAATCTTCAATGCTAATTCCTCAATCCTCAATCCTCAATTCTCAATCCTCAATCCTCAATCCTCAATCTTCAATCCTCAATACTCAATACTCAATCCTCAATCCTCAATTCTCAGTCCTCAATACTCAATACTCACTCGTCAATCCTCAACCCTCAATCCTCGATCCTCAGTCCTCAATCCTCAATCCTCAATCCTCAATACACAATCCTCAATATTCAATCCTCAATCCTCAATCCTCAATTCTCAATCCCCAATCCTCAATCCTCAATATTCAACACTCAAGCCTCAAACATCAATCCTCAATACTCAATCATCAATCCTCAATTCTCAATACTCATTAGAATATCCTGAATTCTCATGGTTCAATACTCAATCCACAATATTCAATAATCAAATCTCAATCCTCAAACATCAATACTCAGCACTCAATACTCAACACTCAGTCCTCTCTCTTCAATCCTCCATCCTCAACCCTCAATCCTCAAGCGTCAATCCTCAATCCTCAGTCCTCAATCCTCAATCCTCAACCCTCAAACCTCAATCCTCAACCGTCAGTCCTCGTCCTCAATCCTCAATCCTCAATCCTCAACCCTCAATCCTCAGTCATCAATACTCAATCTTCAATACTCAATCTTCAATCCTCAATCCTCAATCCTCAATCCTCAATCCTCAACCCTCAATCCTCATTCCTCAAACCTCAATCCTCAACCCTCAGCCCTCATCCTCAATTCTGTATCCTCAATCCTCAATCCTCAATCCCCAATGTTCAATCCTCAATAATCAATCTCCAATCCTAGATCCTCAATCCCCAATCTTCAATCCTTAATCCTCAACCTTCAATCCTCATTCCCCAGTCCTCCATCTTTAATCCTCAATGCTCAATCCTCAATCCTCAATCATCATTCCTCAATCCTCAGCCCTCAACCCTCAAACCTCAATCCTCAACCGTCAGTCCTCGTCCTCAATCGTCAACCCTCAATCCTCAATCCTCAATCTTCAATCCTCAATACTCAATATTCAATACTCAATCCTCAATCTTCAATCCTCAATCTTCAACCCTCAATCCTCAATCCTCAATCCTCAATCCTCATTCATCAATCCTCAATACACAATCCTCAATATTCAATCCTCAATCCTCAATCCTCAATTCTCAATCCCCAATCCTCAATCCTCAATATTCAACACTCAAGCCTCAAACATCAATCCTCAATACTCAATCATCAATCCTCAATTCTCAATACTCATTAGAATATCCTGAATTCTCATGGTTCAATACTCAATCCACAATATTCAATAATCAAATCTCAATCCTCAAACATCAATACTCAGCACTCAATACTCAACACTCAGTCCTCTCTCTTCAATCCTCCATCCTCAACCCTCAATCCTCAAGCGTCAATCCTCAATCCTCAATCCTCAATCCTCAATTCTCAGTCCTCAATACTCAATCCTCAATCGTCAACCCTTAATCCTCAATCCTCAATCTTAAATCCTCAATACTCAATACTCAATACTCAATCCTCAATCTTCAATCCTGAATCTTCGATCCTCAATCCTCAATCCTCAATCCTCAATCCTCAATCCTCATTCATCAATCCTCAATACCCAATCCTCGATCTTCAATCCCCAATCCTCAATCCTCAATTCTCAATCCTCAATCCTCAGTCCTCAGTCCTCAAATCTCAATCCTCAATCCTCAGCCCTCATCCTCAATCCTCAATCCTCAATCCTCAATCCTCATTCTTCAATCCTCAATACCCAATCCTCAATCTTCAATCCTCAATCCTCAATCCTCAATTCTCAATCCTCAATCCTCAGTCCTCAGTCCTCAAATCTCAATCCTCAATCCTCAGCCCTCATTCTCAATCGTCAATCCTCAATCCTCAATCCTCAATCTACAATCCTCAATACTCAACCTTCAATAATCAATCCTCAATTCTCAATCCTCAATACTCAATTCTCAATCGTCAATCCTCAATCCCCAATCCTCTATCTTCAGTCCACAATCCTCAATCCTCAATGCTCAACCCTCAATCTTCAATACTCAATACTCAATCCTCAGTCCTCAATCCTCAATCTTCAATCCTCAGTCCCAAATCCTCAATCTTCAATACACAATCCTCAATCCTCAATCTTCAATCCTCAATACTCAATCTTCAATCATCAATAGTCAATCCTCAATCGTCAATCCTCAATCCCCAATCCTCAATCTTCAGTTCACAATCCTCAATCCTCAATCCTCAATTCTCAGTCCTCAATACTCAATCCTCTATCCTCAATCGTCAATCCTCAATCACCAATCCTCAACCTTCAATCCTCAATCCTCAATCCTCAATTCTCAATCCTCAATCTTCAATCCTCAATCCTCAATCCTCAACCCTCAATCCTCATTCTTCCATCCTCAATACCAAATCCTCAATCTTCAATCCTCAATCATCAATCCTAAATCCTCAATCCTCAATCCTCAATCCTCAATCTTCAATCCTCAGTCCCATATCCTCAATCTTCAATACACAATCCCCAATCCTCGATCTTCAATCCTCAATACTCAATCTTCAATCATCAATCCTCAATCCACAAATCTCAATACTCATTCTTCAGTCCCCAATACCCAATCTTCAGTCTTCAATCCTCAATCCTTAATCCTCAATTCTCCATCCTCAATCCTCAATCCTCAGACATCAAACATCAATACTCAACCCTCAATCCTCGTCCTCAATCCACAACCCTCAATCCTCGATCCTCAAACTTCAATCATCAATATTCAATCTTCAATCTTCAATCCTCAATCCTCAACACTCAATCCTCAAGCCTCAATGTTCAATCCTCAATACCCAATCCTCAATCTTCAATCCTCAATCCTCAATCCTCAATCCTCAATCCTCAATCCTCACTCCTCAATCCTCAGTCCTCAACCCTCAATCCTGAATCCTCAATCCTGAATCCTCAATCTTCAGCCCTCAGTCCTCAACAATCAGTTGTCAATCCTCAATCCTCAATAGAATATCATCAATTCACAGTTTTCAATACTCAATACTCAATCTACAATCTTCAAATCTCTATCCACAAACATCAATTCTCATCACTCAACCCTCAACACTCAGTCCTCAATGTTCAATCCCCAATTCTCAATTCTCAATCTTCAATCCTCAATACTGAACCTTCAATCCTCAATCTTCAATCCTCAGTCCCCAATCCTCAATATGCAACCCACAATCCTCAACCCTCAATCCTCGATCCTCAGTCCTCAATCCTCAATACTCAATCCTCAATGTTCAATCAGCAATACCCAATCCTCAATCTTCAATCCTCAATCCTCAATCCTCAACCCTCAATCCTTAATCCTCAATCCTCAATCTTCGGTCCTCAAACCTTAATCCTGAACCCACAATCCTGAGTCCTCTATCTTCAGCCCTCAGTCCTCAACAATCAGTTGTCAATCCTCAATCCTCAAAGGAATATCATCAATTCACAGTTTTCAATACTCAATACTCAATCTGCAATCTTCAAACCTCTATCCACAAACATCAATACTCATAACTCAACACTCAACACTCCGTCGCCAGTCCTCAATCTTCAATCCTCAATCCTCAATCCTCAATCCTCAATCTTCAATCCTCAATCCTCAATTCTCACTCCTCAGTACTCAATCCTCAATCGTCAATCCTCAATCCCCAATCCTCAATCTTCAATCCTCAATCCTCAATCCTCAATCCTCAGTCATCAATCTGCAATCCTCAATACTCAATCTTCAATCCACAATCTTCAATCCTCAATCCTCAATGCTCAATCCTCAATCCTCAACCCTCAATCCTCATTCCTCATTCCTCAAACCTCAATCCTCAACCCTCTGTCCTCATCTTCAATTCTCAATTCTCAATCCTCGAACCTCAATCCCCAATCTTCAATCCTCAATAATCAATCTCCAATCCTAGATCATCTATCCCCAATTTTCAATCCTTAATCCTCAACCTTCAATCCTCATTCCCCAGTCCTCAATCTTCAATCCTCAATGCTCAATCCTCAATCCTCAATCATCAGTCCTCAATCCTCAACCGTCAACCCTCAAACCTCAATCCTCAACCGTCAGTCCTCGTCCTCAATCGTCAACCCTCAATCCTCAATCCTCAATCTTCAATCCTCAATACTCAATATTCAATACGCAATACTCAATCTTCAATCCTCAATCTTCAATCTTCAATCCTCAATCCTCAATCCTCAACCCTCAATCCTCATTCTTCAATCCTCAATACCCAATCCTCAATCTTCAATCCTCAATCCTCAATCCTCAATTCTCAATCCTCAATCCTCAGCCCTCAGTCCTCAAATCTCAATCCTCAATCCTCAGCCCTCATCCTCAATCGTCAATCCTCAATCCTCATTCCTCAATCTTCAATCCTCAATACTGAAACTTCAATAATCGATCCTCACTCCTCAATACTCAATCCTCAATCGTCAATCGTCAATCCTCAATCCCCAATCCTCAGTCTTCAATCCTCAATCCTCAATCCTCAATCCTCAATATTCAACACACAACCCTCAACCATCAATCGTCAATACTTAACCATCAATCCTCAATTCTCAATACTCAATAGAATATCCTGAATTCTCATAGTTCAATACTCAATCCAAAAAATTCAATAATCAAATCTCAATCCTCAAACATCAATTCTCAACACTCAATCCTCAATACTCAGTCCTCTCTCTTCAATCCTCCATCCTCAATCCTCAACACTCAAGCGTCAATCCTCAATCCTGAATCCTCAACCCTCAATCCACAGTCCTCAAACCTCAATCCGGAATCCTCAATCTTGAATCCTGAACCTTCAGCCGTTGGTCCTCAACAATCTATCGCCAATCCCCAATCCTCAATAGAATATCCTCAATTCACAGTTTTCAATACTCAATCCCCATTCTTCAATCTTCAAATCTCAATCCACAAACATCAATTCTCATCACTCAACCCTCAGCACTCAGTCCTCAATCTTCAATCCACAATCCTCAATTCTCAATCTTCAATTCTCAATCCTCAATTCTCAACTCTCAATACACAATCCTCAATCCTCAATCCTCAATCCTCAATCCTCAATCCCCAATCCTCATTTTTCAATCCTCAATACCCAATCTTCAATCTTCAATCCTCAATCATCAATCCTCAATTCTCAATCCTTAATCTTCAATCCTCAGACCTCAAACATCAATACTCAACCCTCAGTCCTCGTCCTCAATCCACAACCCTCAATCCTCTATCCTCAATCTTCAATTCTCAATCCTCAATCCTCAATCCTCAACCCTCAATCCTCAGTCCTCAACCGTCAATCCTGAATACTCAATCCTGAATCCTCAATCTTCAGCCCTCAGTCCTCAACCATCAATCCTCAATTCTCAATACTCAATATAATATCCTGAATTCTCATGTTTCAATACTCAATCCACAAAATTCAATAATCAAATCTCAATCCTCAAACATCATTTCTCAACACTCAATCCTCAATACTCAGTCCTCTCTCTTCGATACTCCATCCTCAATCCTCAATCCTCAAGCGTCAATCCTCAATCCTCAATCCTCGTCCCTCAATCCTCAGTCCTCAAACCTCAATCCGGAATCCTACATCTTGAATCCTCAACCTTAAGCCGTCGGTCCTCAACAATCAATTGTCAATCCCCAATGCTCAGTAGAATATCCTGAATTCACAGTTTTCATTACTCAATACTCAATCTGCAATCTTCAAATCTCTATCCACAAACATCAATACTCATCACTCAACCCTCAACACTCAGTCCTCAATCCTCAATATTCAATCCTCAATCCTCAATCCTCAATCCACAATCCTCAACATTCAATCCTCAAAACTCAATCTTCAATGCTAATTCCTCAATCCTCAATCCTCAATTCTCAATCCTCAATCCTCAATCCTCAATCTTCAATCCTCAATACTCAATACTCAATCCTCAATCCTCAATTCTCTGTCCTCAATACTCAATACTCACTCGTCAATCCTCAACCCTCAATCCTCGATCCTCAGTCCTCAATCCTCAATCCTCAATCCTCAATGTTCAATCCGCAATACCCAATCCTCAATCTTCAATCCTCAATCCTCAATCCTCAGCCCTCAATCCTTAGTCCTCAATCCTCAATCTTCAGTCCTCAAACCTTAATCCTGAATCCACAATTCTGAATCCTCAATCTTCAGCCCTCAGTCCTCAACAATCAGTTGTCAATCCTCAATCCTCAAAGGAATATCATCAATTCACAGTTTTCAATACTCAATACTCAATCCGCAATCTTCAAACCTCTATCCACAAACATCTATACTCATAACTCAAAACTCAACACTCCGTCGCCAGTCCTCAATCTTCAATCCTCAATCCTCAATCCTCAATCCTCAATCCT
Source organism: Calliopsis andreniformis (assembly GCF_051401765.1). Taxonomy (NCBI): domain Eukaryota; kingdom Metazoa; phylum Arthropoda; class Insecta; order Hymenoptera; family Andrenidae; genus Calliopsis; species Calliopsis andreniformis. Next base: position 331,506 of record NW_027480613.1, on the reverse strand, counting down.
CAATCCTCTATTTTCAAGCCTCAATACTGAATCTTCAATCCTCAATGCTTAATCCTCAATCCTCAATCCTCAGTCCTCAACCCACAATCCTCAATCCTCAAACCTCAATCCTCAATCGTCAGCCCTCGTCCTCAATCCTCAACACTCAATCCACAATCCTCAATCTTCAATCATCAATACTCAATCTTCAATCCTCAATCCTCAATCTTCAATCCTCAATCCTCAATTCTCACTCCTCAATACTCAATACTCAATCGTCAATCCTCAATCCCCAATCCTCAATCTTCAATCCTCAATCCTCAATCCTCAATCCACAGTCATCAATCTTCAATCCTCAATACTCAATCTTCAATCCACAATCTTCAATCCTCAATCCTCAATGCTCAATCCTCATTCCTCAATTCTCAATACTCAATAGATTATGCTGAATCCTCAGGATTCAATACTCAAACCTCAATCCTCAACCCTCAGCCCTCATGCTCCATCCTCAACACTCGATCCTCAATCCCCAATCCTCAATCCTCAATACTCAATCTTCAATGCTCAATCCTCAATCCTCAATCCTCAACCCTCAATCCTCAGTCATCAATACTCAATCTTCAATACTCAATCCTCAATCCTCAATCCTCAATCCTCAATCCTCAATCCTCAACCCTCAATCCTCATTCCTCAAACCTCAATCCTCAACCCTCAGCCCTCATCCTCAATTCTGTATCCTCAATCCTCAATCCTCAATCCCCAATGTTCAATCCTCAATAATCAATCTCCAATCCTAGATCCTCAATCCCCAATCTTCAATCCTTAATCCTCAACCTTCAATCCTCATTCCCCAGTCCTCCATCTTTAATCCTCAATGCTCAATCCTCAATCCTCAACCATCATTCCTCAATCCTCAGCCCTCAACCCTCAAACCTCAATCCTCAACCGTCAGTCCTCGTCCTCAATCGTCAACCCTCAATCCTCAATCCTCAATCTTCAATCCTCAATACTCAATATTCAATACTCAATCCTCAATCTTCAATCCTCAATCTTCAACCCTCAATCCTCAATCCTCAATCCTCAATCCTCATTCTTCAATCCTCCATACCCAATCCTCAATCTTCAATCCTCAATCCTCAATCCTCAATCCTCAATTCTCAATCCTCAGTCGTCAGTCCTCAGTCCTCAAACCTCAATCCTCAATCCTCAGCCTTCATCCTCAATCCTCAATCCTCAATCCTCAATCCTCAATCTTCAATCCTCAATACTCAACCTTCAATAATCAATCCTCAATTCTCAATCCTCAATACTCAATACTAAATCGTCAATCCTCAATCCCCATTCCTCAATCTTCAGTCCCTAATCCTCAATCCTCAATCCTCAACCCTCAATCTTCAATACTCAATACTCAATCTTCAATCCTCAATCCTCAATTCTCAATCCTCAATCCTCAATCCTCAGTCCTCAATCCTCAATCTACAATCCTCAATACTCAGTCTTCAATCCTCCATCCTCAATGCTCAATCCTCAGTCCTCAATCCTCAATCCTCAACCCTCAATCCTCATTCCTCAAACCTCAATCCTCAACCCTCAGCCCTCATCCTCAATTCTCAATTCTCAGTCCTCAATCCTCAATCCCCAATCTTCAATCCTCAATAATCAATCTCCAATCCTAGATCCTCAATCCCCAATCTTCAATCCTTAATCCTGAACCTTCAATCCTCATTCCCCAGTCCTCAATCTTCAATCCTCAATGCACAATCCTCAATCGTCAATCATCATTCCTCAATCCTCAGCCCTTAACCCTCAAACCTCAATCCTCAACCGTCAGTCCTCGTCCTCAATCGTCAACCCTCAATCCTCAATCCTCAATCTTCAATCCTCAATACTCAATATTCAATACTCAATCCTCAATCTTCAATCCTCTATCTTCAATCCTCAATCCTCAATCCTTCATTCTCAATCCTCATTCTTCAATCCTCAATACCCAATCCTCGATCTTCAATCCTCAATCCTCAATCCTCAATTCTCAGGCCTCAATCCTCAGTCCTCAGTCCTCAAATCTCAATCCACAATCCTCAGCCCTCATCCTCAATCCTCAATCCTCAATCCTCAATCCCCAATCTTCAATCCTCAATACTCAACCTTCAATAAGCAATCCCCAATTCTCAATCCTCAATACTCAGTCCTCAATCGTCAATCCTCAATCCCCAATCCTCAATCTTCAGTCCACAATCCTCAATACTCAATCCTCAACCCTCAATCTTCAATAGTCGATACTCAATCTTCAATCCTCAATCCTCAATCCTCAACCCTCTATCCTCAGTCCTCAATCCTCAATCTACAATCCTCAATACTCAGTCTTCAATCCTCAATCCTCAATGCTCAATCCTCAATCCTCATTCTTCAATCCTCAATACCCAATCCTCAATCTTCAATCCTCAATCCTCATTCTTCAATCCTCAATACCCAATCCTCAATCTTCAATCCTCAATCCTCAACCCTCAAACCTCAATCCTCAACCGTCAGTCCTCGTCCTCAATCGTCAACCCTCAATCCTCAATCCTCAATCTTCAATCCTCAATACTCAATATTCAATACTCAATCCTCAATCTTCAATCCTCAATCTTCAACCCTCAATCCTCAATCCTCAATCCTCAATCCTCATTCTTCAATCCTCCATACCCAATCCTCAATCTTCAATCCTCAATCCTCAATCCTCAATCCTCAATTCTCAATCCTCAATCGTCAGTCCTCAGTCCTCAAACCTCAATCCTCAATCCTCAGCCTTCATCCTCAATCCTCAATCCTCAATCCTCAATCCTCAATCTTCAATCCTCAATACTCAACCTTCAATAATCAATCCTCAATTCTCGATCCTCAATACTCAATACTAAATCGTCAATCCTCAATCCCCATTCCTCAATCTTCAGTCCCTAATCCTCAATCCTCAATCCTCAACCCTCAATCTTCAATACTCAATACTCAATCTTCAATCCTCAATCCTCAATTCTCAATCCTCAATCCTCAATCCTCAGTCCTCAATCCTCAATCTACAATCCTCAATACTCAGTCTTCAATCCTCCATCCTCAATGCTCAATCTTCAGTCCTCAATCCTCAATCCTCAACCCTCAATCCTCATTCCTCAAACCTCAATCCTCAACCCTCAGCCCTCATCCTCAATTCTCAATTCTCAATCCTCAATCCTCAATCCCCAATCTTCAATCCTCAATAATCAATCTCCAATCCTAGATCCTCAATCCCCAATCTTCAATCCTTAATCCTCAACCTTCAATCCTCATTCCCCAGTCCTCAATCTTCAATCCTCAATGCACAATCCTCAATCGTCAATCATCATTCCTCAATCCTCAGCCCTTAACCCTCAAACCTCAATCCTCAACCGTCAGTCCTCGTCCTCAATCGTCAACCCTCAATCCTCAATCCTCAATCTTCAATCCTCAATACTCAATATTCAATACTCAATCCTCAATCTTCAATCCTCTATCTTCAATCCTCAATCCTCAATCCTTCATTCTCAATCCTCATTCTTCAATCCTCAATACCCAATCCTCGATCTTCAATCCTCAATCCTCAATCCTCAATTCTCAGTCCTCAATCCTCAGTCCTCAGTCCTCAAATCTCAATCCACAATCCTCAGCCCTCATCCTCAATCCTCAATCCTCAATCCTCAATCCCCAATCTTCAATCCTCAATACTCAACCTTCAATAAGCAATCCCCAGTTCTCAATCCTCAATACTCAGTCCTCAATCGTCAATCCTCAATCCCCAATCCTCAATCTTCAGTCCACAATCCTCAATACCCAATCCTCAACCCTCAATCTTCAATACTCGATACTCAATCTTCAATCCTCAATCCTCAATCCTCAACCCTCTATCCTCAGTCCTCAATCCTCAATCTACAATCCTCAATACTCAGTCTTCAATCCTCAATCCTCAATGCTCAATCCTCAATCCTCATTCTTCAATCCTCAATACACAATCCTCAATGCTCAACCCTCAATCCTCAGTCCTCAATCCTCAATCTACAATCCTCAATACTCAGTCTTGAATCCTCAATCCTCAATGCTCAATCCTCAATCCTCATTCTTCAATCCTCAATACACAATCCTGGATATTCAATCCTCAATCCTCAAACATCAATTCTCAACACTCAATACTCAACACTCAGTCCTCTCTCTTCAATCCTCCATCCTCAACCCTGAATCCTCAAGCGTCAATCCTCAATCCTCAATCCTCAACCCTCAATCCTCAGTCCTCAAACCTCAATCCCGAATCCTCAATCCTGAATCCTCTATCTTCAGCCCTCAGTCCTCAAAAATCAATTGTCAATCCTCAATCCTCAATAGAATATCCTCAATTCACAGTTTTCAATACTCAATCCCCATTCTTCAATCTTCAAATCTCAATCCACAAACATCAATTCTCATCACTCAACCCTCAGCACTCAGTCCTCAATCTTCAATCCACAATCCTCAATCCTCAATCTTCAATCCTCAATCCTCAATTCTCAATCCTCAATACTCAATCCTAAATCCTCAATCCTCAATCCTCAATCCTCAGTCTTCAATCCTCAATCCTCAGACCACAAACCTCAATCCTGAATCCTCAATCCTGAATCCTCAATCTTCATCACTGGTTCCTCAACAATCAGTTGTCAATCCTCAATCCCCAATAGAATATCCTCAATTCACAGTTTTCAATACTCAATACTCAATCTGCAGTCTTCAGATCTCTATCCACAAACATCAATTCTCATCACTCAACCCTCAATACTCAGTCCCCAATCCTCAATCTTCAATCCTCCATCCTCATTCTTCAACCCTCAATAGCGAATCCTCAATCTTCAATCCTCAATCCTCAATCATCAATTCTCAATCCTCAATCCTCAATCCTCAGACTTCAACCATCAATACGCAACCCTCAGTCCTCGTCCACAATCCACAACCCTCAATCCTCAATCCTCAATCTTCAACCATCAATATTCAATCTTCAATCCACAATCTTCAATCCTCAATTCTCAACCCTCAATCCTCAATGCTCAATCCTCAATACCCAATCCTCAGTCTTCAATCCTCAATCCTCAATCCTCAATCCTCAGACCACAAACCTCAATCCTGAATCCTCAATCCTGAATCCTCAATCTTCATCACTGGTTCCTCAACAATCAGTTGTCAATCCTCAATCCCCAATAGAATATCCTCAATGCACAGTTTTCAATTCTCAATACTCAATCTGCAGTCTTCAGATCTCTATCCACAAACATCAATTCTCATCACTCAATCCTCAATACTCAGTCCCCAATCCTCAATCTTCAATCCTCAATCCTCAATCCTCAATCCTCAATCTTAATCTTCAATCCTCAATACTCAATCTTCAATCCTCAATCCTCAATCCTTAATCCCCAGTCCTCAACCTTCAATCCTCAATACTCAATCTTCAATCCTCAATCCTCAATCCTGAATCCTCAATCATCAATCCTCAATCCTAAATCGTCAATCTTCAATCCTCAATACTCAACCTTCAATCCTCAATCCTCAATCCTCAATCCTCAATCCTCATTCTTCAATCCTCAATACCCAATCCTCAATCTTCAATCCTTAATCCTCAATACTCAATACTCAATCCTCAATGCTCAATCCTCAATCCTCAATCTTCAATCCTCAGTCCCAAATCCTCAATCTTCAGTACACAATCCTCAATTATCAATCTTCAATCCTCAATACTCAATCTTCAATCATCAATACTCAATCCTCAATTCTCAATACTCATTCTTCAATCCCCAATACCCAATCCTCAATCTTCAATCCTCAATCCTTAATCCTCAATTCTCAATCCTCAATCCTCAATCCTCAGACATCAAACATCAATACGCAACCCTCAATCCTCGTCCTCAATCCGCAACCCTCAATCCTCGATCCTCAAACTTCAATCATCAATATTCAATCTTCAATCCTCAATCCTCAATCCTCAATACTCAATCCTCAATCCTCAACGTTCGATCCTCAATACCCAATCTCAATCTTCAATACTCAATCCTCAATCCTCAATCCTCAATCCTCAGTCCTCAATCCTCAATCCTCAGGCCTCAAACCTCAAACCAGAATCCTCAATCCTGAATCCTCAACCTTTAGCCCTCAGTCCTCAACAATCAGTTGTCGATCCTCAATCCTCTATAGAATATCCTCAATTCACAGGTTTCAATAGTCAATACTCAACCTGCAATCTTCAAATCTCTATCCACAAACATCAATTCTAATCACTCAACCCTCAACACTCAGTCCCCAATCCTCAATCTTCAAACCCCAATCCTCAACCCTCAATCCTCAATAATCAATCTCCAATCCTAGATCCTCAATCCCCAATCTTCAATCCTTAATCCTCAACCTTCAATCCTTATTCCCCAGTCCTCAATCTCCAATCCTCAATGCTCAATCTTCAATCCTCAATCATCAGTCCTCAATCCTCAACCCTCAACCCTCAAACCTCAATCCTCAACCGTCAGTCCTCGTCCTCAATCGTCAACCCTGAATCCTCTATCCTCAATCTTCAATCCTCAATACTCAATATTCAGTACTCAATCCTCAATCTTCAATCCTCAATCTTCAATCTTCAATCCTCAATCCTCAATCCTCAATCCTCAATCCTCATTCTTCAATCCTCAATACCCAATCCTCAATCTTCAATCCTCAATCCTCAATCCTCAATTCTCAATCCTCAATCCTCAGTCCTCAGTCCTCAAACCTCAATCCTCAATCCTCAGCCCTCATCCTCAATCGTCAATCCTCAATCCTCAATCCTCAATCTTCAATCCTCAATACTCAACCTTCAATAATCAATCCTCAATTCTCAATCCTCAATACTCAATCCTCAATCCTCAACCCTCAACCCTCAAACCTCAATCCTCAACCGTCAGTACTCGTCCTCAATAGTCAACACTCAATCCTCAATCCTCAATCTTCAATCCTCAGTACTCAATATTCAATACTCAATCCTCAATATTCAATCCTCAATCTTCAATCTTCAATCCTCAATCCTCAATCCTCAATCCTCAATCCTCATTCTTCCATCCTCAATACCCAATCCTCAGTCTTCAATCCTCAATCCTCAATCCTCAATTCTCAATCCTCAATCCTCAGTCCTCAGGCCTCAAACCTCAATCCTCAATCCTCAGCCCTCATCCTCAATCGTCAATACTCAATCCTCAATCCTCAATCTTCAATCCTCAATACTCAACCTTCAATAATCAATCCTCAATTCTCAATCCTCAATACTCAATCCTCAATCGTCAATCCTCAATCCCCAATCCTCAATCTTCAGTCCACAATCCTCAATCCTCAATCCTCAACCCTCAATCTTCAATACTCAATACTCAATCTTCAATCCTCAATCCTCACTCCTCAATCCTCAATCATCATTCCTCAATCCTCAGCCCTCAACCCTCAAACCTCAATCCTCAACCGTCAGTCCTCGTCCTCAATCGTCAACCCTCAATCCTCAATCCTCAATCTTCAATCCTCAATACTCAATATTCAATACTCAATCCTCAATCTTCAATCCTCAATCTTCAACCCTCAATCCTCAATCCTCAATACTCAATCCTCATTCTTCAGTCCCTAATCCTCAATCCTCAATCCTCAACCCTCAATCTTCAATACTCAATACTCAATCTTCAATCCTCAATCCTCAATTCTCAATCCTCAATCCTCAATCCTCAGTCCTCAATCCTCAATCTACAATCCTCAATACTCAGTCTTCAATACTCAATCCTCAATGCTCAATCCTCAGTCCTCAATCCTCAATCCTCAGCCCTCATCCTCAATCCTCAATCCTCAATCCTCAATCCTCAATCTTCAATCCTCAATACTCAACCTTCAATAATCAATCCTCAATTCTCAATCCTCAATACTCAATCCTAAATCGTCAATCCTCAATCCCCATTCCTCAATCTTCAGTCCCTAATCCTCAATCCTCAATCCTCAACCCTCAATCTTCAATACTCAATGCTCAATCTTCAATCCTCAATCCTCAATTCTCAATCCTCAATCCTCAATCCTCAGTCCTCAATCCTCAATCTACAATCCTCAATACTCAGTCTTCAATACTCAATCCTCAATGCTCAATCCTCAGTCCTCAATCCTCAATCCTCAACCCTCAATCCTCATTCCTCAAACCTCAATCCTCAACCCTCAGCCCTCATCCTCAATTCTCAATTCTCAATCCTCAATCCTCAATCCCCAATCTTCAATCCTCAATAATCAATCTCCAATCCTAGATCCTCAATCTCCAATCTTCAATCCTTAATCCTCAACCTTCAATCCTCATTCCCCAGTCCTCAATCTTCAATCCTCAATGCACAATCCTCAATCGTCAATCATCATTCCTCAATCCTCAGCCCTTAACCCTCAAACCTCAATCCTCAACCGTCAGTCCTCGTCCTCAATCGTCAACCCTCAATCCTCAATCCTCAATCTTCAATCCTCAATACTCAATATTCAATACTCAATCCTCAATCTTCAATCCTCTATCTTCAATCCTCAATCCCCAATCCTCAATCTTCAGTCCACAATCCTCAATACTCAATCCTCAACCCTCAATCTGCAATACTCGATACTCAATCTTCAATCCTCAATCCTCAATCCTCAACCCTCTATCCTCAGTCCTCAATCCTCAATCTACAATCCTCAATACTCAGTCTTCAATCCTCAATCCTCAATGCTCAATCCTCAATCCTCATTCTTCAATCCTCAATACACAATCCTCAGTCCTCAACCCTCAATCCTCAGTCCTCAATCCTCAATCTACAATCCTCAATACTCAGTCTTCAATCCTCAATCCTCAATGCTCAATCCTCAATCCTCATTCTTCAATCCTCAATACACAATCCTCAATATTCAACCCTCAATCCTCAAAGATCAATTCTCAACACTCAATACTCAACACTCAGTCCTCTCTCTTCAATCCTCCATCCTCAACCCTCAATCCTCAAGCGTCAATCCTCAATCCTCAATCCTCAACCCTCAATCCTCAGTCCTCAAACCTCAATCCCGAATCCTCAATCCTGAATCCTCTATCTTCAGCCCTCAGTCCTCAAAAATCAATTGTCAATCCTCAATCCTCAATAGAATATCCTCAATTCACAGTTTTCAATACTCAATCCCCATTCTTCAATCTTCAAATCTCAATCCACAAACATCAATTCTCATCACTCAACCCTCAGCACTGAGTCCTCAATCTTCAATCCACAATCCTCAATCCTCAATCTTCAATCCTCAATCCTCAATTCTCAATCCTCAATACTGAATCCTAAATCCTCAATCCTCAATCCTCAATCCTCAATCCTCAATCCTCAATCCTCATTCTTCGATCCTCAATACCCAATCTTCAATCTTCAATCCTCAATCATCAATCCTCAATTCTCAATCCTTAATCCTCAATCCTCAGACCTCAAACATCAATACTCAACGCCCAGTCCTCGTCCGCAATCCACAACCCTCAATCCTCAATCCTCAATCTTCAATTCTCAATCCTCAATCCTCAACCCTCAATCCTCAATCCTGAGTCCTCAACCCTCAATCCTGAATCCTCAATCCTGAATCCTCAATCTTCTGCCCTCAGTCCTCAACCATCAATCGTCAGTTCTCAATACTCAACAGAATATCCTGAATTCTCATGGTTCAATACTCAATCCACAAAATTCAATAATCAAATCTCAATCCTCAAACATCATTTCTCAACACTCAATCCTCAATACTCAGTCCTCTCTCTTCAATACTCCATCCTGAATCCTCAATCCTCTAGCGTCAATCCTCAATCCTCAATCCTCATCCCTCAATCCTCAGTCCTCAAACCTCAATCCGGAATCCTCAACATTCAATCCTCAATACTCAATCTTCAATGCTCATTCCTCAATCCTCAATCCTCAATTCTCAATCCTCAATCGTCAATCTTCAATCCTCGATACTCGATCTTCAACCCTCAATCCTCAATCCTCAATCCTCAATCATCAATCCGCACTCTTCAATCCTCAATACCCAATCCTCAATCTATAATCCTGAATCCTCAATCCCCATTTTTCAATCCTCAATCCTCAGTCCTCAGCCCTCAAACCTCAATCCTCAACCCTCAGCCCTCATCCTCATTCCTCAATCCTCGATGCTCAATCCTCAATCTTCAATCCTCAATAATCAATCTTCAATCCTCAATCCTCAATCTTCAATCCTCAATCCTCAGACCACAAACCTCAATCCTGAATCCTCAATCCTGAATCCTCAATCTTCATCACTGGTTCCTCAACAATCAGTTGTCAATCCTCAATCCCCAATAGAATATCCTCAATTCACAGTTTTCAATACTCAATACTCAATCTGCAGTCTTCAGATCTCTATCCACAAACATCAATTCTCATCACTCAACCCTCAATACTCAGTCCCCAATCCTCAATCTTCAATCCTCAATCCTCATTCTTCAACCCTCAATAGCGAATCCTCAATCTTCAATCCTCAATCCTCAATCATCAATTCTCAATCCTCAATCCTCAATCCTCAGACTTCAACCATCAATACGCATCCCTCAGTCCTCGTCCACAATCCACAAGCCTCAATCCTCAATCCTCAATCTTCAATCATCAATATTCAATCTTCAATCCACAATCTTCAATCCTCAATTCTCAACCCTCAATCCTCAATGCTCAATCCTCAATACCCAATCCTCAGTCTTCAATCCTCAATCCTCAATCCTCAATCCTCAGACCACAAACCTCAATCCTGAATCCTCAATCCTGAATCCTCAATCTTCATCACTGGTTCCTCAACAATCAGTTGTCAATCCTCAATCCCCAATAGAATATCCTCAATTCACAGTTTTCAATACTCAATACTCAATCTGCAGTCTTCAGATCTCTATCCACAAACATCAATTCTCATCACTCAACCCTCAATACTCAGTCCCGAATCCTCAATCTTCAATCCTCAATCCTCAATCCTCAATCCTCAATCTTAATCTTCAATCCTCAATCCTCAATCCTGAATCCTCAATCATCAATCCTCAATACTCAATATTCAATACTCAATCCTCAATCTTCAATCCTCTATCTTCAATCCTCAATCCTCAATCCTTCATTCTCAATCCTCATTCTTCAATCCTCAATACCCAATCCTCGATCTTCAATCCTCAATCGTCAATCCTCAATTCTCAGGCCTCAATCCTCAGTCCTCAGTCCTCAAATCTCAATCCACAATCCTCAGCCCTCATCCTCAATCCTCAATCCTCAATCCTCAATCCCCAATCTTCAATCCTCAATACTCAACCTTCAATAAGCAATCCCCAATTCTCAATCCTCAATACTCAGTCCTCAATCGTCAATCCTCAATCCCCAATCCTCAATCTTCAGTCCACAATCCTCAATACTCAATCCTCAACCCTCAATCTTCAATACTCGATACTCAATCTTCAATCCTCAATCCTCAATCCTCAACCCTCTATCCTCAGTCCTCAATCCTCAATCTACAATCCTCAATACTCAGTCTTCAATCCTCAATCCTCAATGCTCAATCCTCAATCCTCATTCTTCAATCCTCAATACCCAATCCTCAATCTTCAATCCTCAATCCTCATTCTTCAATCCTCAATACCCAATCCTCAGTCTTCAATCCTCAATCCTCAACCCTCAAACCTCAATCCTCAACCGTCAGTCCTCGTCCTCAATCGTCAACCCTCAATCCTCAATCCTCAATCTTCAATCCTCAATACTCAATATTCAATACTCAATCCTCAATCTTCAATCCTCAATCTTCAACCCTCAATCCTCAATCCTCAATCCTCAATCCTCATTCTTCAATCCTCCATACCCAATCCTCAATCTTCAATCCTCAATCCTCAATCCTCAATCCTCAATTCTCAATCCTCAATCGTCAGTCCTCAGTCCTCAAACCTCAATCCTCAATCCTCAGCCTTCATCCTCAATCCTCAATCCTCAATCCTCAATCCTCAATCTTCAATCCTCAATACTCAACCTTCAATAATCAATCCTCAATTCTCAATCCTCAATACTCAATACTAAATCGTCAATCCTCAATCCCCATTCCTCAATCTTCAGTCCCTAATCCTCAATCCTCAATCCTCAACCCTCAATCTTCAATACTCAATACTCAATCTTCAATCCTCAATCCTCAATTCTCAATCCTCAATCCTCAATCCTCAGTCCTCAATCCTCAATCTACAATCCTCAATACTCAGTCTTCAATCCTCCATCCTCAATGCTCAATCCTCAGTCCTCAATCCTCAATCCTCAACCCTCAATCCTCATTCCTCAAACCTCAATCCTCAACCCTCAGCCCTCATCCTCAATTCTCAATTCTCAATCCTCAATCATCAATCCCCAATCTTCAATCCTCAATAATCAATCTCCAATCCTAGATCCTCAATCCCCAATATTCAATTCTTAATCCTCAACCTTCAATCCTCATTCCCCAGTCCTCAATCTTCAATCCTCAATGCACAATCCTCAATCGTCAATCATCATTCCTCAATCCTCAGCCCTTAACCCTCAAACCTCAATCCTCAACCGTCAGTCCTCGTCCTCAATCGTCAACCCTCAATCCTCAATCCTCAATCTTCAATCCTCAATACTCAATATTCAATACTCAATCCTCAATCTTCAATCCTCTATCTTCAATCCTCAATCCTCAATCCTTCATTCTCAATCCTCATTCTTCAATCCTCAATACCCAATCCTCGATCTTCAATCCTCAATCCTCAATCCTCAATTCTCAGTCCTCAATCCTCAATCTACAATCCTCAATACTCAGTCTTCAATCCTCAATCCTCAATGCTCAATCCTCAATCCTCATTCTTCAATCCTCAATACCCAATCCTCAATCTTCAATCCTCAATCCTCATTCTTCAATCCTCAATACCCAATCCTCAATCTTCAATCCTCAATCCTCAATCCTCAATCCTCAATCTTAATCTTCAATCCTCAATACTCAATCTTCAATCCTCAATCCTCAATCCTTAATCCCCAGTCCTCAACCTTCAATCCTCAATACTCAATCTTCAATCCTCAATCCTCAATCCTGAATCCTCAATCATCAATCCTCAATACTCAATATTCAATACTCAATCCTCAATCTTCAATCCTCTATCTTCAATCCTCAATCCTCAATCCTTCATTCTCAATCCTCATTCTTCAATCCTCAATACCCAATCCTCGATCTTCAATCCTCAATCGTCAATCCTCAATTCTCAGGCCTCAATCCTCAGTCCTCAGTCCTCAAATCTCAATCCACAATCCTCAGCCCTCATCCTCAATCCTCAATCCTCAATCCTCAATCCCCAATCTTCAATCCTCAATACTCAACCTTCAATAAGCAATCCCCAATTCTCAATCCTCAATACTCAGTCCTCAATCGTCAATCCTCAATCCCCAATCCTCAATCTTCAGTCCACAATCCTCAATACTCAATCCTCAACCCTCAATCTTCAATACTCGATACTCAATCTTCAATCCTCAATCCTCAATCCTCAACCCTCTATCCTCAGTCCTCAATCCTCAATCTACAATCCTCAATACTCAGTCTCCAATCCTCAATCCTCAATGCTCAATCCTCAATCCTCATTCTTCAATCCTCAATACCCAATCCTCAATCTTCAATCCTCAATCCTCATTCTTCAATCCTCAACACCCAATCCTCAATCTTCAATCCTCAATCCTCAACCCTCAAACCTCAATCCTCAACCGTCAGTCCTCGTCCTCAATCGTCAACCCTCAATCCTCAATCCTCATTCTTCAATCCTCAATACTCAATATTCAATACTCAACCCTCAATCTTCAATCCTCAATCTTCAACCCTCAATCCTCAATCCTCAATCCTCAATCCTCATTCTTCAATCCTCCATACCCAATCCTCAATCTTCAATCCTCAATCCTCAATCCTCAATCCTCAATTCTCAATCCTCAATCGTCAGTCCTCAGTCCTCAAACCTCAATCCTCAATCCTCAGCCTTCATCCTCAATCCTCAATCCTCAATCCTCAATCCTCAATCTTCAATCCTCAATACTCAACCTTCAATAATCAATCCTCAATTCTCAATCCTCAATACTCAATACTAAATCGTCAATCCTCAATCCCCATTCCTCAATCTTCAGTCCCTAATCCTCAATCCTCAATCCTCAACCCTCAATCTTCAATACTCAATACTCAATCTTCAATCCTCAATCCTCAATTCTCAATCCTCAATCCTCAATCCTCAGTCCTCAATCCTCAATCTACAATCCTCAATACTCAGTCTTCAATCCTCCATCCTCAATGCTCAATCCTCAGTCCTCAATCCTCAATCCTCAACCCTCAATCCTCATTCCTCAAACCTCAATCCTCAACCCTCAGCCCTCATCCTCAATTCTCAATTCTCAATCCTCAATCATCAATCCCCAATCTTCAATCCTCAATAATCAATCTCCAATCCTAGATCCTCAATCCCCAATATTCAATCCTTAATCCTCAACCTTCAATCCTCATTCCCCAGTCCTCAATCTTCAATCCTCAATGCACAATCCTCAATCGTCAATCATCATTCCTCAATCCTCAGCCCTTAACCCTCAAACCTCAATCCTCAACCGTCAGTCCTCGTCCTCAATCGTCAACCCTCAATCCTCAATCCTCAATCTTCAATCCTCAATACTCAATATTCAATACTCAATCCTCAATCTTCAATCCTCTATCTTCAATCCTCAATCCTCAATCCTTCATTCTCAATCCTCATTCTTCAATCCTCAATACCCAATCCTCGATCTTCAATCCTCAATCCTCAATCCTCAATTCTCAGTCCTCAATCCTCAGTCCTCAGTCCTCAAATCTCAATCCACAATCCTCAGCCCTCATCCTCAATCCTCAATCCTCAATCCTCAATCCCCAATCTTCAATCCTCAATACTCAACCTTCAATAAGCAATCCCCAATTCTCAATCCTCAATACTCAGTCCTCAATCGTCAATCCTCAATCCCCAATCCTCAATCTTCAGTCCACAATCCTCAATACTCAATCCTCAACCCTCAATCTTCAATACTCGATACTCAGTCTTCAATCCTCAATCCTCAATCCTCAACCCTCTATCCTCAGTCCTCAATCCTCAATCTACAATCCTCAATACTCAGTCTTCAATCCTCAATCCTCAATGCTCAATCCTCAATCCTCATTCTTCAATCCTCAATACACAATCCTCAATCCTCAACCCTCAATCCTCAGTCCTCAATCCTCAATCTACAATCCTCAATACTCAGTCTTCAATCCTCAATCCTCAATGCTCAATCCTCAATCCTCATTCTTCAATCCTCAATACACAATCCTGGATATTCAATCCTCAATCCTCAAACATCAATTCTCAACACTCAATACTCAACACTTAGTCCTCTCTCTTCAATCCTCCATCCTCAACCCTGAATCCTCAAGCGTCAATCCTCAATCCTCAATCCTCAACCCTCAATCTTCAGTCCTCAAACCTCAATCCCGAATCCTCAATCCTGAATCCTCTATCTTCAGCCCTCAGTCCTCAAAAATCAATTGTCAATCCTCAATCCTCAATAGAATATCCTCAATTCACAGTTTTCAATACTCAATCCCCATTCTTCAATCTTCAAATCTCAATCCACAAACATCAATTCTCATCACTCAACCCTCAGCACTCAGTCCACAATCTTCAATCCACAATCCTCAATCCTCAATCTTCAATCCTCAATCCTCAATTCTCAATCCTCAATACTCAATCCTAAATCCTCAATCCTCGATCCTCAATCCTCAATCCTCAATCCTCAATCCTCATTCTTCGATCCTCAATACCCAATCTTCAATCTTCAATCCTCAATCATCAATCCTCAATTCTCAATCCTTAATCCTCAATCCTCAGACCTCAAACATAAATACTCAACGCCCAGTCCTCGTCCGCAATCCACAACCCTCAATCCTCAATCCTCAATATTCAATTCTCAATCCTCAATCCTCAATCCTCAATCCTCAATCCTGAGTCCTCAACCCTCAATCCTGAATCCTCAATCCTGAATCCTCAATCTTCAGCCCTCAGTCCTCAACCATCAATCCTCAGTTCTCAATACTCAACAGAATATCCTGAATTCTCATGGTTCAATACTCAATCCACAAAATTCAATAATCAAATCTCAATCCTCAAACATCATTTCTCAACACTCAATCCTCAATACTCAGTCCTCTCTCTTCAATACTCCATCCTCAATCCTCAATCCTCTAGCGTCAATCCTCAATCCTCATTCCTCAATCCTCAATGCTCAATTCTCAATCTTCAATCCTCAATAATCAATCTTCAATCCTCAATCCTCAGTCTTCAATCCTCAATCCTCAGACCACAAACTTCAATCCTGAATCCTCAATCCTGAATCCTCAATCTTCATCACTGGTTCCTCAACAATCAGTTGTCAATCCTCAATCCCCAATAGAATATCCTCAATTCACAGTTTTCAATACTCAATACTCAATCTGCAGTCTTCAGATCTCTATCCACAAACATCAATTCTCATCACTCAACCCTCAATACTCAGTCCCCAATCCTCAATCTTCAATCCTCAATCCTCATTCTTCAACCCTCAATAGCGAATCCTCAATCTTCAATCCTCAATCCTCAATCATCAATTCTCAATCCTCAATCCTCAATCCTCAGACTTCAACCATCAATACGCAACCCTCAGTCCTCGTCCACAATCCACAACCCTCAATCCTCAATCCTCAATCTTCAATCCTCAATCCTCAATCCTCAATCCTCAATCCTCATTCTTCAATCCTCAATACCCAATCCTCAATCTTCAATCCTCAATCCTCAATCCTCAATTCTCAATCCTCAATCCTCAGTCCTCAGTCCTCAAACCTCAATCCTCAATCCTCAGCCCTCATCCTCAATCGTCAATCCTCAATCCTCAATCCTCAATCTTCAATCCTCAATACTCAACCTTCAATAATCAATCCTCAATTCTCAATCCTCAATACTCAATCCTCAATCCTCAACCCTCAACCCTCAAACCTCAATCCTCAACCGTCAGTACTCGTCCTCAATAGTCAACACTCAATCCTCAATCATCAATCTTCAATCCTCAGTACTCAATATTCAATACTCAATCCTCAATATTCAATCCTCAATCTTCAATCTTCAATCCTCAATCCTCAATCCTCAATCCTCAATCCTCATTCTTCAATCCTCAATACCCAATCCTCAATCTTCAATCCTCAATCCTCAATCCTCAATTCTCAATCCTCAATCCTCAGTCCTCAGGCCTCAAACCTCAATCCTCAATCCTCAGCCCTCATCCTCAATCGTCAATCCTCAATCCTCAATCCTCAACCTTCAATCCTCAATACTCAACCTTCAATAATCAATCCTCAATTCTCAATCCTCAATACTCAATCCTCAATCGTCAATCCTCAATCCCCAATCCTCAATCTTCAGTCCACAATCCTCAATCCTCAATCCTCAACCCTCAATCTTGAATACTCAATACTCAATCTTCAATCCTCAATCCTCACTCCTCAATCCTCAATCCTCAGTCCTCAATACTCAATCTACAATCCTCAATACTCAGTCTTCAATCCTCAATCCTCAATCCTCAATCCTCAATCCTCATTCTTCAATCCTCAATACACAATCCTCAATATTCAATCCTCAATCCCCAATCCTCAATTCTCAATCCTCAATCCTCAATCCTCAATATTCAACACTCAAGCCTCAAACATCAATTCTCAATACTCAATCATCAATCCTCAATTCTCAATACTCAATCCTCAATCCTCAGTCCTCAATACTCAATCTACAATCCTCAATACTCAGTCTTCAATCCTCAATCCTCAATCCTCAATCCTCAATCCTCATTCTTCAATCCTCAATACACAATCCTCAATATTCAATCCTCAATCCTCAATCCTCAATTCTCAATCCTCAATCCTCAATCCTCAATATTCAACACTCAAGCCTCAAACATCAATTCTCAATACTCAATCATCAATCCTCAATTCTCAATACTCAATAGGATATCCTGAATTCTCATGGTTCAACACTCAATCCACAATATTCAATAATCAAATCTCAATCCTCAAACATCAATTCTCAACACTCAATACTCAACACTCAGTCCTCTCTCTTCAATCCTCCATCCTCAAACCTCAATTCTCAAGCGTCAATCCTCAATCCTCAATCCTCAATCCTCAATCCTCAATCCTCAATCCTTAATCCTCAATCCTCAGTCCTCATTCCTCAATCTACAATCCTCAATTCTCAGTCTTCAATCCTCAATCCTCAATCCTCAATCCTCAATCCTCATTCTTCAATCCTCAATACACAATCCTCAATATTCAATCCTCAATCCTCAATTCTCAATCCTGAATCCTCAGTCCTCAATATTCAACACTCAAGCCTCAGCCTTCAATAATCAATCCTCAATTCTCAATCCTCAATACTCAATCCTCAATCCTCAGCCCTCAACCGTCAAACCTCAATCCTCAACCGTCAGTCCTCGTCCTCAATCGTCAACCCTCAATCCTCAATCCTCAATCTTCAATCCTCAATACTCAATATTCAATACTCAATCCTCAATCTTCAATCCTCAATCTTCAATCTTCAATCTTCAATCCTCAATCCTCAAACCTCAATCCTCAATCCTCATTCTTCAATCCTCAATACCCAATCCTCAATCTTCAATCCTCAATCCTCAATCCTCAATTCTCAATCCTCAATCCTCAGTCCTCAGTCCTCAAACCTCAATCCTCAATCCTCAATCCTTAAACCTCAATCCCCAACCGTCAGTCCTCGTCCTCAAGCCTCAACCCTCAATCCTCAATCCTCAATCCTCAATCTTCAATCATCAATACTCAATCTTCAATCCTCAATCCTCAATACTCAATCTTCAATCCTCAAGCCTCAATCCTCAGTCCTCAATCATCAATCCTCAATCCTTAAACCTCAATCCCCAACCGTCAGTCCTCGTCCTCAAGCCTCAACCCTCAATCCTCAATCCTCAATCTTCAATCCTCAATACTCATTATTCAATACTCAATCCTCAATCTTCAATACTCAACCTTCAATAATCAATCCTCAATTCTCAATCCTCAATACTCAATCCTCAATCGTCAATCCTCAATCCCCAATCCACAATCTTCAGTCCACAATCCTCAATCCTCAATCCTCAACCCTCAATCATCAATACTCAATACTCAATATTCAATCCTCAATCCTCATTCCTCAATCCTCAATCCTCAGTCCTCAATACTCAATCTACAATCCTCAATACTCAGTCTTCAATCCTCAATCCTCAATCCTCAATCCTCAACATTCAATCCTCAATACACAATCCTCAATAATCAATCCTCAACTCTCAATCCTCAATACTCAATCCTCAATCGCCAATCCTCAATCCCCAATCCTCAATCTTCAGTCCACAATCCTCAATGCTCAATCCTCAACACTCAATCTTCAATACTCAATACTCAATCTTCAATCCTCAATCCTCAATCCTCAATCCTCAATCCTCAATGCTCAATCCTCAACCCTCAATCCTCAGTCCTCAATCATCAATCCTCATTCCTTAAACCTCAATCCCCAACCGTCAGTCCTCGTCCTCAAGCCTCAACCCTCAATCCTCAATCCTCAATCCTCAATCTTCAATCATCAATACTCAATCTTCAATCCTCAATCCTCAATACTCAATCTTCAATCCTCAAGCCTCAATTCTCAACCCTCAATGCTCAATCCTCAATCGTCAATCCTCAATCCCCAATCCACTATCTTCAATCCTCAATCCTCAATCCTCAATCCTCAATCCTCAATCTTCAGTCCTCAATACTCAATATTCAATCCTCAATCCTCAATCCTCAATCCTCAATCCTCAATCCTCAATCCTCAATCCTCAATCTTCAATCCTCAGTCCCAAATCCTCAATCTTCAATACACAATCCTCAATCCTCAATCTACAATCCTCAATACACAGTCTTCAATCATCAATCCTCAATCATCAATTCTCAATACTCATTCTTGAATCCCCAATACCCAATCCTCAATCTTCAATCCTCAATCCTTAATCCTCAATTGTCAATCCTCAATCCTCAATCTTCAGACATCAAACATCAATACTCAACCCTCAATCCTCGTCCTCAATCCACAACCCTCAATCCTCGATCCTCAAACTTCAATCATCAATATCCAATCTTCAATCCTCAATCCTCAATCCTCAATCCTCAATACTCAATCCTCAATCCTCAATCTTCGATCCTCAATACCCAATCTTCAATCTTCAATCCTCAATCCTCAACCCTCAATCCTCAATCCTCAGTCCTCAATCCTCAATCCTCAATCCTCAATCCTCAGTCCTCAATCCGCAATCCTCAATTTTCAAGCTTCAATACTGAATCTTCAATCCTCAATGCTTAATCCTCAATCCTCAATCCTCAGTCCTCAACCCACAATCCTCAATACCCAATCTTCAATCTTCAATCCTCAATCGTCAGCCCTCGTCCTCAATCCTCAACACTCAATCCACAATCCTCAATCTTCAATCATCAATACTCAATCTTCAATCCTCAATCCTCAATCTTCAATCCTCAATCCTCAATTCTCACTCCTCAATACTCAATCCTCAATCGTCAATCCTCCATCCCCAATCCTCAATCCCCAATCCTCAATCCTCAATACTCAATCCTCAATCCTCAATCTTCGATCCTCAATACCCAATCTTCAATCTTCAATCCTCAATCCTCAATCCTCAATCCTCAATCCTCAGTCCTCAATCCTCAATCCTCAGTTCTCAAACCTCAATCCAGAATCCTCAAACCTGTATCCTCAATCTTTAGCCCTCAGTCCTCAACAATCAGTTGTCAATCCTCAATCCTCAATAGAATATTCTCAATTCACAGGTTTCAATAGTCAATACTCAACCTGCAATCTTCAAATCTCTATCCACAAACATCAATTCTCACCACTCAACCCTCAACACTCAGTCCCCAATCCTCAATCTTCAATCCCCAATCCTCAACCCTCAATCCTCAATAATCAATCTCCAATCCTAGATCCTCAATCCCCAATGTTCAATCCTTAATCCTCAACCTTCAATCCTCATTCCCCAGTCCTCAATCTTCAATCCTCAATGCTCAATCCTCAATCCTCAATCATCAGTCCTCAATCCTCAACCCTCAACCCTCAAACCTCAATCCTCAACCGTCAGTCCTTGTCCTCAATCGTCAACCCTCAATCCTCAATCCTCAATCTTCAATCCTCAATACTCAATATTCAGTACTCAATCCTCAATCTTCAATCCTCAATCTTCAATCTTCAATCCTCAATCCTCAATCGTCAATCCTCAATCCTCATTCTTCAATCCTCCATACCCAATCCTCAATCTTCAATCCTCAATCCTCAATCCTCAATTCTCAATCCTCAATCCTCAGTCCTCAGTCCTCAAACCTCAATCCTCAATCCTCAGCCCTCACCCTCAATCGTCAATCCTCAATCCTCAATCCTCAATCTTCAATCCTCAATACTCAACCTTCAATAATCAATCCTCAATTCTCAATCCTCAATACTCAATCCTCAATCGTCAATCCTCAATCCCCAATCCTCAACCTTAAGTCCACAATCCTCAATCCTCAATCCTCAACCCTCAATCTTCAATACTCAATCCTCAATCTTCAATCCTCAATCCTCATTCCTCAATCCTCAATCCTCAGTCCTCAATACTCAATCTACAATCCTCAATACTCAGTCTTCAATCCTCAATCCTCAATCCTCAATCCTCAATCCTCATTCTTCAATCCTCAATACACAATCCTCAATATTCAATCCTCAATCCTCAATCCTCAATTCTCAATCCTCAATCCTCAATCCTCAATATTCAACACTCAAGCCTCAAACATCAATCCTCAATACTCAATCATCAATCCTCAATTCTCAATACTCAACAGAATATCCTGAATTCTCATGGCTCAATACTCAATCCACAATATTCAATAATCAAATCTCTATCCTCAAACATCAATTCTCAACACTCAATACTCAACACTCAGTCCTCTCTCTTCAATCCTCCATCCTCAACCCTCAATCCTCAAGCGTCAATCCTCAATCCTGAATCCTCAACCCTCAATCCTCAGTCCTCAAACCTCAATCCCGAATCCTCAATCCTGAATCCTCTACCTTCAGCCCTCAGTCCTCAAAAATCAATTGTCAATCCTCAATCCTCAGTAGAATATCCTCATTTCACAGTTTTCAATACTGAACCCCATTCTTCAATCTTCAAATCTCAATCCACAAACATCAATTCTCATCACTCAACCATCTACACCCAGTCCTCAATGTTCAATCCTCAATCCTAAATCCTCAATCTTCAATCCTCAATACTCAATACTCAATCCTCAATCCTCAATTCTCAGTCCTCAATACTCAATCCTTAGTCGTGAATCCTCAATCCCCAATCCTCAATCTTCAATCCTCAATCCTCAATCCTCAATCCTCGATCCTCAATATTCAACACACAACCCTCAATATTCAACACTCAAGCCTCAAACATCAATCCTCAATACCCAATTATCAATCCTCAATTCTCAATACTCAATATTCAACACACAACCCTCAACCATCAATCCTCAATACTCAACCATCAATCCTCAATTCTCAATACTCAATAGAGTATCCTGAATTCTCATGGTTCTATACTCAATCCACAAAATTCAATAATCAAATCTCAATCCTCAAACATCAATTCTCAACACTCAATCCTCAATCCTCAATCCTCAATTCTCAATCCTCAATCCTGAATCATCAATATTCAACACTCAAGCCTCAGCCTTCAATCTGCAATCCTCAATCTTCAATCTTCAATCCTCAATCCTCAATCCTCAATCCTCAATCCTCATTCTTCAGTCCTCAATACCCAATCCTCAATCTTCAATCCTCAATCCTCAATCCTCAATTCTCAATCCTGAATCCTCAGTCCTCTGTCCTCAAACCTCAATCCTCAATCCTCAGCCCTCATCCTCAATCGTCAATCCTCAATCCTCAATCCTCAATCTTCAATCCTCAATACTCAACCTTCAATAATCAATCCTCAATTCTCAATCCTCAATACTCAATCCTCAATCGTCAATCCTCAATCCTCAATCCTCAATCTTCAGTCCACAATCCTCAATCCTCAATCCTCAACCCTCAATCATCAATACTCAATACTCAATCTTCAATCCTCAATCCTCATTCCTCAATCCTCAATCCTCAGTCCTCAATACTCAATCTACAATCCTCAATACTCAGTCTTCAATCCTCAATCCTCAATCCTCAATCCTCAATCCTCATTCTTCAATCCTCAATACACAATCCTCAATATTCAATTCTCAATCCTCAATCCTCAATCCTCAATATTCAACACTCAAGCCTCAAACATCAATCCTCAATACTCAATCATCAATCCTCAATTCTCAATACACAATAGAATATCCTGAATTCTCATGGTTCAATACTCAATCCACAATATTCAATAATCAAATCTCAATCCTCAAACATCAATTCTCAACACTCAATACTCAACACTCAGTCGTCTCTCTTCAATCCTCCATTCTCAACCCTCAATTCTCAAGCGTCAATCCTCAATCCTCAATCCTCAACCCTATATCTTCAGTCCTCAAACCTCAATCCCGAATCCTCAATCCTGAATCCTCTATCTTCAGCCCTCAGACCTCAAAAATCAATTGTCAATCCTCAATCCTCAATAGAATATCCTCAATTCACAGTTTTAAATACTGAGACCCATTCTTCAATCTTCAAATCTCAATCCACAAACATCAATTCTCATCGCTCAACCATCAACACCCAGTCCTCAATCTTCAATCCTCAATCCTCAATCCTCAATCTTCAATCCTCAATACTCAATACTCAATCCTCAATCCTCAATTCTCAGTCCTCAATACTCAATCCTCAGTCGTCAATCCTCAATCCCCAATCCTCAATCTTCAATCCTCAATCCTCAATCCTCAATCCTCGATCCTCAATATTCAACACACAACCCTCAACCATCAATCCTCAATACTCAACCATCAATTCTCAATTCTCAATACTCAATAGAATATCCTGAATTCTCATGGTTCAATACTCAATCCACAAAATTCAATAATCAAATCACAATCCTCGAACATCAATTCTCAACACTCAATCCTCAATACTCAGCCCTCTCTCTTCAATCCTCCATCCTGAATCCTCAACCCTCAATCATCAGTCATCAATACTCAATCTTCAATGCTCAATCCTCAATCCACAATCCTCAATCCTCAAACCTCAATCCTCAACCCTCAATCCTCATTCCTCAAACCTCAATCCTCCACCCTCAGCCCTCATCCTCAATTCTCAATTCTCAATCCTCAATCCTCAATCCCCAATCTTCAATCCTCAATAATCAATCTCCAATCCTAAATCCTCAATCCCCAATCTTCAATCCTTAATACTCAACCTTCAATCCTCATTCCCCAGTCCTCAATCTTCATTCCTCAGTGCTCAATCCTCAATCCTCAATCATCAGTCCTCAGTCCTCAACCCTCAACCCTCAAACCTCAATCCTCAACCGTCAGTCCTCGTCCTCAATCGTCAACCCTCAATCCTCAATCCTCAATCTTCAATCTTCAATCCTCAATACTCAATATTCAATACTCAATCCTCAATCTTCAATCCTCGGTCCTCAATCCTCAATCCTCAATCCTCAATCCTCAATCCTCATTCATCAATCCTCAATACCCAAACCTCGATCTTCAATCCTCAATCCTCAATCCTCAATTCTCAATCCTCAATCCTCAATCCTCAGTCCTCAAATCTCAATCCTCAATCCTCAGCCCTCATCCTCAATCCTCAATCCTCAATCCTCAATCCTCAACCTTCAATCCTCAATACTCAACCTTCAATAATCAATCCTCAATTCTCAATCCCCAATACTCAATCCTCAATCGCCAATCCTCAATCCCCAATCCTCAATCTTCAGTCCACAATCCTCAATGCTCAATCCTCAACCCTCAATCTTCAATACTCAATACTCAATCTTCAATCCTCAATCCTCAATCCTCAATCCTCAATCCTCAATCCTCAATGCTCAATCCTCAACCCTCAATCCTCAGTCCTCAATCATCAATCCTCAATCCTTAACCCTCAATCCCCAACCGTCAGTCCTCGTCCTCAAGCCTCAACCCTCAATCCTCAATCCTCAATCCTCAATCTTCAATCATCAATACTCAATCCTCAATCCTCAATCCTCAATACTCAATCTTCAATGCTCAATCCTCAATTCTCAACCCTCAATGCTCAATCCTCAATCGTCAATCCTCAATCCCCAATCCTCAATCTTCAATCCTCAATCCTCAATCCTCAATCCTCAATCCTCAATCTTCAATCCTCAATACTCAATATTCAATCCTCAATCCTCAATCCTCAATCCTCAATCCTCAATCCTCAATCCTCAATCCTCTATCTTCAATCATCCATACTCAAACTGCAATCCTCAATCCTCAGTCCTCACTCCTCAATCCTCATTCTTCAACCCTCAATACCGAATCCTCAATCTTCAATCCTCAATCCTCAATCATCAATTCTCAATCCTCAATCCTCAATCCTCAGACTTCAAACATCAATACTCATCCCTCAGTCCTCGTCCTCAATCCACAACCCTCAATCCCCAATCCTCAATCTTCAATCATTAATATTCAATCTTCAATCCACAGTCTTCGATCCTCAATTCTCAACCCTCAATCCTCAATGTTCAATCCTCAATACCAAATCGTCAGTCTTCAATCCTCCATCCTCAATCCTCAATCCCCAGACCACAAACCTCAATCCTGAATCCTCCATCCTGAATCCTCAATCTTCAGCACTGAGTCCTCAACAGTCAGTTGTCAATCCTCAATCAACAATAGAATATCCTCAATTCACAGTTTTCAATACTCAATACTCAATCTGCAGTCTTCAGATCTCTATCCACAAACATCAATTCTCATCACTCAACCCTCAATACTCAGTCCCCAATCCTCAATCTTCAATCCTGAATCCTCAATCCTCAATCCTCAATCTTAATCTTCAATCCTCAATACTCAATCTTCAATCCTCAATCCTCAATCCTTAATCCTCAGTCCTCAACCTTCAATCCTCAATCCTAAATCGTCAATCTTCAATCCTCTATACACAATCTTCAATCCTCAATCCTCAATCCTCAATCCTCAATCCTCATTCTTCAATCCTCAATACCCAATCCTCAATCTTCAATACTCAATCCTCAATCCGAAATCCTCAATCCTCAATCCTCAGTCCTCAATCTTCAATCCTCAGTCCCAAATCCTCAATCTTCAATACACAATCCTCAATTCTCAATCTTCAATCCTCAATACTCAATCTTCAATCTTCAATCATCAATCCTCAATCCTCAATTCTCAATACTCATTCTTCAATCCCCAATACCCAATCCTCAATCTTTAATCCTCAATCCTTAATCCTCAATTC
Organism: Calliopsis andreniformis; assembly: GCF_051401765.1. Lineage (NCBI taxonomy): Eukaryota > Metazoa > Arthropoda > Insecta > Hymenoptera > Andrenidae > Calliopsis > Calliopsis andreniformis. Next base: position 304,991 of record NW_027480613.1, on the reverse strand, counting down.
TCAATCCTCAATCCTCAATACTCAGACATCAAACATCAGTACTCAACCCTCAATCCTCGTCCTCAATCCACAACCCTCAATCCTCGATCCTCAAACTTCAATCGTCAATATTCAATCTTCAATCCTCAATCCTCAGTCCTCAATACTCAATCCTCAATCCTCAATGTTCAATCCTCAATACCCAATCCTCAATCTTCAATCCTCAATCCTCAATCCTGAATCCTCAATCCTCAATCCTCAATCCTCAATCCTCAATCCTCAGTCCTCAACCCTCAATCCTGAATCCTCAACCCTGAATCCTCAATCTTCAGCCCTCAGTCCTCAACAATCAGTTGTCAATCTTCAATCCTCAATAGAACATCATCAATTCACAGTTTTCAATACTCAATACTCAATCTACAATCTTCAAATCTATATCCACAAACATCAATTCTCATCACTCAACCCTCAACACTCAGTCCTCAATGTTCAATCCCCAATTCTCAATTCTCAATCTTCAATCCTCAATACGGGACATTCAATCCTCAATCCTCAATCCTCAGTCCTCAATCCTCAATACTCAATCTTCAATCCTCAGTACCCAATCCTCAATCTGCAACCCTCAATCCTCAACCCTCAATCCTCGATCCTCAGTCCTCGCCCTCAATCCTCAACACTCAATCCACAATCCTCAATCTTCAATCATCAATACTCAATCTTCAATCCTCAATCCTCAATCTTCAATCCTCAATCCTCAATTCTCACTCCTCAATACTCAATCCTCAATCGTCAATCCTCAATCCCCAATCCTCAATCTTCAATCCTCAATCCTCAATCCTCAATACTCAGTCATCAATCTTCAATCCTCAACACTCAATCTTCAATCCACAATCTTCAATCCTCAATCCTCACTGCACAATCCTCAATCCTCAATTCTCTATACTCAATAGAATATCCTGAATCCTCAGGATTCAATACTCAAACCTCAATCCTCAACCCTCAGCCCTCATGCTCCATCCTCAATTCTCGATCCTCAATCCCCAATCCTCAATCCTCAATACTCAATCTTCAATCCTCAATCCTCAATCCTCAATCCTCAGTCCTCAATACTCAATCTACAATGCTCAATACTCAGTCTTCAATCCTCAATCCTCAATCCTCAATCCTCAATCCTCATTCTTCAATCCTCAATACACAATCCTCAATATTCAATCCTCAATCCTCAATACTCAATTCTCAATCCTCAATCCTCAATCCTCAATCCTCAATATTCAACACTAAAGCCTCAAACATCAATCCTGAATACTCAATCATCAATCCTCAATTCTCAATACTCAACAGAATATCCTGAATTCTCATGGTTCAATACTCAATCCACAATATTCAATAATCAAATCTCAATCCTCAAACATCAATCCTCAACACTCAATACTCAACACTCAGTCCTCTCTCTTCAATCCTGCATCCTCAACCCTCAACCCTCAAGCGTCAATCCTCAATCCTCAATCCTCAGCCCTCAATCATCAGTCCTCAAACCTCAATCCCGAATCCTCAATCCTGAATGCTCTATCTTCAGCCCTCAGTCCTCAAAAATCAATTGTCAATCCTCAATCTTCAATAGAATATCCTCAATTCACAGTTTTCAATACTGAACCCCATTCTTCAATCCTCAAATCTCAATCCACAAACATCAATTCTCATCACTCAATCATCAACACCCAGTCCTCAATCTTCAATCCTCAATCCTCAATCCTCAGTCTTCAATCCTCAATACTCAATACACAATCCTCAATCCTCAATTCTCAGTCCTCAATACTCAATCCTCAATCGTCAATCCTCAATCCCCAATCCTCAATCTTCAATCCTCAATCCTCAATCCTCAATTCTCAATCCTCAATATTCAACACACAACCCTCAACCATCAATCCTCAATACTCAACCATCAATCCTCAATTCTCAATACTCAATAGAACATCCAGAATTCTCATGGTTCAATACTCAATCCACAATATTCAATAATCAAATCTCAATCCTCAAACATCAATTCTCAACACTCAATCCTCAATACTCAGCCCTCTCTCTTCAATCCTCCATCCTCAATCCTCAACCCTCAATCCTCAGTCATCATTACTCAATCTTCAATACTCAATCCTCAATCCTCAATCCTCAATCCTCAATCCTCAATCCTCAACCCTCAATCCTCATTCCTCAAACCTCAATCCTCAAACCTCAGCCCTCATCCTCAATTCTCAATTCTCAATCCTCAATCCTCAATCCCCAATCTTCAATCCTCAATCCTCAATTCTCAATCCTCAATCTTCAATCCTCAATCCTCAATCCTCAATCCTCAATCCTCAATACTCAATCCTCAACCGTCAGTCCTCGTCCTCAATCGTCAACCCTCAATCCTCAATCCTCAATCTTCAATCCTCAATACTCAATATTCTATACTCAATCCTCAATCTTCAATCCTCAATCTTCAATCTTCAATCCTCAATCCTCAATCCTCAATCCTCAATCCTCATTCTTCAATCCTCAATACCCAATCCTCAATCTTCAATCCTCAATCCTCAATCCTCAATTCTCAATCCTCAATCCTCAGTCCTTCGTCCTCAAACCTCAATCCTCAATCCTCAGCCCTCATCCTCAATCCTCAATCCTCAATCCTCAATCCTCAATCTTCAATCCTCAATACTCAACCTTCAATAATCAATCCTCAATCCTCAATCCTCAATACTCAATCCTCAATCGTCAACCCTCAATCCCCAATCCTCAGTCTTCAGTCCACAATCCTCAATCCTCAATCCTCAACCCTCAATTCTCAGTCATCAATACTCAATCTTCAATACTCAATCCTCAATCCTCAATCCTCAATCCTCAATCCTCAACCCTCAATCCTCATTCCTCAAACCTCAATCCTCAACCCTCAGCCCTCATCCTCAATTCTCAATTCTCAATCCTCAATCCTCAATCCCCAATCTTCAATCCTCAATAATCAATCTCCAATCCTAGATCCTCAATCCCCAATCTTCAATCCTTAATCCTCAACCTTCAATCCTCATTCCCCAGTCCTCAATCTTCAATCCTCAATGCTCAATCCTCAATCCTCAACCATCATTCCTCAATCCTCAGCCCTCAACCCTCAAACCTCAATCCTCAACCGTCAGTCCTCGTCCTCAATCGTCAACCCTCAATCCTCAATACTCAATCTTCAATCCTCAATACTCAATATTCAATACTCAATCCTCAATCTTCAATCCTCAATCTTCAATCCTCAATCCTCAATCCTCAATCCTCAATCCTCAATCCTCAATCTTCAATCCTCAATCCTCAATCCTCAATCCTCAATTCTCAATCCTCAATCCTCAGTCCTCAGTCCTCAAACCTCAATCCTCAATCCTCAGCCCTCATCCTCAATCCTCAATCCTCAATCCTCAATCTTCAATCCTCAATACTCAACCTTCAATAATCAATCCTCAATTCTCAATCCTCAATACTCAAACCTCAATCGTCAACCCTCAATCCCCAATCCTCAGTCTTCAGTCCACAATCCTCAATCCTCAATCCTCAACCCTCAATCTTCAATACTCAATACGCAATCTTCAATAATCAATCCTCAATTCTCAATCCTCAAACCTCAATCCTCAACCCTCAGCCCTCATCCTCAATTCTCAATTCTCAATCCTCAATCCTCAATCCCCAGTCTTCAATCCTCAATAATCAATCTCCAATCCTAGATCCTCAATCCCCAATCTTCAATCCTTAATCCTCAACCTTCAATCCTCATTCCCCAGTCCTCAATCTTCAATCCTCAATGCTCAATCCTCAATCCTCAATCATCATTCCTCAATCCTCAGCCCTCAACCCTCAAACCTCAATCCTCAACCGTCAGTCCTCGTCCTCAATCGTCAACCCTCAATCCTCAATACTCAATCTTCAATCCTCAATACTCAATATTCAATACTCAATCCTCAATCTTCAATCCTCAATCTTCAATCCTCAATCCTCAATCCTCAATCCTCAATCCTCATTCTTCAATCATCAATACCCTATCCTCAATCTTCAATCCTCAATCCTCAATCCTCAATCCTCAATTCTCAATCCTCAATCCTCAGTCCTCAGTCCTCAAACCTCAATCCTCAATCCTCAGCCCTCATCCTCAATCCTCAATCCTCAATCCTCAATCTTCAATCCTCAATACTCAACCTTCAATAATCAATCCTCAATTCTCAATCCTCAATACTCAAACCTCAATCGTCAACCCTCAATCCCCAATCCTCAGTCTTCAGTCCACAATCCTCAATCCTCAATCCTCAACCCTCAATCATCAGTCATCAATACTCAATCTCCAATGCTCAATCGTCAATCCTCAATCCTCAATCCTCAATCCTCAATCCTCAATCCTCAACCCTCAACCCTCAAACCTCAATCCTCAACCGTCAGTCCTCGTCCTCAATCGTCAACCCTCAATCCTCAATCCTCAATCTTCAATCCTCAATACTCAATATTCAATACTCAATCCTCAATCTTCAATCCTCAATCTTCTATCGTCAATCCTCAATCCTCAATCCTCAATCCTCAATCCTCATTCATCAATCCTCAATACCCAATCCTCGATCTTCAATCCTCAATCCTCAAACCTCAATTCTCAATCCTCAATCCTCAGTTCTCAGTCCTCAAATCTCAATCCTCAATCCTCAGCCCTCATGCTGAATCCTCAATCCTCAATCCTCAATCCTCAATCCTCAATCCTCAATACTCAACATTCAATAATCAATCCTCAATTCTCAATCCTCAATACTCAATCCTCAATCGTCAATCCTCAAACCCCAATCCTCAATCTTCAGTCCACAATCCTCAATGCTCAATCCTCAACCCTCAATCTTCAATACTCAATACTCAATCTTCAATCCTCAATCCTCAATCTTCAATCATCCATACTCAAACTGCAATCCTCAATCCTCAGTCCTCACTCCTCAATCCTCATTCTTCAACCCTCAATACCGAATCCTCAATCTTCAATCCTCAATCCTCAATCATCAATTCTCAATCCTCAATCCTCAATCCTCAGACTTCAAACATCAATACTCAACCCTCAATCCTCGTCCTCAATCCACAACCCTCAATCCTCGATCCTCAAACTTCAATCGTCAATATTCAATCTTCAATCCTCAATCCTCAATCCTCAATACTCAATCCTCAATCCTCAATGTTCAATCCTGAATACCCAATCCTCAATCTTCAATCCTCAATCCTCAATCCTCAATCCTCAATCCTCAATCCTCAATCCTCAATCCTCAGTCCTCAACCCTCAATCCTGAATCCTCAATCCTGAATCCTCAATCTTCAGCCCTCAGTCCTCAACAATCAGTTGTCAATCTTCAATCCTCAATAGAACATCATCAATTCACAGTTTTCAATACTCAATACTCAATCTACAATCTTCAAATCTATATCCACAAACATCAATTCTCATCACGCAACGCTCAACACTCAGTCCTCAATGTTCAATCCCCAATTCTCAATTCTCAATCTTCAATCCTCAATACGGAACATTCAATCCTGAATCTTCAATCCTCAGTCCTCAATCCTCAATACTCAATCTACAATGCTCAATACTCAGTCTTCAATCCTCAATCCTCAATCCTCAATCCTCAATCCTCATTCTTCAATCCTCAATACACAATCCTCAATATTCAATCCTCAATCCTCAATACTCAATTCTCAATCCTCAATCCTCAATCCTCAATATTCAACACTAAAGCCTCAAACATCAATCCTGAATACTCAATCATCAACCCTCAATTCTCAATACTCAATAGAATATCCTGAATTCTCATGGTTCAATACTCAATCCACAATATTCAATAATCAAATCTCAATCCTCAAACATCAATCCTCAACACTCTATACTCAACTCTCAGACCTCTCTCTTCGATCCTCCATCCTCAACCCTCAATCCTCAAGCGTCAATCCTCAATCCTCAATCCTCAATCCTCAATCTTCAATCCTCAATACTCAATATTCAATACTCAATCCTCAATCTTCAATCCTCAATCTTCAATCCTCAATCCTCAATCCTCAATTCTCAATCCTCATTCATCAATCCTCAATACCCAATCCTCGATCTTCAATCCTCAAACCTCAATCCCCAATTCTCAATCCTCAATCCTCAGTCCTCAGTCCTCAATCTACAATCCTCAATACTCAGTCTTTAATCCTCAATCCTCAATGCTCAATCCTCAATCCTCATTCTTCAATCCTCAGTACACAATCCTCAATATTCAATCCTCAACCCCCAATCTTCAATACTCAATCCTCAATCCTCAATCCCCAATCTTCAATCCTCAATACTCAACCTTCAATAAGCAACCCCAATTCTCAATCCTCAATACTCAATACTCAATCGTCAATCCTCAATCCCCAATCCTCAATCTTCAGTACACAATCCTTAATACTCAATACTCAACCCTCAATCTTCAATACTGAATACTCAATCTTCAATCCTCAATCCTCAATCCTCAATCCTCAATCCTCAGTCCTCAATCCTCAATCTACAATCCTCAATACTCAGTCTTTAATCCTCAATCCTCAATGCTCAATCCTCAATCCTCATTCTTCAATCCTCAGTACACAATCCTCAATATTCAATCCTCAATCCTCAATACTCAATTCTCAATCCTCAATCCACAATCCTCAATATTCAACACTCAAGCCTCAAACATCAATCCTCAATACCCAATCATCAATCCTCAATTCTCAATACTCAATAGAATATCCTGAATTCTCATGGTTCAATAATCAATCCACAATATTCAATAATCAAATCTCAATCCTCAAACATCAATTCTCAACACTCAATACTCAACACTCAGTCCTCTCTCTTCAATCCTCCATCCTCGACCCTCAATCCTCAATCCTCAACCCTCAATCCTCAGTCCTCAAACCTCAATCCCGTATCCTCAATCCTGAATACTCTATCTTCAGCCCTCCGTCCTCAAAAATCAATTGTCAATCCTCAATGCTCAATAGAATATCCTCAATTCACAGTTTTCAATACTGAACCCCATCCTTCAATCTTCAAATCTCAATCCACAAACATCAATTCTCATCACTCAACCATCAACACCCAGTCCTGAATCTTCAATCCTCAATCCTCAATCCTCAATCTTCAATCCTCAAAACTCAGTACTCAATCCTCAATCCTCAATTCTCAGTCCTCAATACTCGTTCCTCTATCCTCAATAGTAAATCCTCAATCCCCAATCCTCAATCTTCAATCCTCAATCATCAATCCTCAATCCTCAATCCTCAATATTCAACACACAACCCTCAACCATCAATCATCAATACTCAACCATCAATCCTCAATTCTCAATACTCAATAGAATATCCTGAATTCTCATGGTTCAATACTCAATCCACAAAATTCAATAATCAAATCTCAATCCTCAAACATCAATTCTCAACACTCAATCCTCAATACTCAGTCCTCTCTCTTCAATCCTCCATCCTCAATCCTCAACCCTCAATTCTCAGTCATCAATACTCAATCTTCAATACTCAATCCTCAATCCTCAAACCTCAATCCTCAATCCTCAATCCTCAACCCTCAATCCTCATTCCTCAAACCTCAATCCTCAACCCTCAGCCCTCATCCGCAATTCTCAATCCTCAATCCTCAATCCTCAATCCTCAATCCCCAATCTTCAATCCTCAATAATCAATCTCCAATCCCAGATCCTCAATCCCCAATCTTCAATCCTTAATCCTCAACCTTCAATCCTCATTCCCCAGTCCTCAATCTTCAATCCTCAATGCTCAATCCTCAATCCTCAATCATCATTCCACAATCCTCAGCCATCAACCCTGAAACCTCAATCCTCAACCGTCAGTCCTCGTCCTCAATCGTCAACCCTCAATCCTCAATCCTCAATCTTCAATCCTCAATACTCAATATTCAATACTCAATCCTCAATCTTCAATCCTCCATCCTCAACCCTCAATTCTCAAGCGTCAATCCTCAATCCTCAATCCTCAATCCTCAATCTTCAGTACACAATCCTTAATACTCAATACTCAACCCTGAATCTTCAATACTGAATACTCAATCTTCAATCCTCAATCCTCAATCCTCAATCCTCAATCCTCAGTCCTCAATCCTCAATCTACAATCCTCAATACTCAGTCTTTAATCCTCAATCCTCAATGCTCAATCCTCAATCCTCATTCTTCAATCCTCAGTACACAATCCTCAATATTCAATCCTCAATCCTCAATACTCAATTCTCAATCCTCAATCCACAATCCTCAATATTCAACACTCAAGCCTCAAACATCAATCCTCAATACCCAATCATCAATCCTCAATTCTCAATACTCAATAGAATATCCTGAATTCTCATGGTTCAATAATCAATCCACAATATTCAATAATCAAATCTCAATCCTCAAACATCAATTCTCAACACTCAATACTCAACACTCAGTCCTCTCTCTTCAATCCTCCATCCTCGACCCTTAATCCTCAATCCTCAACCCTCAATCCTCAGTCCTCAAACCTCAATCCCGTATCCTCAATCCTGAATACTCTATCTTCAGCCCTCCGTCCTCAAAAATCAATTGTCAATCCTCAATGCTCAATAGAATATCCTCAATTCACAGTTTTCAATACTGAACCCCATTCTTCAATCTTCAAATCTCAATCCACAAACATCAATTCTCATCACTCAACCATCAACACCCAGTCCTGAATCTTCAATCCTCAATCCTCAATCCTCAATCTTCAATCCTCAAAACTCAGTACTCAATCCTCAATCCTCAATTCTCAGTCCTCAATACTCGTTCCTCTATCCTCAATAGTAAATCCTCAATCCCCAATCCTCAATCTTCAATCCTCAATCATCAATCCTCAATCCTCAATCCTCAATATTCAACACACAACCCTCAACCATCAATCATCAATACTCAACCATCAATTCTCAATTCTCAATACTCAATAGAATATCCTGAATTCTCATGGTTCAATACTCAATCCACAAAATTCAATAATCAAATCTCAATCCTCAAACATCAATTCTCAACACTCAATCCTCAATACTCAGTCCTCTCTCTTCAATCCTCCATCCTCAATCCTCAACCCTCAATTCTCAGTCATCAATACTCAATCTTCAATACTCAATCCTCAATCCTCAAACCTCAATCCTCAATCCTCAATCCTCAACCCTCAATCCTCATTCCTCAAACCTCAATCCTCAACCCTCAGCCCTCATCCGCAATTCTCAATCCTCAATCCTCAATCCTCAATCCTCAATCCCCAATCTTCAATCCTCAATAATCAATCTCCAATCCCAGATCCTCAATCCCCAATCTTCAATCCTTAATCCTCAACCTTCAATCCTCATTCCCCAGTCCTCAATCTTCAATCCTCAATGCTCAATCCTCAATCCTCAATCATCATTCCACAATCCTCAGCCATCAACCCTGAAACCTCAATCCTCAACCGTCAGTCCTCGTCCTCAATCGTCAACCCTCAAACCTCAATCCTCAATCTTCAATCCTCAATACTCAATATTCAATACTCAATCCTCAATCTTCAATCCTCCATCCTCAACCCTCAATTCTCAAGCGTCAATCCTCAATCCTCAATCCTCAATCCTCAATCCTCAATCCTCAATCCTCAATCCTCAGTCCTCAATCCTCAATCTACAATCCTCAATACTCAGTCTTCAATCCTCAATCCTCAATCCTCAATCCTCAATCCTCAATCCTCAATCCTCAATCCTCAGTCCTCAATCCTCAATCTACAATCCTCAATACTCAGTCTTCAATCCTCAATCCTCAATCCTCAATCCTCAATCCTCATTCTTCAATCATCAATACACAATCCTCAATATTCAATCCTCAATCTTCAATCCTCAATCCTCAATCCTCAACCTTCAATCTTCAATACTCAAAACTCAATCCTCAATCCTCAATTCTCAGTCCTCAATACTCATTCCTCAGTCGTCAATCCTCAATCCCCAATCCTCAATCTTCAATCCTCAATCCTCAATCCTCAATCCTCGATCCTCAATATTCAACACACAACCCTCAACCATCAATCCTCAATACTCAACCATCAATCCTCAATTCTCAATACTCAATAGAATCTCCTGAATTCTCATGGTTCAATTCTCAATCCACAAAATTCAATAATCAAATCTCAATCCTCAAACATCAATTCTCAACACTCAATCCTCAATACTCAGCCCTCTCTCTTCAATCCTCCATCCTCAATCCTCAACCCTCAATCATCAGTCATCAATACTCAATCTCCAATGCTCAATCGTCAATCCTCAATCCTCAATCCTCAATCCTCAATCCTCAATCCTCAACCCTCAACCCTCAAACCTCAATCCTCAACCGTCAGTCCTCGTCCTCAATCGTCAACCCTCAATCCTCAATCCTCAATCTTCAATCCTCAATACTCAATATTCAATACTCAATCCTCAATCTTCAATCCTCAATCTTCAATCGTCAATCCTCAATCCTCAATCCTCAATCCTCAATCCTCATTCATCAATCCTCAATACCCAATCCTCGATCTTCAATCCTCAATCCTCAAACCTCAATTCTCAATCCTCAATCCTCAGTTCTCAGTCCTCAAATCTAAATCCTCAATCCTCAGCCCTCATGCTGAATCCTCAATCCTCAATCCTCAATCCTCAATCCTCAATCCTCAATACTCAACATTCAATAATCAATCCTCAATTCTCAATCCTCAATACTCAATCCTCAATCGTCAATCCTCAAACCCCAATCCTCAATCTTCAGTCCACAATCCTCAATGCTCAATCCTCAACCCTCAATCTTCAATACTCAATACTCAATCTTCAATCCTCAATCCTCAATCTTCAATCATCCATACTCAAACTGCAATCCTCAATCCTCAGTCCTCAATCCTCAATCCTCAATCCTCAACCCTCAATCCTCATTCCTCAAACCTCAATCCTCCACCCTCAGCCCTCATCCTCAATTCTCAATTCTCAATCCTCAATCCTCAATCCCCAATCTTCAATCCTCAATAATCAATCTCCAATCCTAAATCCTCAATCCCCAATCTTCAATCCTTAATACTCAACCTTCAATCCTCATTCCCCAGTCCTCAATCTTCATTCCTCAGTGCTCAATCCTCAATCCTCAATCATCAGTCCTCAGTCCTCAACCCTCAACCCTCAAACCTCAATCCTCAACCGTCAGTCCTCGTCCTCAATCGTCAACCCTCAATCCTCAATCCTCAATCTTCAATCTTCAATCCTCAATACTCAATATTCAATACTCAATCCTCAATCTTCAATCCTCGATCCTCAATCCTCAATCCTCAATCCTCAATCCTCAATCCTCATTCATCAATCCTCAATACCCAAACCTCGATCTTCAATCCTCAATCCTCAATCCTCAATTCTCAATCCTCAATCCTCAGTCCTCAGTCCTCAAATCTCAATCCTCAATCCTCAGCCCTCATCCTCAATCCTCAATCCTCAATCCTCAATCCTCAACCTTCAATCCTCAATACTCAACCTTCAATAATCAATCCTCAATTCTCAATCCCCAATACTCAATCCTCAATCGCCAATCCTCAATCCCCAATCCTCAATCTTCAGTCCACAATCCTCAATGCTCAATCCTCAACCCTCAATCTTCAATACTCAATACTCAATCTTCAATCCTCAATCCTCAATCCTCAATCCTCAATCCTCAATCCTCAATGCTCAATCCTCAACCCTCAATCCTCAGTCCTCAATCATCAATCCTCAATCCTTAAACCTCAATCCCCAACCGTCAGTCCTCGTCCTCAAGACTCAACCCTCAATCCTCAATCCTCAATCCTCAATCTTCAATCATCAATACTCAATCCTCAATCCTCAATCCTCAATACTCAATCTTCAACGCTCAATCCTCAATTCTCAACCCTCAATGCTCAATCCTCAATCGTCAATCCTCAATCCCCAATCCTCAATCTTCAATCCTCAATCCTCAATCCTCAATCCTCAATCCTCAATCTTCAATCCTCAATACTCAATATTCAATCCTCAATCCTCAATCCTCAATCCTCAATCCTCAATCCTCAATCCTCAATCCTCTATCTTCAATCATCCATACTCAAACTGCAATCCTCAATCCTCAGTCCTCACTCCTCAATCCTCATTCTTCAACCCTCAATACCGAATCCTCAATCTTCAATCCTCAATCCTCAATCATCAATTCTCAATCCTCAATCCTCAATCCTCAGACTTCAAACATCAATACTCATCCCTCAGTCCTCGTCCTCAATCCACAACCCTCAATCCCCAATCCTCAATCTTCAATCATTAATATTCAATCTTCAATCCACAGTCTTCGATCCTCAATTCTCAACCCTCAATCCTCAATGTTCAATCCTCAATACCAAATCGTCAGTCTTCAATCCTCAATCCTCAATCCTCAATCCCCAGACCACAAACCTCAATCCTGAATCCTCCATCCTGAATCCTCAATCTTCAGCACTGAGTCCTCAACAGTCAGTTGTCAATCCTCAATCAACAATAGAATATCCTCAATTCACAGTTTTCAATACTCAATACTCAATCTGCAGTCTTCAGATCTCTATCCAAAAACATCAATTCTCATCACTCAACCCTCAATACTCAGTCCCCAATCCTCAATCTTCAATCCTGAATCCTCAATCCTCAATCCTCAATCTTAATCTTCAATCCTCAATACTCAATCTTCAATCCTCAATCCTCAATCCTTAATCCTCAGTCCTCAACCTTCAATCCTCAATCCTAAATCGTCAATCTTCAATCCTCTATACACAATCTTCAATCCTCAATCCTCAATCCTCAATCCTCAATCCTCATTCTTCAATCCTCAATACCCAATCCTCAATCTTCAATACTCAATCCTCAATCCGAAATCCTCAATCCTCAATCCTCAGTCCTCAATCTTCAATCCTCAGTCCCAAATCCTCAATCTTCAATACACAATCCTCAATTCTCAATCTTCAATCCTCAATACTCAATCTTCAATCTTCAATCATCAATCCTCAATCCTCAATTCTCAATACTCATTCTTCAATCCCCAATACCCAATCCTCAATCTTCAATCCTCAATCCTTAATCCTCAATTCTCAATCCTCAATCCTCAATCCTCAGACATCAAACATCAGTACTCAACCCTCAATCCTCGTCCTCAATCCACAACCCTCAATCCTCGATCCTCAAACTTCAATCGTCAATATTCAATCTTCAATCCTCAATCCTCAGTCCTCAATACTCAATCCTCAATCCTCAATGTTCAATCCTCAATACCCAATCCTCAATCTTCAATCCTCAATCCTCAATCCTGAATCCTCAATCCTCAATCCTCAATCCTCAATCCTCAATCCTCAGTCCTCAACCCTCAATCCTGAATCCTCAACCCTGAATCCTCAATCTTCAGCCCTCAGTCCTCAACAATCAGTTGTCAATCTTCAATCCTCAATAGAACATCATCAATTCACAGTTTTCAATACTCAATACTCAATCTACAATCTTCAAATCTATATCCACAAACATCAATTCTCATCACTCAACCCTCAACACTCAGTCCTCAATGTTCAATCCCCAATTCTCAATTCTCAATCTTCAATCCTCAATACGGGACATTCAATCCTCAATCCTCAATCCTCAGTCCTCAATCCTCAATACTCAATCTTCAATCCTCAGTACCCAATCCTCAATCTGCAACCCTCAATCCTCAACCCTCAATCCTCGATCCTCAGTCCTCGCCCTCAATCCTCAACACTCAATCCACAATCCTCAATCTTCAACCATCAATACTCAATCTTCAATCCTCAATCCTCAATCTTCAATCCTCAATTCTCACTCCACAATACTCAATCCTCAATCGTCAATCCTCAATCCCCAATCCTCAATCTTCAATCCTCAATCCTCAATCCTCAATTCTCAGTCATCAATCTTCAATCCTCAACACTCAATCTTCAATCCACAATCTTCAATCCTCAATCCTCACTGCACAATCCTCAATCCTCAATTCTCTATACTCAATAGAATATCCTGAATCCTCAGGATTCAATACTCAAACCTCAATCCTCAACCCTCAGCCCTCATGCTCCATCCTCAATACTCGATCCTCAATCCCCAATCCTCAATCCTCAATACTCAATCTTCAATCCTCAATCCTCAATCCTCAATCCTCAGTCCTCAATACTCAATCTACAATGCTCAATACACAGTCTTCAATCCTCAATCCTCAATCCTCAATCCTCAATCCTCATTCTTCAATCCTCAATACACAATCCTCAATATTCAATCCTCAATCCTCAATACTCAATTCTCAATCCTCAATCCTCAATCCTCAATCCTCAATATTCAACACTAAAGCCTCAAACATCAATCCTGAATACTCAATCATCAATCCTCAATTCTCAATACTCAACAGAATATCCTGAATTCTCATGGTTCAATACTCAATCCACAATATTCAATAATCAAATCTCAATCCTCAAACATCAATCCTCAACACTCAATACTCAACACTCAGTCCTCTCTCTTCAATCCTGCATCCTCAACCCTCAACCCTCAAGCGTCAATCCTCAATCCTCAATCCTCAGCCCTCAATCCTCAGTCCTCAAACCTCAATCCCGAATCCTCAATCCTGAATGCTCTATCTTCAGCCCTCAGTCCTCAAAAATCAATTGTCAATCCTCAATCTTCAATAGAATATCCTCAATTCACAGTTTTCAGTACTGAACCCCATTCTTCAATCCTCAAATCTCAATCCACGAACATCAATTCTCATCACTCAATCATCAACACCCAGTCCTCAATCTTCAATCCTCAATCCTCAATCCTCAGTCTTCAATCCTCAATACTCAATACACAATCCTCAATCCTCAATTCTCAGTCCTCAATACTCAATCCTCAATCGTCAATCCTCAATCCCCAAACTTCAATCTTCAATCCTCAATCCTCAATCCCCAATTCTCAATCCTCAATATTCAACACACAACCCTCAACCATCAATCCTCAATACTCAACCATCAATCCTCAATTCTCAATACTCAATAGAACATCCAGAATTCTCATGGTTCAATACTCAATCCACAATATTCAATAATCAAATCTCAATCCTCAAACATCAATTCTCAACACTCAATCCTCAATACTCAGCCCTCACTCTTCAATCCTCCATCCTCAATCCTCAACCCTCAATCCTCAGTCATCATTACTCAATCTTCAATACTCAATCCTCAATCCTCAATCCTCAATCCTCAATCCTCAATCCTCAACCCTCAATCCTCATTCCTCAAACCTCAATCCTCAAACCTCAGCCCTCATCCTCAATTCTCAATTCTCAATCCTCAATCCTCAATCCCCAATCTTCAATCCTCAATCCTCAATTCTCAATCCTCAATCTTCAATCCTCAATCCTCAATCCTCAATCCTCAATCCTCAATACTCAATCCTCAACCGTCAGTCCTCGTCCTCAATCGTCAACCCTCAATCCTCAATCCTCAATCTTCAATCCTCAATACTCGATATTCTATACTCAATCCTCAATCTTCAATCCTCAATCTTCAATCTTCAATCCTCAATCCTCAATCCTCAATCCTCAATCCTCATTCTTCAATCCTCAATACCCAATCCTCAATCTTCAATCCTCAATCCTCAATCCTCAATTCTCAATCCTCAATCCTCAGTCCTTCGTCCTCAAACCTCAATCCTCAATCCTCAGCCCTCATCCTCAATCCTCAATCCTCAATCCTCAATCCTCAATCTTCAATCCTCAATACTCAACCTTCAATAATCAATCCTCAATTCTCAATCCTCAATACTCAATCCTCAATCGTCAACCCTCAATCCCCAATCCTCAGTCTTCAGTCCACAATCCTCAAACCTCAATCCTCAACCCTCAATTCTCAGTCATCAATACTCAATCTTCAATACTCAATCCTCAATCCTCAATCCTCAATCTTCAATCCTCAACCCTCAATCCTCATTCCTCAAACCTCAATCCTCAACCCTCAGCCCTCATCCTCAATTCTCAATTCTCAATCCTCAATCCTCAATCCCCAATCTTCAATCCTCAATAATCAATCTCCAATCCTAGATCCTCAATCCCCAATCTTCAATCCTTAATCCTCAACCTTCAATCCTCATTCCCCAGTCCTCAATCTTCAATCCTCAATGCTCAATCCTCAATCCTCAACCATCATTCCTCAATCCTCATCCCTCAACCCTCAAACCTCAATCCTCAACCGTCAGTCCTCGTCCTCAATCGTCAACCCTCAATCCTCAATACTCAATCTTCAATCCTCAATACTCAATATTCAATACTCAATCCTCAATCTTCAATCCTCAATCTTCAATCCTCAATCCTCAATCCTCAATCCTCAATCCTCAATCCTCAATCTTCAATCCTCAATCCTCAATCCTCAATCCTCAATTCTCAATCCTCAATCCTCAGTCCTCAGTCCTCAAACCTCAATCCTCAATCCTCAGCCCTCATCCTCAATCCTCAATCCTCAATCCTCAATCTTCAATCCTCAATTCTCAACCTTCAATAATAAATCCTCAATTCTCAATCCTCAATACTCAAACCTCAATCGTCAACCCTCAATCCCCAATCCTCTGTCTTCAGTCCACAATCCTCAATCATCAATCCTCAACCCTCAATCTTCAATACTCAATACTCAATCTTCAATAATCAATCCTCAATTCTCAATCCTCAAACCTCAATCCTCAACCCTCAGCCCTCATCCTCAATTCTCAATTCTCAATCCTCAATCCTCAATCCCCAATCTTCAATCCTCAATAATCAATCTCCAATCCTAGATCCTCAATCCCCAATCTTCAATCCTTAATCCTCAACCTTCAATCCTCATTCCCCAGTCCTCATTCTTCAATCCTCAATACCCAATCCTCAATCTTCAATCCTCAATCCTCAATCCTCAATTCTCAATCCTCAATCCTCAGTCCTTCGTCCTCAAACCTCAATCCTCAATCCTCAGCCCTCATCCTCAATCCTCAATCCTCAATCCTCAATCCTCAATCTTCAATCCTCAATACTCAACCTTCAATAATCAATCCTCAATTCTCAATCCTCAATACTCAATCCTCAATCGTCAACCCCAATCCCCAATCCTCAGTCTTCAGTCCACAATCCTCAATCCTCAATCCTCAACCCTCAATTCTCAGTCATCAATACTCAATCTTCAATACTCAATCCTCAATCCTCAATCCTCAATCCTCAATCCTCAACCCTCAATCCTCATTCCTCAAACCTCAATCCTCAACCCTCAGCCCTCATCCTCAATTCTCAATTCTCAATCCTCAATCCTCAATCCCCAATCTTCAATCCTCAATAATCAATCTCCAATCCTAGATCCTCAATCCCCAATCTTCAATCCTTAATCCTCAACCTTCAATCCTCATTCCCCAGTCCTCAATCTTCAATCCTCAATGCTCAATCCTCAATCCTCAATCATCATTCCTCAATCCTCAGCCCTCAACCCTCAAACCTCAATCCTCAACCGTCAGTTCTCGTCCTCAATCGTCAACCCTCAATCCTCAATACTCAATCTTCAATCCTCAATACTCAATATTCAATACTCAATCCTCAATCTTCAATCCTCAATCTTCAATCCTCAAACCTCAATCCTCAATCCTCAATCCTCAATCCTCAATCTTCAATCCTCAATCCTCAATCCTCAATCCTCAATTCTCAATCCTCAATCCTCAGTCCTCAGTCCTCAAACCTCAATCCTCAATCCTCAGCCCTCATCCTCAATCCTCAATCTTCAATCCTCAATACTCAACCTTCAATAATCAATCCTCAATTCTCAATCCTCAATACTCAATCCTCAATCGTCAACCCTCAATCCCCAATCCTCAGTCTTCAGTCCACAATCCTCAAACCTCAATCCTCAACCCTCAATTCTCAGTCATCAATACTCAATCTTCAATACTCAATCCTCAATCCTCAATCCTCAATCTTCAATCCTCAACCCTCAATCCTCATTCCTCAAACCTCAATCCTCAACCCTCAGCCCTCATCCTCAATTCTCAATTCTCAATCCTCAATCCTCAATCCCCAATCTTCAATCCTCAATAATCAATCTCCAATCCTAGATCCTCAATCCCCAATCTTCAATCCTTAATCCTCAACCTTCAATCCTCATTCCCCAGTCCTCAATCTTCAATCCTCAATGCTCAATCCTCAATCCTCAACCATCATTCCTCAATCCTCATCCCTCAACCCTCAAACCTCAATCCTCAACCGTCAGTCCTCGTCCTCAATCGTCAACCCTCAATCCTCAATACTCAATCTTCAATCCTCAATACTCAATATTCAATACTCAATCCTCAATCTTCAATCCTCAATCTTCAATCCTCAATCCTCAATCCTCAATCCTCAATCCTCAATCCTCAATCTTCAATCCTCAATCCTCAATCCTCAATCCTCAATTCTCAATCCTCAATCCTCAGTCCTCAGTCCTCAAACCTCAATCCTCAATCCTCAGCCCTCATCCTCAATCCTCAATCCTCAATCCTCAATCTTCAATCCTCAATTCTCAACCTTCAATAATAAATCCTCAATTCTCAATCCTCAATACTCAAACCTCAATCGTCAACCCTCAATCCCCAATCCTCTGTCTTCAGTCCACAATCCTCAATCATCAATCCTCAACCCTCAATCTTCAATACTCAATACTCAATCTTCAATAATCAATCCTCAATTCTCAATCCTCAAACCTCAATCCTCAACCCTCAGCCCTCATCCTCAATTCTCAATTCTCAATCCTCAATCCTCAATCCCCAATCTTCAATCCTCAATAATCAATCTCCAATCCTAGATCCTCAATCCCCAATCTTCAATCCTTAATCCTCAACCTTCAATCCTCATTCCCCAGTCCTCATTCTTCAATCCTCAATACCCAATCCTCAATCTTCAATCCTCAATCCTCAATCCTCAATTCTCAATCCTCAATCCTCAGTCCTTCGTCCTCAAACCTCAATCCTCAATCCTCAGCCCTCATCCTCAATCCTCAATCCTCAATCCTCAATCCTCAATCTTCAATCCTCAATACTCAACCTTCAATAATCAATCCTCAATTCTCAATCCTCAATACTCAATCCTCAATCGTCAACCCCAATCCCCAATCCTCAGTCTTCAGTCCACAATCCTCAATCCTCAATCCTCAACCCTCAATTCTCAGTCATCAATACTCAATCTTCAATACTCAATCCTCAATCCTCAATCCTCAATCCTCAATCCTCAACCCTCAATCCTCATTCCTCAAACCTCAATCCTCAACCCTCAGCCCTCATCCTCAATTCTCAATTCTCAATCCTCAATCCTCAATCCCCAATCTTCAATCCTCAATAATCAATCTCCAATCCTAGATCCTCAATCCCCAATCTTCAATCCTTAATCCTCAACCTTCAATCCTCATTCCCCAGTCCTCAATCTTCAATCCTCAATGCTCAATCCTCAATCCTCAATCATCATTCCTCAATCCTCAGCCCTCAACCCTCAAACCTCAATCCTCAACCGTCAGTTCTCGTCCTCAATCGTCAACCCTCAATCCTCAATACTCAATCTTCAATCCTCAATACTCAATATTCAATACTCAATCCTCAATCTTCAATCCTCAATCTTCAATCCTCAAACCTCAATCCTCAATCCTCAATCCTCAATCCTCAATCTTCAATCCTCAATCCTCAATCCTCAATCCTCAATTCTCAATCCTCAATCCTCAGTCCTCAGTCCTCAAACCTCAATCCTCAATCCTCAGCCCTCATCCTCAATCCTCAATCCTCAATCCTCAATCTTCAATCCTCAATACTCAACCTTCAATAATCAATCCTCAATTCTCAATCCTCAATACTCAAACCTCAATCGTCAACCCTCAATCCCCAATCCTCAGTCTTCAGTCCACAATCCTCAATCCTCAATCCTCAACCCTCAATCTTCAATACTCAATACTCAATCTTCAATAATCAATCCTCAATTCTCAATCCTCAAACCTCAATCCTCAACCCTCAGCCCTCATCCTCAATTCTCAATTCTCAATCCTCAATCCTCAATCCCCAATCTTCAATCCTCAATAATCAATCTCCAATCCTAGATCCTCAATCCCCAATCTTCAATCCTTAATCCTCAACCTTCAATCCTCATTCCCCAGTCCTCAATCTTCAATCCTCAATGCTCAATCCTCAATCCTCAATCATCATTCCTCAATCCTCAGCCCTCAACCCTCAAACCTCAATCCTCAACCGTCAGTCCTCGTCCTCAATCGTCAACCCTCAATCCTCAATACTCAATCTTCAATCCTCAATACTCAATATTCAATACTCAATCCTCAATCTTCAATCCTCAATCTTCAATCCTCAATCCTCAATCCTCAATCCTCAATCCTCATTCTTCAATCATCAATACCCTATCCTCAATCTTCAATCCTCAATCCTCAATCCTCAATCCTCAATTCTCAATCCTCAATCCTCAGTCCTCAGTCCTCAAACCTCAATCCTCAATCCTCAGCCCTCATCCTCAATCCTCAATCCTCAATCCTCAATCTTCAATCCTCAATACTCAACCTTCAATAATCAATCCTCAATTCTCAATCCTCAATACTCAAACCTCAATCGTCAACCCTCAATCCCCAATCCTCAGTCTTCAGTCCACAATCCTCAATCCTCAATCCTCAACCCTCAATCATCAGTCATCAATACTCAATCTCCAATGCTCAATCGTCAATCCTCAATCCTCAATCCTCAATCCTCAATCCTCAATCCTCAACCCTCAACCCTCAAACCTCAATCCTCAACCGTCAGTCCTCGTCCTCAATCGTCAACCCTCAATCCTCAATCCTCAATCTTCAATCCTCAATACTCAATATTCAATACTCAATCCTCAATCTTCAATCCTCAATCTTCAATCGTCAATCCTCAATCCTCAATCCTCAATCCTCAATCCTCATTCATCAATCCTCAATACCCAATCCTCGATCTTCAATCCTCAATCCTCAAACCTCAATTCTCAATCCTCAATCCTCAGTTCTCAGTCCTCAAATCTCAATCCTCAATCCTCAGCCCTCATGCTGAATCCTCAATCCTCAATCCTCATTCCTCAATCCTCAATCCTCAATACTCAACATTCAATAATCAATCCTCAATTCTCAATCCTCAATACTCAATCCTCAATCGTCAATCCTCAAACCCCAATCCTCAATCTTCAGTCCACAATCCTCAATGCTCAATCCTCAACCCTCAATCTTCAATACTCAATACTCAATCTTCAATCCTCAATCCTCAATCTTCAATCATCCATACTCAAACTGCAATCCTCAATCCTCAGTCCTCACTCCTCAATCCTCATTCTTCAACCCTCAATACCGAATCCTCAATCTTCAATCCTCAATCCTCAATCATCAATTCTCAATCCTCAATCCTCAATCCTCAGACTTCAAACATCAATACTCAACCCTCAATCCTCGTCCTCAATCCACAACCCTCAATCCTCGATCCTCAAACTTCAATCGTCAATATTCAATCTTCAATCCTCAATCCTCAATCCTCAATACTCAATCCTCAATCCTCAATGTTCAATCCTGAATACCCAATCCTCAATCTTCAATCCTCAATCCTCAATCCTCAATCCTCAATCCTCAATCCTCAATCCTCAATCCTCAGTCCTCAACCCTCAATCCTGAATCCTCAATCCTGAATCCTCAATCTTCAGCCCTCAGTCCTCAACAATCAGTTGTCAATCTTCAATCCTCAATAGAACATCATCAATTCACAGTTTTCAATACTCAATACTCAATCTACAATCTTCAAATCTATATCCACAAACATCAATTCTCATCACGCAACCCTCAACACTCAGTCCTCAATGTTCAATCCCCAATTCTCAATTCTCAATCTTCAATCCTCAATACGGAACATTCAATCCTCAATCCTCAATCCTCAGTCCTCAATCCTCAATACTCAATCTACAATGCTCAATACTCAGTCTTCAATCCTCAATCCTCAATCCTCAATCCTCAATCCTCATTCTTCAATCCTCAATACACAATCCTCAATATTCAATCCTCAATCCTCAATACTCAATTCTCAATCCTCAATCCTCAATCCTCAATATTCAACACTAAAGCCTCAAACATCAATCCTGAATACTCAATCATCAACCCTCAATTCTCAATACTCAATAGAATATCCTGAATTCTCATGGTTCAATACTCAATCCACAATATTCAATAATCAAATCTCAATCCTCAAACATCAATCCTCAACACTCTATACTCAACACTCAGACCTCTCTCTTCGATCCTCCATCCTCAACCCTCAATCCTCAAGCGTCAATCCTCAATCCTCAATCCTCAATCCTCAATATTCAATCCTCAATACTCAATATTCAATACTCAATCCTCAATCTTCAATCCTCAATCTTCAATCCTCAATCCTCAATCCTCAATTCTCAATCCTCATTCATCAATCCTCAATACCCAATCCTCGATCTTCAATCCTCAATCCTCAATCCCCAATTCTCAATCCTCAATCCTCAGTCCTCAGTCCTCAATCTACAATCCTCAATACTCAGTCTTTAATCCTCAATCCTCAATGCTCAATCCTCAATCCTCATTCTTCAATCCTCAGTACACAATCCTCAATATTCAATCCTCAACCCCCAATCTGCAATACTCAATCCTCAATCCTCAATCCCCAATCTTCAATCCTCAATACTCAACCTTCAATAAGCAACCCCAATTCTCAATCCTCAATACTCAATACTCAATCGTCAATCCTCAATCCCCAATCCTCAATCTTCAGTACACAATCCTTAATACTCAATACTCAACCCTCAATCTTCAATACTGAATACTCAATCTTCAATCCTCAATCCTCAATCCTCAATCCTCAATCCTCAGTCCTCAATCCTCAATCTACAATCCTCAATACTCAGTCTTTAATCCTCAATCCTCAATGCTCAATCCTCAATCCTCATTCTTCAATCCTCAATCCTCAATCCTCAATCTTCAATCCTCAACCCTCAATCCTCATTCCTCAAACCTCAATCCTCAACCCTCAGCCCTCATCCTCAATTCTCAATTCTCAATCCTCAATCCTCAATCCCCAATCTTCAATCCTCAATAATCAATCTCCAATCCTAGATCCTCAATCCCCAATCTTCAATCCTTAATCCTCAACCTTCAATCCTCATTCCCCAGTCCTCAATCTTCAATCCTCAATGCTCAATCCTCAATCCTCAACCATCATTCCTCAATCCTCAGCCCTCAACCCTCAAACCTCAATCCTCAACCGTCAGTCCTCGTCCTCAATCGTCAACCCTCAATCCTCAATACTCAATCTTCAATCCTCAATACTCAATATTCAATACTCAATCCTCAATCTTCAATCCTCAATCTTCAATCCTCAATCCTCAATCCTCAATCCTCAATCCTCAATCCTCAATCTTCAATCCTCAATCCTCAATCCTCAATCCTCAATTCTCAATCCTCAATCCTCAGTCCTCAGTCCTCAAACCTCAATCCTCAATCCTCAGCCCTCATCCTCAATCCTCAATCCTCAATCCTCAATCTTCAATCCTCAATACTCAACCTTCAATAATCAATCCTCAATTCTCAATCCTCAATACTCAAACCTCAATCGTCAACCCTCAATCCCCAATCCTCTGTCTTCAGTCCACAATCCTCAATCCTCAATCCTCAACCCTCAATCTTCAATACTCAATACTCAATCTTCAATAATCAATCCTCAATTCTCAATCCTCAAACCTCAATCCTCAACCCTCAGCCCTCATCCTCAATTCTCAATTCTCAATCCTCAATCCTCAATCCCCAATCTTCAATCCTCAATAATCAATCTCCAATCCTAGATCCTCAATCCCCAATCTTCAATCCTTAATCCTCAACCTTCAATCCTCATTCCCCAGTCCTCATTCTTCAATCCTCAATACCCAATCCTCAATCTTCAATCCTCAATCCTCAATCCTCAATTCTCAATCCTCAATCCTCAGTCCTTCGTCCTCAAACCTCAATCCTCAATCCTCAGCCCTCATCCTCAATCCTCAATCCTCAATCCTCAATCCTCAATCTTCAATCCTCAATACTCAACCTTCAATAATCAATCCTCAATTCTCAATCCTCAATACTCAATCCTCAATCGTCAACCCTCAATCCCCAATCCTCAGTCTTCAGTCCACAATCCTCAATCCTCAATCCTCAACCCTCAATTCTCAGTCATCAATACTCAATCTTCAATACTCAATCCTCAATCCTCAATCGTCAATCCTCAATCCTCAACCCTCAATCCTCATTCCTCAAACCTCAATCCTCAACCCTCAGCCCTCATCCTCAATTCTCAATTCTCAATCCTCAATCCTCAATCCCCAATCTTCAATCCTCAATAATCAATCTCCAATCCTAGATCCTCAATCCCCAATCTTCAATCCTTAATCCTCAACCTTCAATCCTCATTCCCCAGTCCTCAATCTTCAATCCTCAATGCTCAATCCTCAATCCTCAATCATCATTCCTCAATCCTCAGCCCTCAACCCTCAAACCTCAATCCTCAACCGTCAGTCCTCGTCCTCAATCGTCAACCCTCAATCCTCAATACTCAATCTTCAATCCTCAATACTCAATATTCAATACTCAATCCTCAATCTTCAATCCTCAATCTTCAATCCTCAAACCTCAATCCTCAATCCTCAATCCTCAATCCTCAATCTTCAATCCTCAATCCTCAATCCTCAATCCTCAATTCTCAATCCTCAATCCTCAGTCCTCAGTCCTCAAACCTCAATCCTCAATCCTCAGCCCTCATCCTCAATCCTCAATCCTCAATCCTCAATCTTCAATCCTCAATACTCAACCTTCAATAATCAATCCTCAATTCTCAATCCTCAATACTCAAACCTCAATCGTCAACCCTCAATCCCCAATCCTCAGTCTTCAGTCCACAATCCTCAATCCTCAATCCTCAACCCTCAATCTTCAATACTCAATACTCAATCTTCAATAATCAATCCTCAATTCTCAATCCTCAAACCTCAATCCTCAACCCTCAGCCCTCATCCTCAATTCTCAATTCTCAATCCTCAATCCTCAATCCCCAATCTTCAATCCTCAATAATCAATCTCCAATCCTAGATCCTCAATCCCCAATCTTCAATCCTTAATCCTCAACCTTCAATCCTCATTCCCCAGTCCTCAATCTTCAATCCTCAATGCTCAATCCTCAATCCTCAATCATCATTCCTCAATCCTCAGCCCTCAACCATCAAACCTCAATCCTCAACCGTCAGTCCTCGTCCTCAATCGTCAACCCTCAATCCTCAATACTCAATCTTCAATCCTCAATACTCAATATTCAATACTCAATCCTCAATCTTCAATCCTCAATCTTCAATCCTCAATCCTCAATCCTCAATCCTCAATCCTCATTCTTCAATCATCAATACCCTATCCTCAATCTTCAATCCTCAATCCTCAATCCTCAATCCTCAATTCTCAATCCTCAATCCTCAGTCCTCAGTCCTCAAACCTCAATCCTCAATCCTCAGCCCTCATCCTCAATCCTCAATCCTCAATCCTCAATCTTCAATCCTCAATACTCAACCTTCAATAATCAATCCTCAATTCTCAATCCTCAATACTCAAACCTCAATCGTCAACCCTCAATCCCCAATCCTCAGTCTTCAGTCCACAATCCTCAATCCTCAATCCTCAACCCTCAATCATCAGTCATCAATACTCAATCTCCAATGCTCAATCGTCAATCCTCAATCCTCAATCCTCAATCCTCAATACTCAATCTACAATGCTCAATACTCAGTCTTCAATCCTCAATCCTCAATCCTCAATCCTCAATCCTCATTCTTCAATCCTCAATACACAATCCTCAATATTCAATCCTCAATCCTCAATACTCAATTCTCAATCCTCAATCCTCAATCCTCAATATTCAACACTAAAGCCTCAAACATCAATCCTGAATACTCAATCATCAATCCTCAATTCTCAATACTCAATAGAATATCCTGAATTCTCATGGTTCAATACTCAATCCACAATATTCAATAATCAAATCTCAATCCTCAAACATCAATCCTCAACACTCTATACTCAACACTCAGTCCTCTCTCTTCAATCCTCCATCCTCAACCCTCAATCCTCAAGCGTCAATCCTCAATCCTCAATCCTCAATCCTCAATCTTCAATCCTCAATACTCAATATTCAATACTCAATCCTCAATCTTCAATCCTCAATCTTCAATCCTCAATCCTCAATCCTCAATTCTCAATCCTCATTCATCAATCCTCAATACCCAATCCTCGATCTTCAATCCTCAATCCTCAATCCTCAATTCTCAATCCTCAATCCTCAGTCCTCAGTCCTCAATCTACAATCCTCAATACTCAGTCTTTAATCCTCAATCCTCAATGCTCAATCCTCAATCCTCATTCTTCAATCCTCAGTACACAATCCTCAATATTCAATCCTCAACCCTCAATCTTCAATACTCAATCCTCAATCCTCAATCCCCAATCTTCAATCCTCAATACTCAACCTTCAATAAGCAATCCCCAATTCTCAATCCTCAATACTCAATCCTCAATCGTCAATCCTCAATCCCCAATCCTCAATCTTCAGTACACAATCCTTAATACTCAATACTCAACCCTCAATCTTCAATACTGAATACTCAATCTTCAATCCTCAATCCTCAATCCTCAATCCTCAATCCTCAGTCCTCAATCCTCAATCTACAATCCTCAATACTCAGTCTTTAATCCTCAATCCTCAATGCTCAATCCTCAATCCTCATTCTTCAATCCTCAATACACAATCCTCAATATTCAATCCTCAATCCTCAATACTCAATTCTCAATCCTCAATCCACAATCCTCAATATTCAACACTCAAGCCTCAACCATCAATCCTCAATACCCAATCATCAATCCTCAATTCTCAATACTCAATAGAATATCCTGAATTCTCATGGTTCAATACTCAATCCACAAAATTCAATAATCAAATCTCAATCCTCGAACATCAATTCTCAACACTCAATCCTCAATACTCAGCCCTCTCTCTTCAATCCTCCATCCTGAATCCTCAACCCTCAATCATCAGTCATCAATACTCAATCTTCAATGCTCAATCCTCAATCCACAATCCTCAATCCTCAATCCTCAATCCTTAACCCTCAATACTCATTCCTCAAACCTCAATCCTCCACCCTCAGCCCTCATCCTCAATTCTCAATTCTCAATCCTCAATCCTCAATCCCCAATCTTCAATCCTCAATAATCAATCTCCAATCCTAAATCCTCAATCCCCAATCTTCAATCCTTAATACTCAACCTTCAATCCTCATTCCCCAGTCCTCAATCTTCATTCCTCAGTGCTCAATCCTCAATCCTCAATCATCAGTCCTCAGTCCTCAACCCTCAACCCTCAAACCTCAATCCTCAACCGTCAGTCCTCGTCCTCAATCGTCAACCCTCAATCCTCAATCCTCAATCTTCAATCTTCAATCCTCAATACTCAATATTCAATACTCAATCCTCAATCTTCAATCCTCGATCCTCAATCCTCAATCCTCAATCCTCAATCCTCAATCCTCATTCATCAATCCTCAATACCCAAACCTCGATCTTCAATCCTCAATCCTCAATCCTCAATTCTCAATCCTCAATCCTCAGTCCTCAGTCCTCAAATCTCAATCCTCAATCCTCAGCCCTCATCCTCAATCCTCAATCCTCAATCCTCAATCCTCAACCTTCAATCCTCAATACTCAACCTTCAATAATCAATCCTCAATTCTCAATCCTCAATACTCAATCCTCAATCGCCAATCCTCAATCCCCAATCCTCAATCTTCTGTCCACAATCCTCAATGCTCAATCCTCAACCCTCAATCTTCAATACTCAATACTCAATCTTCAATCCTCAATCCTCAATCCTCAATCCTCAATCCTCAATCCTCAATGCTCAATCCTCAACCCTCAATCCTCAGTCCTCAATCATCAATACTCAATCCTTAAACCTCAATCCCCAACCGTCAGTCCTCGTCCTCAAGCCTCAACCCTCAATCCTCAATCCTCAATCCTCAATCTTCAATCATCAATACTCAATCCTCAATCCTCAATCCTCAATACTCAATCTTCAATGCTCAATCCTCAATTCTCAACCCTCAATGCTCAATCCTCAATCGTCAATCCTCAATCCCCAATCCTCAATCTTCAATCCTCAATCCTCAATCCTCAATCCTCAATCCTCAATCTTCAATCCTCAATACTCAATATTCAATCCTCAATCCTCAGTCCTCAATCCTCAATCCTCAATCCTCAATCCTCAATCCTCTATCTTCAATCATCCATACTCAAACTGCAATCCTCAATCCTCAGCCCTCACTCCTCAATCCTCATTCTTCAACCCTCAATACCGAATCCTCAATCTTCAATCCTCAATCCTCAATCATCAATTCTCAATCCTCAATCCTCAATCCTCAGACTTCAAACATCAATACTCATCCCTCAGTCCTCGTCCTCAATCCACAACCCTCAATCCCCAATCCTCAATCTTCAATCATTAATATTCAATCTTCAATCCACAATCTTCGATCCTCAATTCTCAACCCTCAATCCTCAATGTTCAATACTCAATACCAAATCGTCAGTCTTCAATCTTCAATCCTCAATCCTCAATCCTCAATCCCCAGACCACAAACCTCAATCCTGAATCCTCCATCCTGAATCCTCAATCTTCAGCACTGAGTCCTCAACAGTCAGTTGTCAATCCTCAATCAACAATAGAATATCCTCAATTCACAGTTTTCAATACTCAATACTCAATCTGCAGTCTTCAGATCTCTATCCACAAACATCAATTCTCATCACTCAACCCTCAATACTCAGTCCCCAATCCTCAATCTTCAATCCTGAATCCTCAATCCTCAATCCTCAATCTTAATCTTCAATCCTCAATACTCAATCTTCAATCCTCAATCCTCAATCCTTAATCCTCAGTCCTCAACCTTCAATCCTCAATCCTAAATCGTCAATCTTCAATCCTCTATACACAATCTTCAATCC
Organism: Calliopsis andreniformis; assembly: GCF_051401765.1. Classification (NCBI taxonomy): domain Eukaryota; kingdom Metazoa; phylum Arthropoda; class Insecta; order Hymenoptera; family Andrenidae; genus Calliopsis; species Calliopsis andreniformis. Next base: position 275,860 of record NW_027480613.1, on the reverse strand, counting down.
TCAATCCTCAATCCTCAATCCTCAATCCTCATTCTTCAATCCTCAATACCCAATCCTCAATCTTCAATACTCAATCCTCAATCCTAAATCCTCAATCTTCAATCCTCAGTCCTCAATCTTCAATCCTCAGTCCCAAATCCTCAATCTTCAATACACAATCCTCAATCCTCAATCTTCAATCCTCAATACTCAATCTTCAATCTTCAATCATCAATCCTCAATCCTCAATTCTCAATACTCATTCTTCAATCCCCAATACCCAATCCTCAATCTTCAATCCTCAATCCTTAATCCTCAATTCTCAATCCTCAATCCTCAATCCTCAGACATCAAACATCAGTACTCAACCCTCAATCCTCGTCCTCAATCCACAACCCTCAATCCTCGATCCTCAAACTTCAATCGTCAATATTCAATCTTCAATCCTCAATCCTCAATCCTCAATACTCAATCCGCAATCCTCAATGTTCAATCCTCAATACCCAATCCTCAATCTTCAATCCTCAATCCTCAATCCTCAATCCTCAATCCTCAATCCTCAATCCCCAATCCTCAGTCCTCAACCATCAATCCTGAATCCTCAACCCTGAATCCTCAATCTTCAGCCCTCAGTCCTCAACAATCAGTTGTCAATCTTCAATCCTCAATAGAACATCATCAATTCACAGTTTTCAATACTCAATACTCAATCTACAATCTTCAAATCTATATCCACAAACATCAATTCTCATCACTCAACCCTCAACACTCAGTCCTCAATGTTCAATCCCCAATTCTCAATTCTCAATCTTCAATCCTCAATACGGGACATTCAATCCTCAATCCTCAATCCTCAGTCCTCAATCCTCAATACTCAATCTTCAATCCTCAGTACCCAATCCTCAATCTGCAACCCTCAATCCTCAACCCTCAATCCTCGATCCTCAGTCCTCGTCCTCAATCCTCAACACTCAATCCACAATCCTCAATCTTCAATCATCAATACTCAATCTTCAATCCTCAATCCTCAATCTTCAATCCTCAATCCTCAATTCTCACTCCTCAATACTCAATCCTCAATCGTCAATCCTCAATCCCCAATCCTCAATCTTCAATCCTCAATCCTCAATCCTCAATACTCAGTCATCAACCTTCAATCCTCAATACTCAATCTTCAATCCACAATCTTCAATCCTCAATCCTCACTGCACAATCCTCAATCCTCAATTCTCTATACTCAATAGAATATCCTGAATCCTCTGGATTCAATACTCAAACCTCAATCCTCAACCCTCAGCCCTCATGCTCCATCCTCAATACTCGATCCTCAATCCCCAATCCTCAATCCTCAATACACAATCTTCAATCCTCAATCCTCAATCCTCAATCCTCAGTCCTCAATACTCAATCTACAATGCTCAATACTCAGTCTTCAATCCTCAATCCTCAATCCTCAATCCTCAATCCTCATTCTTCAATCCTCAATACACAATCCTCAATATTCAATCCTCAATCCTCAATACTCAATTCTCAATCCTCAATCCTCAATCCTCAATATTCAACACTAAAGCCTCAAACATCAATCCTGAATACTCAATCATCAATCCTCAATTCTCAATACTCAATAGAATATCCTGAATTCTCATGGTTCAATACTCAATCCACGATATTCAATAATCAAATCTCAATCCTCAAACATCAATCCTCAACACTCAATACTCAACACTCAGTCCTCTCTCTTCAATCCTGCATCCTCAACCCTCAACCCTCAAGCGTTAATCCTCAATCCTCAATCCTCAGCCCTCAATCCTCAGTCCTCAAACCTCAATCCCGAATCCTCAATCCTGAATCCTCTATCTTCAGCCCTCAGTCCTCAAAAATCAATTGTCAATCCTCAATCTTCAATAGAATATCCTCAATTCACAGTTTTCTATACTGAACCCCATTCTTCAATCCTCAAATCTCAATCCACAAACATCAATTCTCATCACTCAATCATCAACACCCAGTCCTCAATCTTCAATCCTCAATCCTCAATCCTCAGTCTTCAATCCTCAATACTCAATACACAATACTCAATCCTCAATTCTCAGTCCTCAATACTCAATCCTCAATCGTCAATCCTCAATCCCCAATCCTCAATCTTCAATCCTCAATCCTCAATCCTCAATTCTCAATCCTCAATATTCAACACACAACCCTCAACCATCAATCCTCAATACTCAACCATCAATCCTCAATTCTCAATACTCAATAGAACATCCAGAATTCTCATGGTTCAATACTCAATCCACAATATTCAATAATCAAATCTCAATCCTCAAACATCAATTCTCAACACTCAATCCTCAATACTCAGCCCTCTCTCTTCAATCCTCCATCCTCAATCCTCAACCCTCAATCCTCAGTCATCAATACTCAATCTTCAATACTCAATCCTCAATCCTCAATCCTCAATCCTCAATCCTCAATCCTCAACCCTCAATCCTCATTCCTCAAACCTCAATCCTCAAACCTCAGCCCTCATCCTCAATTCTCAATTCTCAATCCTCAATCCTCAATCCCCAATCTTCAATCCTCAATCCTCAATTCTCAATCCTCAATCTTCAATCCTCAATCCTCAATCCTCAATCCTCAATCCTCAATACTCAATCCTCAACCGTCAGTCCTCGTCCTCAATCGTCAACCCTCAATCCTCAATCCTCAATCTTCAATCCTCAATACTCAATATTCTATACTCAATCCTCAATCTTCAATCCTCAATCTTCAATCTTCAATCCTCAATCCTCAATCCTCAATCCTCAATCCTCATTCTTCAATCCTCAATACCCAATCCTCAATCTTCAATCCTCAATCCTCAATCCTCAATTCTCAATCCTCAATCCTCAGTCCTTCGTCCTCAAACCTCAATCCTCAATCCTCAGCCCTCATCCTCAATCCTCAATCCTCAATCCTCAATCCTCAATCTTCAATCCTCAATACTCAACCTTCAATAATCAATCCTCAATTCTCAATCCTCAATACTCAAACCTCAATCGTCAACCCTCAATCCCCAATCCTCAGTCTTCAGTCCACAATCCTCAATCCTCAATCCTCAACCCTCAATCTTCAATACTCAATACTCAATCTTCAATCCTCAATCCTCAATCCTCAATCCTCAATCCTCAGTCCTCAATCCTCAATCTACAATCCTGAATACTCAGTCTTCAATCCTCAATCCTCAATGCTCAATCCTCAGACCTCATACTTCAATCCTCAATACACAATCCTCAATATTCAATCCTCAATCCTCAATCCTCAATCCTCAATTCTCAATCCTCAATCCTCAATCCTCAACCTTCAATCCTCAACCCTCAATCCTCAGTCCTCAATCCTCAATTCTCAGTCCTCAATGCTCAATCCTCAATCGTCAATCCTCAATCCCCAATCCTCAATCTTCAATACTCAATTCTCAATCCTCGATCCTCAATCCTCAATATTCAACACACAACCCTCAACCATCAATCCTCAACACTCAACCATCAATCCTCAATTCTCAATACACAATAGAATATCCTGAATTCTCATGGTTCAATACTCAATCCACAAAATTCAATAATCAAGTCTCAATCCTCAAACATCAATTCTCAACACTCAATCCTCAATAATCAGTCCTCTCTCTTCAATCCTCCATCCTCAATACTCAACCCTCAATCCTCAGTCCCCAATCCTCAATCTTCAATCCTGAATCCTCAATCCTCAATCCTCAATCTTAATCGTCAATCCTCAATACTCAATCTTCAATCCTCAATCCTCAATCCTTAATCCTCAGTCCTCAACCTTCAATCCTCAATCCTAAATCGTCAATCTTCAATCCTCTATACACAATCTTCAATCCTCAATCCTCAGTCCTCAATCCTCAATCCTCATTCTTCAATCCTCAATACCCAATCCTCAATCTTCAATACTCAATCCTCAATCCTAAATCCTCAATCCTCAATCCTCAGTCCTCAATCTTCAATCCTCAGTCCCAAATCCTCAATCTTCAATACACAATCCTCAATCCTCATTCTTCAATCCCCAATACCCAATCCTCAATCTTCAATCCTCAATCCTTAATCCTCAATTCTCAATCCTCAATCCTCAATCCTCAGACATCAAACATCAATACTCAACCCTCAATCCTCGTCCTCAATCCACAACCCTCAATCCTCGATCCTCAAACTTCAATCGTCAATATTCAATCTTCAATCCTCGATCCTCAATCCTCAATCCACAATCCTCAATCTTCAATCCTCAATACTCAACCTTCAATAATCAATCCTCAATCCTCAATCCTCAGTACTCAATACTCAATCGTCAATCCTCAATCCCCAATCCTCAATCTCCAATAATCAATCCTCAATCCTCAATCCTCAACCCTCAATCTTCAATACTCAATACTCAATCTTCAATCATCAATCCTCAGTTCTCAATCCTCAATACTCAATACTAAATCGTCAATCCTCAATCCCCAATCCTCAATCTCCAATCCTCAATCCTCAATCCTCAATCCTCAATCCTGAACCTTCAATCCTCAATACTCAATATTCAATACTCAATGTTCAATCCTCAACAGCCAATCCTCAATCTTCAATCCTCAATCGTCAATCCTCAATCCTCAATCCTCAATCCTCAATCCTCAATCCTCAATCTTCAATCCTCAATCCTCAGTCCCCAATCCTCAATCCTCAATTTTCAATCCTCAGTCCTCAATCCTCAATCTTCAACCCTCAATCCTCAATGTTCAATCCTCAATACCCAATCCTCAGTCTTCAATCCCCAATCCTCAATCCCCAATCCTCAATCCTCAGACCTCAAACCTCAATTCTGAATCCTCAATCCTGAATCCTCAATCCTCAGACCTCAATCTTCAGCCCTCAGGCCTCTACAATCAGTTGTCTATCCTCAATCCTCAATAGAATATCATCAATTCACAGTTTTCATTACTCAATACTCAATCTGCAATCTTCAAAACTCTATCCACAAACATCTCATCACACAACCCTCAACACTCAGTCCCCAATCCTCAATGTTCAATCCTCAATCCTCAATCACCAATCCTCAATCCTCAATCTTCACTCCTCAATCCTCAATCGTCAATCCTCAATCCTCAATCCTCAATCCTAAATCGTCAATCTTCAATCCTCAATACTCAATCTGCAATCCTCAATCCTCAATCCGCAGTCCTCAATCCTCATTCTTCAATCCTCAATACCCAATCCTCAATCTTCAATCGTCAATCCTCAATCCTCAATCCTCAATCCTCAATCCTCAATCCTCAATCTTCAATCCTCAGTCCCAAAGCCTCAATCTTCAATACACAATCCTCAATCCTCAACCTTCAATCCTCAATACTCAACCTTCAATCATCAATCCTCAATCCTCAATTCTCAATACTCATTCTTCAATACCCAATACCCAATCCTCAATCTTCAATCCTCAATCCTTAATCCTCAATTCTCAATTCTCAATCCTCAATCCTCAATCCTCAGACATCAAACGTCAATACTCAACCATCAATCCTCGTCCTCAATCCACAACACTCAATCCTCGATCCTGAAACTTCAATCATCAATATTCGGTCTTCAATCCTCAATCCTCAATCCTCAATACTCAATCCTCAACCCTCAATGTTTAATCCTCAATCTTCAATCCTCAATCCTCAATCCTCAAATCTCTATTCTGAATCCTCAATCCTGCATCCTCAATCTTTAGCCCTCAGTCCTCAACAATCAGTTGTCAATCCTCAAACCTCAATAGAATATCCTCAATTCACAGGTTTCAATTGTCAATACTCAACCTGCAATCTTCAAATCTCTATCCACAAACATCAATTCTCATCACTCAACCCTCAACACTCAGTCCCCAATCCTCAGTCTTCAATCCCCAATCCTCAACCCTCAATCCTCAATTATCAATCTTCATTCCTCAATACTCTATCTTCAATCCGCAATCCTCAATCCTCGGTCCTCAATCCTCAATCCTCAATCTCCAATCCTGAATACTCAATCTTCAATCCTCAATACCCAATCCTCAGTCTTCAATCCTCAATCCTCAATCCTCAATCCTCAATCCTCAGACCTCAAACCTCAATCCTGAATCCTCAATCCTGAATCCTCAATCCTGATTCCTCAATCTTCAGCCCTGAGTCCTCAACAATCAGTTGTCAATCCTCAATCCTGAATAGAATATCCTCAATTCACAGCGTTCAATACTCAATACTCAATCTGCAATCTTCAGATCCCTATCCACAAACATCAATTCTTATCACTCAACCCTCAATACTCAGTCCCTAATCCTCAATCTTCAATCCTCAATCCCCAATCCTCAATCCTCAATCCTCAATCTTAATCTTCTATCCTTAATACTCAATCTTCAATCCTCAATACTCAATCTTCAATCCTCAATCCTCAATCCTCAATCCTCAATCCACAATCCTCAATACACAATCGTCAATCTTCAATCCTCAATACTGAACCTTCAATCCTCAATCCTCAATCCTCAATCCGCAACCGTCAGTCCTGGTCCTGAGTCCACAACCCTCAATCCTAAATACTCAATCTTCAATCCTCAATACTCAATATTCAATCCTCAATCCTCAATCCTCAATCCTCAATCCTCAATCCTCAATCCTCAATCCTCAATCCTCAATCCTCAATCCTCAATCCTCATTCTTCATCGTCAATACCCAATCCTCAATCTTCAATCCTCAATCCTCAATCCTCAATCCTCAATCCTCAATCCTCAATCCTCAATCCTCAGTCCTCAAACCTCAATCCGGAATCCTCGATCCTGAATCCTCAATCTTCAGCCCTCAGGCCTCTACAATCAGTTGTCAATCCTCAATCCTCAATAGAATATCATAAATTCACAGTTTTCATTACTCAATACTCAATCTGCAATCTTCAAATCTCTATCCACAAACATCAGTTCTCATCACACAACCCTCAACACTCAGTCCCCAATCCTCAGTCTTCAATCCCCAATCCTCAACCCTCAATCCTCAATTATCAATCTTCGTTCCTCAATACTCTATCTTCAATCCGCAATCCTCAATCCTCGGTCCTCAATCCTCAATCCTCAATCTCCAATCCTGAATACTCAATCTTCAATCCTCGATCCTCAATCCTCAATCCTCAATCCTCAATCCTCATTCTTCAATCCTCAATACCCAATCCTCAATCTTCAATCGTTAATCCTCAATCCTCAATTCTCAGCCCTCAAACCTCAGTCCTCAGTCCTCAAACCTGAATCCTCAAACCTCAGCCCTCATCATCAATCCTCAATCCTCAATCCTCAATCCTTAATCTTCAATCCTCAATACTCAAAATTCAATCCTCGATCCTCAGTCCTCAAACCTCTATTCTGAATCCACAATCCTGCATCCTCAATCCTCAGCACTCAGTCCTCAACAATCAGTTGTCAATCCTCAATCCCCAATAGAATATCCTCAATTCACAGTTTTCAATACTCAATACTCAATCTGCATTCCTCAAATCTCTATCCAGAAACATCAATTCTCATCACTCAACCCTGAACGCTCAGTCCTCAATCCTCAATGTTCAATCCTCAATCCTCAATGTTCAATCCTCAATCCTCAATCACCAATCCTCAATCCTCAATCCTCAATCCTCAATCCTCAATCTTCAATCCTCAATCCTCAATCGTCAATCTTCAATCCTCAATACTCAATCTTCAATCCTCAATCCTCAATCCTCAATCCTCAATCCTCATTCTTCAATCCTCAATACACAATCCTCAATCTTCAACCCTCAATCCTCAATCCTCAATTCCCAGTCCTCAATCCTCAATCCTCAGACCTCAAACATCAATACTAAACCCTCAGTCCTCGTCCTCAATCCACAATCCTCAATCCTCAATCCTCAGTCCACAAACTTCAATCCTCAATCCTCAGACCTCAATCCTCAACCGATAGTCCCCGTCCTCAATCCTCAAACATCAATCCTCAACCCTCAATCTTCAATCATCAATACTCAATCTTCAATCCTCAATCCTCAATCCTCAATCCTCAATCCTCAATCCTCAACATTCAACACACGACCCTCAACCATCAATCCCCAATACTCAACCATCAATCCTCAATTCTCAATACTCAATAGAATATCATGAATTCCCATGATTCAATACTCAATCCTCAATATTCAATAATCAAATCTCAATCCTCAATACTCAATCTTCAATACTCAATCCTCAATCCTCAATCGTCAATCCTCAAACTTCAATCCTCAGTCCCAAATCCTCAATCCTCAATGCTCAATCCTCAATCCTCAATCTTTAATCCTCAATGCTCAATCTTCCATCCTCAATCCTCAATCCTGAATCCTCAATACTCATTCTTCAATACTCAATACCCGATCCTCAATCCCCAGTCCTCAATCTTCAATCCTCAATGGTCAATCCTCAATCCTCAATCCTCAGTCCTCAATCCTCAATCCTCAATCCTCAATCTTCAATCCTCAATACTCAATCTTCAATCCTCAATCCTCAATCCTCAATCCTCAATCCTCAATCCTCAATCCTCAATCCTCAATCCTCAATCGTCAATCTTCAATCCTCAATCCTCAATACCCGATCCTCAATCCCCAGTCCTCGATCTTCAATCCTCAATGGTCAATCCTCAATCCTCAATCCTCAGTCCTCAATCCTCAATCCTCAATCTTCAACCCTCAATCCTCAACACTCAATCCTCGATCCTTAGTCCTCAATCCTCAATGCTCAATCCTCAATGCTCAATCCGCAATACCCAATCCTAAATCTTCAATGCTCAATCCTCAATACTCAATCCTTAATCCTCATTCCTCTATCCTCAGTCCTCAAACCTCAATCCTCAATCCTCAATCCTCAATCCTCAATCCTCAATCCTCAATCTTCAATCATCCATACTCAAACTGCAATCCTCAATCCTCAGTCCGGACTCCTCAATCGACAACCCTCAATCCTCAATCCTCAATCTTCAATCATTAATATTCAATCTTCAATCCACAGTCTTCAATTCTCAATTCTCAACCCTCAATCCTCAATGTTCAATCCTCAATACCCAATCCTCAGTCTTCAATCCTCAATCCTCAATCCTTAATCCCCAGACCACAAACCTCAATCCTGAAAACTCAATCCTGAATCCTCAATCTTCAGCACTAAGTCCTCAACAGTCAGTTGTCAATCCTCAATCCCCAATAGAATATCCTTAATTCACAGTTTTCAATACTCAATACTCAATCTGCAGTCTTCCGATCTCTATCCACAAACATCAATTCTCATCACTCAACCCTCAATACTCAGTCCCCAATCCTCAATCTTCAATCCTCAATCCTCAATCCTCAATCCTCAATCTTAATCTTCAATCCTCAATACTCAATCTTCAATCCTCAATACTCAATCTGCAATCCTCAATCCTCAATCCTCAATCCTCAATCCTCAATCCTCATTCTTCAATCCTCAATAACCAATCCACAATCTTCAATCCTCAATCCTCAATCCTCAATCCTCAATCCTCAATCCTCAATCCTCAATCTTCAATCCTCAGTCCCAAATCCTCAATCTTCAATACACAATCCTCAATCCTCAACCTTCAATCCTCAATACTCAATCTTCAATCCTCAATCCTCAATCCTCAATTCTCAACCCTCAATCCTCAATGTTCAATCCTCAATACCCAATCCTCAGTCTTCAATCTTCAATCCTCAATCCTCAATCCTCAATCCTCAATCCTCAATCCTCAATCCTCAATCCTCAGTCCTCAAACCTCAATCCAGAATCCTCAATCCTGAATCCTCAACCTTTAGCCCTCAGTCCTCAACAATCAGTTGTCAATCCTCAATCCTCAATAGAATATCCTCAATTCACAGGTTTCAATAGTCAATACTCAACCTGCAATCTTCAAATCTCTATCCACAAACATCAATTCTCATCACTCAACCCTCAACACTCAGTCCCCAATCCTCAGTCTTCAATCCCCAATCCTCAACCCTCAATCCTCAATTATCAATCTTCATTCCTCAATACTCTATCTTCAACCCGCAATCCTCAATCCTCGGTCTTCAAACATCAATACTCAACCCTCAGACCTCGTCCTCAATCCACAACTCTCAGTCCTCAATCCTCAATATTCAATCATTAACATTCAATCTTCAATCCTCAATCCTCAATCCTCAACCCTCAATCCTCAATGTTCAATCCTCAATACCCAATCCTCAGTCTTCAATCCTCAATCCTCAATCCTCAATCCTCAATCCTCAGACCTCAAACCTCAATTCTGAATCCTCAATCCTGAATCCTCAATCCTGATTCCTCAATCTTCAGCCCTGAGTCCACAACTATCAGTTGTCAATCCTCAATCCTGAATAGAATATCCTCAATTCACAGCTTTCAATACTCAATACTCAATGTGCAATCTTCAGATCTCTATCCACAAACATCAATTCTTATCACTCAACCCTCAATACTCAGTCCCTAATCCTCAATCATCAATCCTCAATCCCCAATCCTCAATACTCAATCCTCAATCTTAACCTTCTATCCTCAATACTCAATCTTCAATCCTCAATACTCAATCTTCAATCCTCAATCCTCAATCCTCAATCCTCAATCCACAATCCTCAATACACAATCGTCAATCTTCAATCCTCAATACTCAATCTTCAATCCTCAATCCTCAATCCTCAATCCTCAACCGTCAGTCCTCGTCCTGAGTCCACAACCCTCAATCCTCAATACTCAATCTTCAATCCTCAATACTCAATATTCAATCCTCAATCCTCAATCCTCAATCCTCAATCCTCAATCCTCAATCCTCTATCCTCAATCCTCAATACTCAATCCTGAATCCTCATCCTTCAATCGTCAATACCCAATCCTCAATCTTCAATCCTCAATCCTCAATCCTCAATCCTCAATCCTCAATCCTCAATCCTCAGTCCTCAAACCTCAATCCGAAATCCTCGATCCTGAATCCTCAATCTTCAGCCCTCAGGCCTCTACAATCAGTTGTCAATCCTCAATCCTCAATAGAATATCATCAATTCACAGTTTTCATTACTCAATACTCAATCTGCAATCTTCAAAACTCTATCCACAAACATCTCATCACACAACCCTCAACACTCAGTCCCCAATCCTCAATGTTCAATCCTCAATCCTCAATCACCAATCCTCAATCCTCAATCCTCAATCCTCAATCCTCAATCTTCAATCCTCAATCCTCAATCGTCAATCTTCAATCCTCAATACTCAATCTTCAATCCTCAATCCTCAATCCTCAATCCTCAATCCTCATTCTTCAATCCTCAATACACAATCCTCAATCTTCAATCCTCAATCCTCAATCCTCAATTCCCAGTCCTCAATCCTCAATCCTCAGACCTCAAACATCAATACTCAACCCTCAGTCCTCGTCCTCAATCCACAACCCTCAATCCTCAATCCTCAGTCCTCAAACTTCAATCCTCAATCCTCAGACCTCAATCCTCAACCGTCAGTCCCCGTCCTCAATCCTCAAACATCAATCCTCAACCCTCAATCTTCAATCATCAATACTCAATCTTCAATCCTCAACCCTCAATCCTCAATCCTCAATCCTCAATCCTCAACATTCAACACACGACCCTCAACCATCAATCCTCAATACTCAACCATCAATCCTCAATTCTCAATACTCAATAGAATATCCTGAATTCCCATGATTCAATACTCAATCCTCAATATTCAATAATCAAATCTCAATCCTCAATACTCAATCTTCAATACTCAATCCTCAATCCTCAATCGTCAATCTTCATTCTTCAATCCTCAATACCCAATCCTCAATCTTCAATCCTCAATACTCTATCCTCAATCCTCAATACTCAATCCTCAATACTCAAACTTCAATCCTCAATCCTCAATCCTAAATACTCAATACTCATTCTTCAATACTCAATACCCGATCCTCAATCCCCAGTCCTCAATCTTCAATCCTCAATGGTCAATCCTCAATCCTCAATCCTCAGACCTCAATCCTCAATCCTCAATCCTCAATCTTCAATCCTCAATACTCAATCTTCAATCCTCAATCCTCAATCCTCAATCCTCAATCCTCAATCCTCAATCCTCAATCCTCAATCCTCAATCGTCAATCTTCAATCCTCAATCCTCAATACCCGATCCTCAATCCCCAGTCCTCAATCTTCAATCCTCAATGGTCAATCCTCAATCCTCAATCCTCAGTCCTCAAGCCTCAATCCTCAACCCTCAAACCTCAATCCTCAACCGTCAGTCCTCGTCCTCAATCGTCAACACTCAATCCTCAATCCTCAATCTTCAATCCTCAATGCTCAATATTCAATACCCAATCCTCAGTTTTCAATCCTCAATCCTCAATCCTCAATCCTCAAATCTCAATCCTCAATCCTCAGTCCTCAGTCCTCAAACCTCAATCCTCAACCCTCAGCCCTCATCCCCAATCCTCAATCCTCAATCCACAATCCTCAATCTTCAATCCTCAATACTCAACCTTCAATAATCAATCCTCAATCCTCAATCCTCAGTACTCAATACTCAATCGTCAATCCTCAATCCCCAATCCTCAATCTCCAATAATCAATCCTCAATCCTCAATCCTCAACCCTCAATCTTCAATACTCAATACTCAATCTTCAATCATCAATCCTCAGTTCTCAATCCTCATTACTCAATACTAAATCGTCAATCCTCAATCCCCAATCCTCAATCTCCAATCCTCAATCCTCAATCCTCAATCCTCAATCCTCAATCTTCAATCCTCAATACTCAATATTCAATACTCAATGTTCAATCCTCAACAGCCAATCCTCAATCTTCAATCCTCAATCGTCAATCCTCAATCCACAATCCTCAATCCTCAATCCTCAATCCTCAATCTTCAATCCTCAATCCTCAGTCCTCAATCCTCAATCCTCAATTTTCAATCCTCAGTCCTCAATCCTCACTCTTCAACCCTCAATCCTCAACACTCAATCCTCGATCCTCAGTCCTCAATCCTCAATGCTCAATCATCAATGCTCAATCCGCAATACCCAATCCTAAATCTTCAATGCTCAATCCTCAATACTCAATCCTTAATCCTCATTCCTCTATCCTCAGTCCTCAAACCTCAATCCTCAATCCTCAATCCTCAATCCTCAATCCTCAATCCTCAATCCTCAATCATCCATACTCAAACTGCAATCCTCAATCCTCAGTCCGGACTCCTCAATCGACAACACTCAATCCTCAATCCTCAATCTTCAATCATTAATATTCAATCTTCAATCCACAATCTTCAATCCTCAATTCTCAACCCTCAATCCTCAATGTTCAATCCTCAATACCCAATCCTCAGTCTTCAATCCTCAATCCTCAATCCTTAATCCCCAGACCACACACCTCAATCCTGAAAACTCAATCCTGAATCCTCAATCTTCAGCACTAAGTCCTCAACAGTCAGTTGTCAATCCTCAATCCCCAATAGAATATCCTCAATTCACAGTTTTCAATACTCAATACTCAATCTGCAGTCTTCCGATCTCTATCCACAAACATCAATTCTCATCACTCAACCCTCAATACTCAGTCCCCAATCCTCAATCTTCAATCCTCAATCCTCAATCCTCAATCTTCAATCCGCAATCCTCAATCCTTAATCCTCAGTCCTCAACCTTCAATCCTCAATACTCAATCTTCAATCCTCAATCCTCAATCCTCAATCCTCAATCCCCAATCCTCAATCCTAAATCGTCAATCTTCAATCCTCAATACTCAATCTGCAATCCTCAATCCTCAATCCACAATCCTCAATCCTCATTCTTCAATCCTCAATAACCAATCCTCAATCTTCAATCCTCAATCCTCAATCCTCAATCCTCAATCCTCAATCCTCAATCCTCAATCTTCAATCCTCAGTCCCAAATCCTCAATCTTCAATACACAATCCTCAATCCTCAACCTTCAATCCTCAATACTCAATCTTCAATCCTCAATCCTCAATCCTCAATTCTCAACCCTCAATCCTCAATGTTCAATCCTCAATACCCAATCCTCAGTCTTCAATCTTCAATCCTCAATCCTCAATCCTCAATCCTCAATCCTCAATCCTCAATCCTCAATCCTCAGTCCTCAAACCTCAATCCAGAATCCTCAATCCTGAATCCTCAATCTTTAGCCCTCAGTCCTCAACAATCAGTTGTCAATCCTCAATCCTCAATAGAATATCCTCTATTCACAGGTTTCAATAGTCAATACTCAACCTGCAATCTTCAAATCTCTATCCACAAACATCAATTCTCATCACTCAACCCTCAACACTCAGTCCCCAATCCTCAGTCTTCAATCCCCAATCCTCAACCCTCAATCCTCAATTATCAATCTTCATTCCTCAATACTCTATCTTCAATCCGCAATCCTCATTCCTCGGTCTTCAAACATCAATACTCAACCCTCAGTCCTCGTCCTCAATCCACAACCCTCAGTCCTCAATCCTCAATCTTCAATCATTAATATTCAATCTTCAATCCACAATCTTCAATCCTCAATTCTCAACCATCAATCCTCAATGTTCAATCCTCAATACCCAATCCTCTGTCTTCAATCCTCAATCCTCAATCCTTAATCCCCAGACCACAAACCTCAATCCTCAATTCTCAATCCTCAATCGTCAACCTTCAATCCTCAATACTCAATCTTCAATCCTCAATCCTCAATCCTCAATTCTCAATCCTCATCCTCAGTCCTCAGTCCTCAAACCTCAATCCTCAACCCTCAGCCCTCATCCCCAACCCTCGATCCTCAATCCTCAATCCTCAATCTTCAGTCCTCAATACTCAATCTTCAATCCTCAATCCTCAGTCCTCAATCTTCAATCCTCAATGCTCAATCCTCAATCCTCAATCCTCAGTCCTCAATCCTCAATCCTCAATCCTCAAACCTCAATCCTCAACCGTCAGTCCTCGTCCTCAAACCTCAACCCCCAATCCTCAATCCTCAATCTTCAATCATCAATACTCAATCTTCAATCCTCAATCCTCAATCCTCAATCCCCAATCCTCAATCCTCAATCCTCAATCTTCAATCCTCAATACTCAGTCTTCAATCCTCAATCCTCAGTCCTCAATCTTCAATCCTCAATGCTCAATCCTCAATCCTCAATCCTCAGTCCTCAATCCTCAATCCTCAATCCTCAAACCTCAATCCTCAACCGTCAGTCCTCGTCCTCAAACCTCAACCCCCAATCCTCAATCCTCAATCTTCAATCATCAATACTCAATCTTCAATCCTCAATCCTCAATCCTCAATCCCCAATCCTCAATCCTCAATCCTCAATCTTCAATCCTCAATACTCAATCTTCAATCCTCAATCCTCAGTCCTCAATCTTCAATCCTCAATGCTCAATCCTCAATCCTCAATCCTCAGTCCTCAATCCTCAATCCTCAATCCTCAAACCTCAATCCTCAACCGTCAGTCCTCGTCCTCAAACCTCAACCCCCAATCCTCAATCCTCAATCTTCAATCATCAATACTCAATCCTCAATCTTCAATCCTCAATCCTCAATCGTCAATCTTCAATACACAATCCTCAATCCTCAATCTTCAATCCTCAATACCCAATCTTCAATCATCAATCCTCAATCCTCAATTCTCAATACTCATTCTTCAATCCCCAATACCCAATCCTCAATCGTCAATCCTCAATCCTCAATCATCAATTCTCAATCCTCAATCCTCAACCCTCAGTCTTCAAACATCAATACTCAACCCTCAGTCGTCGTCCTCAATCCACAACCCTCAATCCTCAATACTCAATCTTCAATCCTAAATCCTCAATCTTAATCTTCTATCCTCAATACTCAATCTTCAATCCTCAATACTCAATGTTCAATCCTCAATCCTCAATCCTCAATCCTCAATCCACAATGCTCAATACTCAATCGTCAATCTTCAATCCTCAATACTCAATCTTCAATCCTCAATCCTCAATCCTCAACCCTCAACCGTCAGTCCTCGTCCTGAGTCCACAACCCTCAATCCTCAATACTCAATCCACAATATTCAATCCTCAATTCTCAACCCTCAATCCTCAATGTTCAATCCTCAATACCCAATCCTCAGTCTTCAATCATCAATCCTCAATCCTCAGTCCCCAGACCACAAACATCAACCCTGAATCCTCAATCCTGAATCCTCAATCTTCAGCGCTGAGTCCTCAACAATCAGTTGTCAATCCTCAATCCCCAGTAGAATATCCTCAACTCACAGTTTTCAATACTCAATACTCAATCTGCAGTCTTCCGATCTCTATCCACAAACATCAATTCTCATCGCTCAACCCTGAATACTCAGTCCCCAATCCTCAATCTTCAATCCTCAATCCTCAATCCTCAATCCTCAATCTTAATCTTCAATCCTCAATACTCAATCTTCAATCCGCAATCCTCAATCCTTAATCCTCAGTCCTCAACCTTCAATCCTCAATACTCAATCTTCACTCCTCAGTCCTCAATCGTCAATCCTCAATCCTCAATCCTCAATCCTAAATCGTCAATCTTCAATCCTCAATACTCAATCTGCAATCCTCAATCCTCAATCCTCAGTCCTCAATCCTCATTCTTCAATCCTCAATACCCAATCCTCAATCTTCAATCCTCAATCCTCAATCCTCAATCCTCAATCCTCAATCATCAATCCTCAATCCTCAATCTTCAATCCTCAGTCCCAAATCCTCAATCCTCAATACTCAATCCTCAATCCTCAATCTTCAATCCTCAATGCTCAATCTTCAATCCTCAATCCTCAATCCTGAATCCTCAATCCTCATTCTTCAATCCTCAATACCCGATCCTCAATCCCCAGTCCTCAATCTTCAATCCTCGATGGTCAATCCTGAATCCTCAATCCTCAGTCCTCAATCCTCAATCCTCAACCCTCAAACGTCAATCCTCAACCGTCACTACTCGTCCTCAATCGTCAACACTCAATCCTCAATCCTCAACCTTCAATCCTCAATACTCAATATTCAATACTCAATCTTCAATCTTCAATCCTCAATCTTCAATCCTCAATCCTCATCCTTCAATCCTCAATACCCAATCCTCAGTCTTCAATCCTCAATCCTCAAACCTCAATCCGGAATCCTCAATCCTGAATCCTCAATCTTCAGCCGTCAGTCCTCAAGAATCAATTCTCAATCCACAATCCTCAATCCTCAATCCTCAATCCTCAGCCCTCATCCTCAATCCTCAATCCTCAATCCTCAATCCACAATCTTCAATCCTCAATACTCAACCTTCAATAATCAATCCTCAATCCTCAATCCTCAATACTCAATACTCAATCGTCAATCCTCAATCCCCAATCCTCAATCTCCAATAATCAATCCTCAATCCTCAATCCTCAACCCTCAATCCTCAATCCTCAATCCTCAATCCTCATTCTTCAATCCTCAATCCTCAATCCCCAATCCTCAATCCTCAATCTTCAATCCTCAATACTCAATCTTCAAACCTCAATCCTCAATCCTCAATCCCCAATCCTCAATCCTCAGTCCTCAAACCTCAATCCTCAATCCTCATACCTCAATCCTCAACCGTCAGTCCCCGTCCTCAATCCTCAAACATCAATCCTCAACCCTCAATCTTCAATCATCAATACTCAATCTTCAATCCTCAATCCTCAATCCTCAATCCTCAACATTCAACACACGACCCTCAACCATCAATCCTCAATACTCAACCATCAATCCTCAATACTCAACCATCAATCCTCAATTCTCAATACTCAATCCTCAACCTTCAATCCTCAACCCTCAATCCTCAGTCCTCAATCCTCAATTCTCAGTCCTCAATGCTCAATCCTCAATCGTCAATCCTCAATCCCCAATCCTCAATCTTCAATACTCAATTCTCAATCCTCGATCCTCAATCCTCAATATTCAACACACAACCCTCAACCATCAATCCTCAACACTCAACCATCAATCCTCAATTCTCAATACACAATAGAATATCCTGAATTCTCATGGTTCAATACTCAATCCACAAAATTCAATAATCAAGTCTCAATCCTCAAACATCAATTCTCAACACTCAATCCTCAATACTCAGTCCTCTCTCTTCAATCCTCCATCCTCAATACTCAACCCTCAATCCTCAGTCCCCAATCCTCAATCTTCAATCCTGAATCCTCAATCCTCAATCCTCAATCTTAATCGTCAATCCTCAATACTCAATCTTCAATCCTCAATCCTCAATCCTTAATCCTCAGTCCTCAACCTTCAATCCTCAATCCTAAATCGTCAATCTTCAATCCTCTATACACAATCTTCAATCCTCAATCCTCAATCCTCAATCCTCAATCCTCATTCTTCAATCCTCAATACCCAATCCTCAATCTTCAATACTCAATCCTCAATCCTAAATCCTCAATCCTCAATCCTCAGTCCTCAATCTTCAATCCTCAGTCCCAAATCCTCAATCTTCAATACACAATCCTCAATCCTCATTCTTCAATCCCCAATACCCAATCCTCAATCTTCAATCCTCAATCCTTAATCCTCAATTCTCAATCCTCAATCCTCAATCCTCAGACATCAAACATCAATACTCAACCCTCAATCCTCGTCCTCAATCCACAACCCTCAATCCTCGATCCTCAAACTTCAATCGTCAATATTCAATCTTCAATCCTCGATCCTCAATCCTCAATCCACAATCCTCAATCTTCGGTCCTCAATACTCAACCTTCAATAATCAATCCTCAATCCTCAATCCTCAGTACTCAATACTCAATCGTCAATCCTCAATCCCCAATCCTCAATCTCCAATAATCAATCCTCAATCCTCAATCCTCAACCCTCAATCTTCAATACTCAATACTCAATCTTCAATCATCAATCCTCAGTTCTCAATCCTCAATACTCAATACTAAATCGTCAATCCTCAATCCCCAATCCTCAATCTCCAATCCTCAATCCTCAATCCTCAATCCTCAATCCTCAACCTTCAATCCTCAATACTCAATATTCAATACTCAATGTTCAATCCTCAACAGCCAATCCTCAATCTTCAATCCTCAATCGTCAATCCTCAATCCTCAATCCTCAATCCTCAATCCTCAATCCTCAATCTTCAATCCTCAATCCTCAGTCCCCAATCCTCAATCCTCAATTTTCAATCCTCAGTCCTCAATCCTCAATCTTCAACCCTCAATCCTCAACACTCAATCCTCGATCCTCAGTCCTCAATCCTCAATGCTCAATCCTCAATGCTCAATCCGCAATACCCAATCCTAAATCTTCAACGCTCAATCCTCAATACTCAATCCTTAATCCTCATTCCTCTATCCTCAGTCCTCAAACCTCAATCCTCAATCCTCAATCCTCAATCCTCAATCCTCAATCCTCAATCTTCAATCATCCATACTCAAACTGCAATCCTCAATCCTCAGTCCGGACTCCTCAATCGACAACCCTCAATCCTCAATCCTCAATCTTCAATCATTAATATTCAATCTTCAATCCACAATCTTCAATTCTCAATTCCCAACCCTCAATCCTCAATGTTCAATCCTCAATACCCAATCCTCAGTCTTCAATCCTCAATCCTCAATCCTTAATCCCCAGACCACAAACCTCAATCCTGAAAACTCAATCCTGAATCCTCAATCTTCAGCACTAAGTCCTCAACAGTCAGTTGTCAATCCTCAATCCCCAATAGAATATACTCAATTCACAGTTTTCAATACTCAATACTCAATCTGCAGTCTTCCGATCTCTATCCACAAACATCAATTCTCATCACTCAACCCTCAATACTCAGTCCCCAATCCTCAATCTTCAATCCTCAATCCTCAATCCTCAATCCTCAATCTTAATCTTCAATCCTCAATACACAATCTTCAATCCGCAATCCTCAATCCTTAATCCTCAGTCCTCAACCTTCAATCCTCAATACTCAATCTTCAATCCTCAATCCTCAATCCTCAATCCTCAATCCTCAATCCTCAATCCTAAATCGTCAATCTTCAATCCTCAATACTCAATCTGCAATCCTCAATCTTCAATCCTCAATCCTCAATCCTCATTCTTCAATCCTCAATAACCAATCCACAATCTTCAATCCTCAATCCTCAATCCTCAATCCTCAATCCTCAATCCTCAATCCTCAATCTTCAATCCTCAGTCCCAAATCCTCAATCTTCAATACACAGTCCTCAATCCTCAACCTTCAATCCTCAATACTCAATCTTCAATCCTCAATCCTCAATCCTCAATTCTCAACCCTCAATCCTCAATGTTCAATCCTCAATACCCAATCCTCAGTCTTCAATCTTCAATCCTCAATCCTCAATCCTCAATCCTCAATCCTCAATCCTCAATCCTCAATCCTCAGTCCTCAAACCTCAATCCAGAATCCTCAATCCTGAATCCTCAATCTTTAGCCCTCAGTCCTCAACAATCAGTTGTCAATCCTCAATCCTCAATAGAATATCCTCAATTCACAGGTTTCAATAGTCAATACTCAACCTGCAATCTTCAAATCTCTATCCACAAACATCAATTCTCATCACTCAACCCTCAACGATCAGTCCCCAATCCTCAGTCTTCAATCCCCAATCCTCAACCCTCAATCCTCAATTATCAATCTTCATTCCTCAATACTCTATCTTCAATCCGCAATCCTCAATCCTCGGTCTTCAAACATCAATACTCAACCCTCAGACCTCGTCCTCAATCCACAACTCTCAATCCTCAATCCTCAATATTCAATCATTAACATTCAATCTTCAATCCTCAATCCTCAATCCTCAACCCTCAATCCTCAATGTTCAATCCTCAATACCCAATCCTCAGTCTTCAATCCCCAATCCTCAATCCCCAATCCTCAATCCTCAGACCTCAAACCTCAATTCTGAATCCTCAATCCTGAATCCTCAATCCTGATTCCTCAATCTTCAGCCCTGAGTCCACAACAATCAGTTGTCAATCCTCAATCCTGAATAGAATATCCTCAATTCACAGCTTTCAATACTCAATACTCAATGTGCAATCTTCAGATCTCTATCCACAAACATCAATTCTTATCACTCAACCCTCAATACTCAGTCCCTAATCCTCAATCATCAATCCTCAATCCCCAATCCTCAATCCTCAATCCTCAATCTTAACCTTCTATCCTCAATACTCAATCTTCAATCCTCAATACTCAATCTTCAATCCTCAATCCTCAATCCTCAATACTCAATCTTCAATCCTCAATCCTCAATCCTCAATCCTCAACCGTCAGTCCTCGTCCTGAGTCCACAACCCTCCATCCTCAATACTCAATCTTCAATCCTCAATACTCAATATTCAATCCTCAATCCTCAATCCTCAATCCTCAATCCTCAATCCTCAATCCTCTATCCTCAATCCACAATCCTCAATCCTGAATCCTCATTCTTCAATCGTCAATACCCAATCCTCAATCTTCAATCCTCAATCCTCAATCCTCAATCCTCAATCCTCAATCCTCAATCCACAGTCCTCAAACCTCAATCCGGAATCCTCGATCCTGAATCCTCAATCTTCAGCCCTCAGGCCTCTACAATCAGTTGTCTATCCTCAATCCTCAATAGAATATCATCAATTCACAGTTTTCATTACTCAATACTCAATCTGCAATCTTCAAAACTCTATCCACAAACATCTCATCACACAACCCTCAACACTCAGTCCCCAATCCTCAATGTTCAATCCTCAATCCTCAATCACCAATCCTCAATCCTCAATCTTCACTCCTCAATCCTCAATCGTCAATCCTCAATCCTCAATCCTCAATCCTAAATCGTCAATCTTCAATCCTCAATACTCAATCTGCAATCCTCAATCCTCAATCCGCAGTCCCCAATCCTCATTCTTCAATCCTCAATACCCAATCCTCAATCTTCAATCGTCAATCCTCAATCCTCAATCCTCAATCCTCAATCCTCAATCCTCAATCTTCAATCCTCAGTCCCAAAGCCTCAATCTTCAATACACAATCCTCAATCCTCAACCTTCAATCCTCAATACTCAACCTTCAATCATCAATCCTCAATCCTCAATTCTCAATACTCATTCTTCAATACCCAATACCCAATCCTCAATCTTCAATCCTCAATCCTTAATCCTCAATTCTCAATTCTCAATCCTCAATCCTCAATCCTCAGACATCAAACGTCAATACTCAACCATCAATCCTCGTCCTCAATCCACAACACTCAATCCTCGATCCTGAAACTTCAATCATCAATATTCAGTCTTCAATCCTCAATCCTCAATCCTCAATACTCAATCCTCAACCCTCAATGTTTAATCCTCAATAACCAATCCTCAATCTTCAATCCTCAATCCTCAATCCTCAAATCTCTATTCTGAATCCTCAATCCTGCATCCTCAATCTTTAGCCCTCAGTCCTCAACAATCAGTTGTCAATCCTCAATCCTCAATAGAATATCCTCAATTCACAGGTTTCAATTGTCAATACTCAACCTGCAATCTTCAAATCTCTATCCACAAACATCAATTCTCATCACTCAACCCTCAACACTCAGTCCCCAATCCTCAGTCTTCAATCCCCAATCCTCAACCCTCAATCCTCAATTATCAATCTTCATTCCTCAATACTCTATCTTCAATCCGCAATCCTCAATCCTCGGTCCTCAATCCTCAATCCTCAATCTCCAATCCTGAATACTCAATCTTCAATCCTCAATACCCAATCCTCAGTCTTCAATCCTCAATCCTCAATCCTCAATCCTCAGACCTCAAACCTCAATCCTGAATCCTCAATCCTGAATCCTCAATCCTGATTCCTCAATCTTCAGCCCTGAGTCCTCAACAATCAGTTGTCAATCCTCAATCCTGAATAGAATATCCTCAATTCACAGCGTTCAATACTCAATACTCAATCTGCAATCTTCAGATCCCTATCCACAAACATCAATTCTTATCACTCAACCCTCAATACTCAGTCCCTAATCCTCAATCTTCAATCCTCAATCCCCAATCCTCAATCCTCAATCCTCAATCTTAATCTTCTATCCTCAATACTCAATCCACAATCCTCAATACACAATCGTCAATCTTCAATCCTCAATACTGAACCTTCAATCCTCAATCCTCAATCCTCAATCCTCAACCGTCAGTCCTGGTCCTGAGTCCACAACCCTCAATCCTCAATACTCAATCTTCAATCCTCAATACTCAATATTCAATCCTCAATCCTCAATCCTCAATCCTCAATCCTCAATCCTCAATCCTCAATCCTCAATCCTCAATCCTCAATCCTCATTCTTCATCGTCAATACCCAATCCTCAATCTTCAATCCTCAATCCTCAATCCTCAATCCTCAATCCTCAATCCTCAATCCTCAATCCTCAGTCCTCAAACCTCAATCCGGAATCCTCGATCCTGAATCCTCAATCTTCAGCCCTCAGGCCTCTACAATCAGTTGTCAATCCTCAATCCTCAATAGAATATCATAAATTCACAGTTTTCATTACTCAATACTCAATCTGCAATCTTCAAATCTCTATCCACAAACATCAGTTCTCATCACACAACCCTCAACACTCAGTCCCCAATCCTCAGTCTTCAATCCCCAATCCTCAACCCTCAATCCTCAATTATCAATCTTCGTTCCTCAATACTCTATCTTCAATCCGCAATCCTCAATCCTCGGTCCTCAATCCTCAATCCTCAATCTCCAATCCTGAATACTCAATCTTCAATCCTCGATCCTCAATCCTCAATCCTCAATCCTCAATCCTCATTCTTCAATCCTCAATACCCAATCCTCAATCTTCAATCGTTAATCCTCAATCCTCAATTCTCAGCCCTCAAACCTCAGTCCTCAGTCCTCAAACCTGAATCCTCAAACCTCAGCCCTCATCATCAATCCTCAATCTTCAATCCTCAATCCTTAATCTTCAATCCTCAGTACTCAATATTCAATCCTCAATCCTCAGTCCTCAAATCTCTATTCTGAATCCTCAATCCTGCATCCTCAATCCTCAGCACTCAGTCCTCAACAATCAGTTGTCAATCCTCAATCCCCAATAGAATATCCTCAATTCGCAGTTTTCAATAATCAATACTCAATCTGCATTCCTCAAATCTCTATCCAGAAACATCAATTCTCATCACTCAACCCTGAACGCTCAGTCCTCAATGTTCAGTCCTCAATCCTCAATTCTCAATCTTCAATCCTCAATACTGAATCTTCAACCCTCAATCCTCAATCCTCAATCCTCAATCCTCAATCCTCAATCCTCAATCCTCAGTAATCAATCCTCAATCTTCAATACTCAATCGTCAATCCTCACTCCTCAATCCTCAATCCTCAATCCTCGTTCCTCAAACCTCAATCCTCAACCCTCAGTACTCACACTCAATTCTCAATTCTCAATCCTCAATCCTCAATCCTTAATCCTCAATCTTCAATCCTCAGACTTCAAACATCAATACTCAACCCTCAGACCTCGTCCTCAATCCACAACCCTCAATCCTCAATCCTCAATATTCAATCATTAACATTCAATCTTCAATCCTCAATCCTCAATCCTCAACCCTCAATCCTCAATGTTCAATCCTCAATACCCAATCCTCGGTCTTCAATCCGCAATCCTCAATCCTCGGTCCTCAATCCTCAATCATCAATCTCCAATCCTGAATACTCAATCTTCAATCCTCGATCCTCAATCCTCAATCCTCAATCCTCAATCCTCATTCTTCAATCCTCAATACCCAATCCTCAATCTTCAATCGTTAATCCTCAATTCTCAGCCCTCAAACCTCAGTCCTCAGTCCTCAAACCTGAATCCTCAAACCTCAGCCCTCATCATCAATCCTCAATCTTCAATCCTCAATCCTTAATCTTCAATCCTCAGTACTCAATATTCAATCCTCAATCCTCAGTCCTCAAATCTCTATTCTGAATCCTCAATCCTGCATCCTCAATCCTCAGCACTCAGTCCTCAACAATCAGTTGTCAATCCTCAATTCCCAATAGAATATCCTCAATTCGCAGTTTTCAATACTCAATACTCAATCTGCATTCCTCAAATCTCTATCCAGAAACATCAATTCTCATCACTCAACCCTGAACGCTCAGTCCTCAATGTTCAGTCCTCAATCCTCAATTCTCAATCTTCAATCCTCAATACTGAATCTTCAACCCTCAATCCTCAATCCTCAATCCTCAATCCTCAATCCTCAATCCTCAATCCTCTGTAATCAATCCTCAATCTTCAATACTCAATCGTCAATCCTCATTCCTCAATCCTCAATCCTCAATCCTCGTTCCTCAAACCTCAATCCTCAACCCTCAGTACTCACACTCAATTCTCAATTCTCAATCTTCAATCCTCAATCCTTAATCCTCAATCTTCAATCCTCAGACTTCAAACATCAATACTCAACCCTCAGACCTCGTCCTCAATCCACAACCCTCAATCCTCAATCCTCAATATTCAATCATTAACATTGAATCTTCAATCCTCAATCCTCAATCCTCAACCCTCAATCCTCAATGTTCAATCCTCAATCCTCAATCGTCAATCTTCAATCCTCAATACTCAATCTTCAATCCTCAATCCTCAATCCTCAATCGTCAATCCTCATTCTTCAATCCTCAATACCCAATCCTCAATCTTCAATCCTCAATACTCAATCCTCAATCCTCAATACTCAATCCTCAATCCTCAAACTTCAATCCTCAGTCCCAAATCATCAATCCTCAATACTCAATCCTCAATCCTCAATCTTCAATCCTCAATGCTCAATCTTCAATCCTCAATCCTCAATCCTGAATCCTCAATCCTCATTCTTCAATCCTCAATACCCGATCCTCAATCCCCAGTCCTCAATCTTCAATCCTCAATGGTCAATCCTCAATCCTCAATCCTCAGTCCTCAATCCTCAATCCTCAACCCTCAAACGTCAATCCTCAACCGTCAGTACTCGTCCTCAATCGTCAACACTCAATCCTCAATCCTCAATCTTCAATCCTCAATACTCAATATTCAATACTCAATCTTCAATCTTCAATCCTCATTCTTCAATCCTCAATCCTCAATCCTCAATCCTCAATCCTCACCCTTCAATCCTCAATACCCAATCCTCAGCCTTCAATCCTCAATCCTCAAACCTCAATCCGGAATCCTCAATCCTGAATCCTCAATCTTCAGCCGTCAGTCCTCAAGAATCAATTCTCAATCCACAATCCTCAATCCTCAATCCTCAATCCTCAGCCCTCATCCTCAATCCTCAATCCTCAATCCTCAATCCACAACCTTCAATCCTCAATACTCAACCTTCAATAATCAATCCTCAATCCTCAATCCTCAATACTCAATACTCAATCGTCAATCCTCAATCCCCAATCCTCAATCTCCAATAATCAATCCTCAATCCTCAATCCTCAACCCTCAATCCTCAATCCTCAATCCTCATTCTTCAATCCTCAATCCTCAATCCCCAATCCTCAATCCTCAATCTTCAATCCTCAATACTCAATCTTCAAACCTCAATCCTCAATCCTCAATCCCCAATCCTCAATCCTCAGTCCTCAAACCTCAATCCTCAATCCTCAGACCTCAATCCTCAACCGTCAGTCCCCGTCCTCAATCCTCAAACATCAATCCTCAACCCTCAATCTTCAATCATCAATACTCAATCTTCAATCCTCAATCCTCAATCCTCAATCCTCAACATTCAACACACGACCCTCAACCATCAATCCTCAATACTCAACCATCAATCCTCAATACTCAACCATCAATCCTCAATTCTCAATACTCAATAGAATATGCTGAATTCCCATGATTCAATACTCAATCCTCAATATTCAATAATCAAATCTCAATCCTCAAACATCAACTCTCAACACTCAATCCTCAATACTCAGTCCTCTCTCTTCCATCCTACATCCTCAATCCTCAATCCTCAAGCGTCAATCCTCAATCCTCAACCCTCAATCCTCAGACCCCAAACCTCAATCCGGAATCCTCAATCCTGAATCCTCAATCTTCAGCCGCCAGTCCTCTACAATCAATTCTCAATCCTCAATCCTCAATCCTCAATCTTCAATCCTCAATCCTCAATCCGCAGTCCTCAACCTTCAATCTTCAGTCCTCAATACTCAATCTTCAATCCTCAATCCTCAATCCTCAATCCTCAATCCTCAATCCTCAATACTCAATCCTCAATCCTCAATCATCAATCGTCAATCTTCAATCCTCAATACTCAGTATTCAATACTCAATCCTCAATCTTCAATCCTCAATCTTCAATCCTCAATCCTCAATCCTCAATCCTCAATCCTCATTCTTCAATCCTCAATCCTCAATCCCCAATCCTCAATCCTCAGTCTTCAATCCTCAATCCTCAATCTTCAATCCTCAATCCTCAATCGTCAATCTTCAATCCTCAATACTCAATCTTCAATCCTCAATCCTCAATCCTCAATCCTCAATCCTCATTCTTCAATCCTCAACCGTCAGTCCTCGTCCTCAAACCTCAACCCTCAATCCTCAATCCTCAATCTTCAATCATCAATCCTCAATCCTCAATCCTCAATCCTCAATCTTCAATCCTCAATCCTCAATCGTGAATCTTCAATCCTCAATACTCAATCTTCAATCCTCAATCCTCAGTCCTCAATCCTCAATCCTCATTCTTCAATCCTCAATACACAGTCCTCAATCTTCAATCCTCAATCTTCAATCCTCAATTATCAGTCCTCAATCCTCAATCCTCAGACCTCAAACATCAATACTCAACCCTCAGTCCTCGTCCTCAATCCACAACCCTCAATCCACAATACTCAGTCCTCAATCCTCAACCGTCAGTCCCCGTCCTCAATCCTCAAGCATCAATCCTCAACCCTCAATCTTCAATCATCAATACTCAATCTTCAATCCTCAATCCTCAATCCTCAATCCTCAACATTCAACACACGAACCCCAACCATCAATCCTCAATACTCAACCATCAATCCTCAATACTCAACCATCAATCCTCAATTCTCAATACTCAGTAGAATATCCTGAATTCCCATGATTCAATACTCAATCCTCAATATTCAATAATCAAATCTCAATCCTCAAACATCAACTCTCAACACTCAATCCTCAATACTCAGTCCTCTCTCTTCAGTCCTACATACTCAATCCTCAATCCTCAAGCGTCAATCCTCAATACTCAATCCTCAACCCTCAATCCTCAGTCCTCAAACCTCAATCCGGAATCCTCAATCCTGAATCCTCAATCTTCAGCCGTCAGTCCTCAACAATCAATTCTCATTCTTCAATCGTCAATACCCAATCCTCAATCTTCAATCCTCAATCCTCAATCCTCAATCCTCAATCCTCAATCCTCAATCCTCAATCTTCAATCCTCAGTCCCAAATCCTCAATCTTCAATACACAATCCTCAATCCTCAATCTTCAATCCTCAATACTCAATCTTCAATCATCAATCCTCAATCCTCAATCCTCAATACTCATTCTTCAATCCCCAATACCCAATCCTCAATCTTCAATCCTCAATCCTTAATCCTCAATTCTCAATCCTCAATCCTCAATCCTCAGACATAAAACATCAATACTCAACCATCAATCCTCGTCCTCAATCCACAACCCTCAATCCTCGATCCTGAAACTTCAATCATCAATATTCAGTCTTCAATCCTCAATCCTCAATCCTCAATACTCAATCCTCAATCCTCAATGTTCAATCCTCAATACCCAATCCTCAATCTTCAATCCTCAATCCTCAATCCTCAATCCTCAATCCTCAATCCTCAATCCTCAATCCTCAGTCCTCAAACCTCAATCCAGAATCCTCAATCCTGAATCCTCAGTCTTTAGCCCTCAGTCCTCAACAATCAGTTGTCAATCCTCAATCCTCAATAGAATATCCTCAATTCACAGGTTTCAATAGTCAATACTCAACCTGCAATCTTCAAATCTCTATCCACAAACATCAATTCTCATCACTCAACCCTCAACACTCAGTCCCCAATCCTCAGTCTTCAATCCCCAATCCTCAACCCTCAATCCTCAATTATCAATCTTCATTCCTCAATACTCTATCTTCAATCCGCAATCCTCAATCCTCGGTCCTCAATCCTCAATCCTCAATCTCCAATCCTGAATACTCAATCTTCAATCCTCGATCCTCAATCCTCAATCCTCAATCCTCAATCCTCATTCTTCAATCCTCAATACCCAATCCTCAATCTTCAATCGTTAATCCTCAATCCTCAATTCTCAGCCCTCAAACCTCAGTCCTCAGTCCTCAAACCTGAATCCTCAAACCTCAGCCCTCATCATCAATCCTCAATCTTCAATCCTCAATCCTTAATCTTCAATCCTCAGTACTCAATATTCAATCCTCAATCCTCAGTCCTCAAATCTCTATTCTGAATCCTCAATCCTGCATCCTCAATCCTCAGCACTCAGTCCTCAACAATCAGTTGTCAATCCTCAATCCCCAATAGAATATCCTCAATTGGCAGTTTTCAATACTCAATACTCAATCTGCATTCCTCAAATCTCTATCCAGAAACATCAATTCTCATCACTCAACCCTGAACGCTCAGTCCTCAATGTTCAGTCCTCAATCCTCAATTCTCAATCTTCAATCCTCAATACTGAATCTTCAACCCTCAATCCTCAATCCTCAATCCTCAATCCTCAATCCTCAATCCTCAATCCTCAGTAATCAGTCCTCAATCTTCAATGCTCAATCGTCAATCCTCATTCCTCAATCCTCAATCCT
The DNA here is from genome assembly GCF_051401765.1 of Calliopsis andreniformis. Classification (NCBI taxonomy): domain Eukaryota; kingdom Metazoa; phylum Arthropoda; class Insecta; order Hymenoptera; family Andrenidae; genus Calliopsis; species Calliopsis andreniformis. Next base: position 246,052 of record NW_027480613.1, on the reverse strand, counting down.
CAATCCTCGTTCCTCAAACCTCAATCCTCAACCCTCAGTACTCACACTCAATTCTCAATTCTCAATCCTCAATCCTCAAACCTTAATCCTCAATCTTCAATCCTCAGACTTCAAACATCAATACTCAACCCTCAGACCTCGTCCTCAATCCACAACCCTCAATCCTCAATCCTCAATATTCAATCATTAACATTCAATCTTCAATCCTCAATCCTCAATCCTCAACCCTCAATCCTCAATGTTCAATCCTCAATACCCAATCCTCAGTCTTCAATCCTCAATCCTCAATCCTCAATCCTCAATCCTCAGACCTCAAACCTCAATCCTGAATCCTCAATCCTGAATCCTCAATCCTGATTCCTCAATCTTCAGCCCTGAGTCCTCAACAATCAGTTGTCAATCCTCAATCCTGAATAGAATATCCTCAATTCACAGCTTTCAATACTCAATACTCTATCTGCAATCTTCAAATCTCTATCCACAAACATCAATACTCATTACTCAACACTCAACACTCCGTTCCCAGTCCTCAATCTTCAATCCTCAATCCTCGATCCTCAATCCTCAATCCTCAATTTTCTATCCTCAATACTCAATCTTCAATCCTCAATGCTCAATACTCAATCCTCAATTCTCAATCCTCAATCGTCAATCTTCAATCCTCAATACTCAATCTTCAATCCTCAATACTCAATCCTCATTCCTCAATCCTCATTCTTCAATCCTCAATACCCAATCCTCAATCTTCAATCCTCAATCCTCAGTCCTCAATTCTCAGTCCTCAATCCTCTGTCCTCAGTCCTCAAACCTCAATCCTCAACCCTCAGCCCTCATCCTCAATGCTCAATCCTCAATCCTCAATCCTCAATCTTCAATCCTCAATACTCAATCTTCAATCCTCAATCCTCTGTCCTCAATCTTCAATCCTCAATGCTCAATCCTCAATCCTCAATCCTCAGTCCTCAATCCTCAATCCTCAATCCTCAAACCTCAATCCTCAACCGTCAGTCCTCGTCCTCAAACCTCAAACCTCAATCCTCAATCCTCAATCTTCAATCATCAATACTCAATCTTCAATACTCAATCCTCAATCCTCAATCCCCAATCCTCAATCCTCAATCCTCAATCCTCAATCCTCATTCTTCAATCCTCAATTCACAATCCTCAATCTTCAATCCTCAATCCTCAATCCTCAATTCTCAGTCCTCAATCCTCAATCCTCAGACCTCAGACATCAATACTAAACCCTCAGTCCTCGTCCTCAATCCACAATCCTCAATCCTCAATCCTCAGTCCTCAAACTTCAATCCTCAATCCTCAGACCTCAATCCTCAACCGTCAGTCCCCGTCCTCAATCCTCAAACATCAATCCTCAACCCTCAATCTTCAATCATCAATACTCAATCTTCAATCCTCAATCCTCAATCCTCAATCCTCAATCCTCAATCCTCAATCCTCAATCCTCATTCTTCAATCCTCAACCCTCAATCCCCAATCCTCAATCCTCAATCTTCAATCCTCAATCCTCAATCTTCAATCCTCAATCCTCAATCGTCAATCTTCAATCCTCAATACTCAATCTTCAATCCTCAATCCTCAATCCTCAATCCTCAATCCTCATTCTTCAATCCTCAACCGTCAGTCCTCGTCCTCAAACCTCAACCCTCAATCCTCAATCCTCAATCTTCAATCATCAATACTCAATTTTCAATCCTGAATCCTCAATCCTCAATCCTCAATCCCCAATCCTCAATCCTCAACCCTCAATCCTCAGACCTCAGACCTCAATCCTGAATCCTCAATCCTGAATCCTCAATCCTGATTCCTCAATCTTCAGCCCTGAGTCCTCAACAATCAGTTGTCAATCCTCAATCCTGAATAGAATATCCTCAATTCACAGCTTTCAATACTCAATACTCTATCTGCAATCTTCAAATCTCTATCCACAAACGTCAATACTCATCACTCAACACTCAACACTCCGTTCCCAGTCCTCAATCTTCAATCCTCAATCCTCGATCCTCAATCCTCAATCCTCAATTTTCTATCCTCAATACTCAATCTTCAATCCTCAATGCTCAATCCTCAATCCTCAATTCTCAATCCTCAATCGTCAATCTTCAATCCTCAATACTCAATCTTCAATCCTCAATACTCAATCCTCATTCCTCAATCCTCATTCTTCAATCCTCAATACCCAATCCTCAATCTTCAATCCTCAATCCTCAATCCTCAATTCTCAATCCTCAATCCTCTGTCCTCAGTCCTCAAACCTCAATCCTCAACCCTCAGCCCTCATCCTCAATGCTCAATCCTCAATCCTCAATCCTCAATCTTCAATCCTCAATACTCAATCTTCAATCCTCAATCCTCTGTCCTCAACCTTCAATCCTCAATGCTCAATCCTCAATCCTCAATACTCAATATTCAATCCTCAATCCTCAGTCCTCAAATCTCTATTCTGAATCCTCAATCCTGCATCCTCAATCTTTAGCCCTCAGTCCTCAACAATCAGTTGTCAATCCTCAATCCTCAATAGAATATCCTCAATTCACAGGTTTCAATAGTCAATACTCAACCTGCAATCTTCAAATCTCTATCCACAAACATCAATTCTCATCACTCAACCCTCAACACTCAGTCCCCAATCCTCAGTCTTCAATCCCCAATCCTCAACCCTCAATCCTCAATTATCAATCTTCATTCCTCAATACTCTATCTTCAATCCGCAATCCTCAATCCTCGGTCCTCAATCCTCAATCATCAATCTCCAATCCTGAATACTCAATCTTCAATCCTCGATCCTCAATCCTCAATCCTCAATCCTCAATCCTCATTCTTCAATCCTCAATACCCAATCCTCAATCTTCAATCGTTAATCCTCAATTCTCAGCCCTCAAACCTCAGTCCTCAGTCCTCAAACCTGAATCCTCAAACCTCAGCCCTCATCATCAATCCTCAATCTTCAATCCTCAATCCTTAATCTTCAATCCTCAGTACTCAATATTCAATCCTCAATCCTCAGTCCTCAAATCTCTATTCTGAATCCTCAATCCTGCATCCTCAATCCTCAGCACTCAGTCCTCAACAATCAGTTGTCAATCCTCAATTCCCAATAGAATATCCTCAATTCGCAGTTTTCAATACTCAATACTCAATCAGCATTCCTCAAATCTCTATCCAGAAACATCAATTCTCATCACTCAACCCTGAACGCTCAGTCCTCAATGTTCAGTCCTCAATCCTCAATTCTCAATCTTCAATCCTCAATACTGAATCTTCAACCCTCAATCCTCAATCCTCAATCCTCAATCCTCAATCCTCAATCCTCAATCCTCTGTAATCAATCCTCAATCTTCAATACTCAATCGTCAATCCTCATTCCTCAATCCTCAATCCTCAATCCTCGTTCCTCAAACCTCAATCCTCAACCCTCAGTACTCACACTCAATTCTCAATTCTCAATCTTCAATCCTCAATCCTTAATCCTCAATCTTCAATCCTCAGACTTCAAACATCAATACTCAACCCTCAGACCTCGTCCTCAATCCACAATCCTCAATCCTCAATCCTGAATATTCAATCATTAACATTGAATCTTCAATCCTCAATCCTTAATCCTCAACCCTCAATCCTCAATGTTCAATCCTCAATCCTCAATCGTCAATCTTCAATCCTCAATACTCAATCTTCAATCCTCAATCCTCAATCCTCAATCGTCAATCCTCATTCTTCAATCCTCAATACCCAATCCTCAATCTTCAATCCTCAATACTCAATCCTCAATCCTCAATACTCAATCCTCAATCCTCAAACTTCAATCCTCAGTCCCAAATCATCAATCCTCAATACTCAATCCTCAATCCTCAATCTTCAATCCTCAATGCTCAATCTTCAATCCTCAATCCTCAATCCTGAATCCTCAATCCTCATTCTTCAATCCTCAATACCCGATCCTCAATCCCCAGTCCTCAATCTTCAATCCTCAATGGTCAATCCTCAATCCTCAATCCTCAGTCCTCAATCCTCAATCCTCAACCCTCAAACGTCAATCCTCAACCGTCAGTACTCGTCCTCAATCGTCAACACTCAATCCTCAATCCTCAATCTTCAATCCTCAATACTCAATATTCAATACTCAATCTTCAATCTTCAATCCTCATTCTTCAATCCTCAATCCTCAATCCTCAATCCTCAATCCTCACCCTTCAATCCTCAATACCCAATCCTCAGCCTTCAATCCTCAATCCTCAAACCTCAATCCGGAATCCTCAATCCTGAATCCTCAATCTTCAGCCGTCAGTCCTCAAGAATCAATTCTCAATCCACAATCCTCAATCCTCAATCCTCAGCCCTCATCCTCAATCCTCAATCCTCAATCCTCAATCCACAACCTTCAATCCTCAATACTCAACCTTCAATAATCAATCCTCAATCCTCAATCCTCAATACTCAATACTCAATCGTCAATCCTCAATCCCCAATCCTCAATCTCCAATAATCAATCCTCAATCCTCAATCCTCAACCCTCAATCCTCAATCCTCAATCCTCATTCTTCAATCCTCAATCCTCAATCCCCAATCCTCAATCCTCAATCTTCAATCCTCAATACTCAATCTTCAAACCTCAATCCTCAATCCTCAATCCCCAATCCTCAATCCTCAGTCCTCAAACCTCAATCCTCAATCCTCAGACCTCAATCCTCAACCGTCAGTCCCCGTCCTCAATCCTCAAACATCAATCCTCAACCCTCAATCTTCAATCATCAATACTCAATCTTCAATCCTCAATCCTCAATCCTCAATCCTCAACATTCAACACACGACCCTCAACCACCAATCCTCAATACTCAACCATCAATCCTCAATACTCAACCATCAATCCTCAATTCTCAATACTCAATAGAATATGCTGAATTCCCATGATTCAATACTCAATCCTCAATATTCAATAATCAAATCTCAATCCTCAAACATCAACTCTCAACACTCAATCCTCAATACTCAGTCCTCTCTCTTCCATCCTACATCCTCAATCCTCAATCCTCAAGCGTCAATCCTCAATCCTCAACCCTCAATCCTCAGACCCCAAACCTCAATCCGGAATCCTCAATCCTGAATCCTCAATCTTCAGCCGCCAGTCCTCTACAATCAATTCTCAATCCTCAATCCTCAATCTTCAATCCTCAATCCTCAATCCGCAGTCCTCAACCTTCAATCTTCAGTCCTCAATACTCAATCTTCAATCCTCAATCCTCAATCCTCAATCATCAATCCTCAATCCTCAATACTCAATCCTCAATCCTCAATCATCAATCGTCAATCTTCAATCCTCAATACTCAGTATTCAATACTCAATCCTCAATCTTCAATCCTCAATCTTCAATCCTCAATCCTCAATCCTCAATCCTCAATCCTCATTCTTCAATCCTCAATCCTCAATCCCCAATCCTCAATCCTCAGTCTTCAATCCTCAATCCTCAATCTTCAATCCTCAATCCTCAATCGTCAATCTTCAATCCTCAATAATCAATCTTCAATCCTCAATCCTCAATCCTCAATCCTCAATCCTCATTCTTCAATCCTCAACCGTCAGTCCTCGTCCTCAAACCTCAACCCTCAATCCTCAATCCTCAATCTTCAATCATCAATCCTCAATCCTCAATCCTCAATCCTCAATCTTCAATCCTCAATCCTCAATCGTGAATCTTCAATCCTCAATACTCAATCTTCAATCCTCAATCCTCAGTCCTCAATCCTCAATCCTCATTCTTCAATCCTCAATACACAGTCCTCAATCTTCAATCCTCAATCTTCAATCCTCAATTATCAGTCCTCAATCCTCAATCCTCAGACCTCAAACATCAATACTCAACCCTCAGTCCTCGTCCTCAATCCACAACCCTCAATCCACAATACTCAGTCCTCAAACCTCAATCCCCAATCCTCAGACCTCAATCCTCAACCGTCAGTCCCCGTCCTCAATCCTCAAGCATCAATCCTCAACCCTCAATCTTCAATCATCAATACTCAATCTTCAATCCTCAATCCTCAATCCTCAATCCTCAACATTCAACACACGAACCCCAACCATCAATCCTCAATACTCAACCATCAATCCTCAATACTCAACCATCAATCCTCAATTCTCAATACTCAGTAGAATATCCTGAATTCCCATGATTCAATACTCAATCCTCAATATTCAATAATCAAATCTCAATCCTCAAACATCAACTCTCAACACTCAATCCTCAATACTCAGTCCTCTCTCTTCAGTCCTACATACTCAATCCTCAATCCTCAAGCGTCAATCCTCAATACTCAATCCTCAACCCTCAATCCTCAGTCCTCAAACCTCAATCCGGAATCCTCAATCCTGAATCCTCAATCTTCAGCCGTCAGTCCTCAACAATCAATTCTCATTCTTCAATCCTCAATACCCAATCCTCAATCTTCAATCCTCAATCCTCAATCCTCAATCCTCAATCCTCAATCCTCAATCCTCAATCTTCAATCCTCAGTCCCAAATCCTCAATCTTCAATACACAATCCTCAATCCTCAATCTTCAATCCTCAATACTCAATCTTCAATCATCAATCCTCAATCCTCAATCCTCAATACTCATTCTTCAATCCCCAATACCCAATCCTCAATCTTCAATCCTCAATCCTTAATCCTCAATTCTCAATCCTCAATCCTCAATCCTCAGACATAAAACATCAATACTCAACCATCAATCCTCGTCCTCAATCCACAACCCTCAATCCTCGATCCTGAAACTTCAATCATCAATATTCAGTCTTCAATCCTCAATCCTCAATCCTCAATACTCAATCCTCAATCCTCAATGTTCAATCCTCAATACACAATCCTCAATCTTCAATCCTCAATCCTCAATCCTCAATCCTCAATCCTCAATCCTCAATCCTCAATCCTCAGTCCTCAAACCTCAATCCAGAATCCTCAATCCTGAATCCTCAGTCTTTAGCCCTCAGTCCTCAACAATCAGTTGTCAATCCTCAATCCTCAATAGAATATCCTCAATTCACAGGTTTCAATAGTCAATACTCAACCTGCAATCTTCAAATCTCTATCCACAAACATCAATTCTCATCACTCAACCCTCAACACTCAGTCCCCAATCCTCAGTCTTCAATCCCCAATCCTCAACCCTCAATCCTCAATTATCAATCTTCATTCCTCAATACTCTGTCTTCAATCCGCAATCCTCAATCCTCGGTCCTCAATCCTCAATCCTCAATCTCCAATCCTGAATACTCAATCTTCAATCCTCGATCCTCAATCCTCAATCCTCAATCCTCAATCCTCATTCTTCAATCCTCAATACCCAATCCTCAATCTTCAATCGTTAATCCTCAATCCTCAATTCTCAGCCCTCAAACCTCAGTCCTCAGTCCTCAAACCTGAATCCTCAAACCTCAGCCCTCATCATCAATCCTCAATCTTCAATCCTCAATCCTTAATCTTCAATCCTCAGTACTCAATATTCAATCCTCAATCCTCAGTCCTCAAATCTCTATTCTGAATCCTCAATCCTGCATCCTCAATCCTCAGCACTCAGTCCTCAACAATCAGTTGTCAATCCTCAATCCCCAATAGAATATCCTCAATTCGCAGTTTTCAATACTCAATACTCAATCTGCATTCCTCAAATCTCTATCCAGAAACATCAATTCTCATCACTCAACCCTGAACGCTCAGTCCTCAATGTTCAGTCCTCAATCCTCAATTCTCAATCTTCAATCCTCAATACTGAATCTTCAACCCTCAATCCTCAATCCTCAATCCTCAATCCTCAATCCTCAATCCTCAATCCTCAGTAATCAGTCCTCAATCTTCAATGCTCAATCGTCAATCCTCATTCCTCAATCCTCAATCCTCAATCCTCGTTCCTCAAACCTCAATCCTCAACCCTCAGTACTCACACTCAATTCTCAATTCTCAATCCTCAATCCTCAATCCTTAATCCTCAATCTTCAATCCTCAGACTTCAAACATCAATACTCAACCCTCAGACCTCGTCCTCAATCCACAACCCTCAATCCTCAATCCTCAATATTCAATCATTAACATTCAATCTTCAATCCTCAATCCTCAATCCTCAACCCTCAATCCTCAATGTTCAATCCTCAATACCCAATCCTCAGTCTTCAATCCTCAATCCTCAATCCTCAATCCTCAATCCTCAGACCTCAAACCTCAATCCTGAATCCTCAATCCTGAATCCTCAATCCTGATTCCTCAATCTTCAGCCCTGAGTCCTCAACAATCAGTTGTCAATCCTCAATCCTGAATAGAATATCCTCAATTCACAGCTTTCAATACTCAATACTCTATCTGCAATCTTCAAATCTCTATCCACAAACATCAATACTCATTACTCAACACTCAACACTCCGTTCCCAGTCCTCAATCTTCAATCCTCAATCCTCGATCCTCAATCCTCAATCCTCAATTTTCTATCCTCAATACTCAATCTTCAATCCTCAATGCTCAATACTCAATCCTCAATTCTCAATCCTCAATCGTCAATCTTCAATCCTCAATACTCAATCTTCAATCCTCAATACTCAATCCTCATTCCTCAATCCTCATTCTTCAATCCTCAATACCCAATGCTCAATCTTCAATCCTCAATCCTCAGTCCTCAATTCTCAGTCCTCAATCCTCTGTCCTCAGTCCTCAAACCTCAATCCTCAACCCTCAGCCCTCATCCTCAATGCTCAATCCTCAATCCTCAATCCTCAATCTTCAATCCTCAATACTCAATCTTCAATCCTCAATCCTCTGTCCTCAATCTTCAATCCTCAATGCTCAATCCTCAATCCTCAATCCTCAGTCCTCAATCCTCAATCCTCAATCCTCAAACCTCAATCCTCAACCGTCAGTCCTCGTCCTCAAACCTCAAACCTCAATCCTCAATCCTCAATCTTCAATCATCAATACTCAATCTTCAATACTCAATCCTCAATCCTCAATCCCCAATCCTCAATCCTCAATCCTCAATCCTCAATCCTCATTCTTCAATCCTCAATTCACAATCCTCAATCTTCAATCCTCAATCCTCAATCCTCAATTCTGAATCCTCAATCCTGAATCCTCAATCCTGATTCCTCAATCTTCAGCCCTGAGTCCACAACAATCAGTTGTCAATCCTCAATCCTGAATAGAATATCCTCAATTCACAGCTTTCAATACTCAATACTCAATGTGCAATCTTCAGATCTCTATCCACAAACATCAATTCTTATCACTCAACCCTCAATACTCAGTCCCTAATCCTCAATCATCAATCCTCAATCCCCAATCCTCAATCCTCAATCCTCAATCTTAACCTTCTATCCTCAATACTCAATCTTCAATCCTCAATACTCAATCTTCAATCCTCAATCCTCAATCCTCAATCCTCAATCCACAATCCTCAATACTCAATCCTGAATCCTCATTCTTCAATCGTCAATACCCAATCCTCAATCTTCAATCCTCAATCCTCAATCCTCAATCCTCAATCCTCAATCCTCAATCCTCAGTCCTCAAACCTCAATCCGAAATCCTCGATCCTGAATCCTCAATCTTCAGCCCTCAGGCCTCTACAATCAGTTGTCAATCCTCAATCCTCAATAGAATATCATCAATTCACAGTTTTCATTACTCAATACTCAATCTGCAATCTTCAAAACTCTATCCACAAACATCTCATCACCCAACCCTCAACACTCAGTCCCCAATCCTCAATGTTCAATCCTCAATCCTCAATCACCAATCCTCAATCCTCAATCCTCAATCCTCAATCCTCAATCTTCAATCCTCAATCCTCGATCGTCAATCTTCAATCCTCAATACTCAATCTTCAATCCTCAATCCTCAATCCTCAATCCTCAATCCTCAATCCTCAACATTCAACACACGACCCTCAACCATCAATCCTCAATACTCAACCATCAATCCTCAATTCTCAATACTCATTAGAATATCCTGAATTCCCATGATTCAATACTCAATCCTCAATATTCAATAATCAAATCTCAATCCTCAATACTCAATCTTCAATACTCAATCCTCAATCCTCAATCGTCAATCTTCATTCTTCAATCCTCAATACCCAATCCTCAAACTTCAATCCTCAATACTCTATCCTCAATCCTCAATACTCAATCCTCAATACTGAAACTTCAATCCTCAGTCCCAAATCCTCAATCCTCAATACTCAATCCTCAATCCTCAACCTTTAACCCTCAATGCTCAATCTTCAATCCTCAATCCTCAATCCTGAATCCTCAATACTCATTCTTCAATACTCAATACCCGATCCTCAATACCCAGTCCTCAATCTTCAATCCTCAATGGTCAATCCTCAATCCTCAATCCTCAGACCTCAATCCTCAATCCTCAATCCTCAATCTTCAATCCTCAATACTCAATCTTCAATCCTCAATCCTCAATCCTCAATCCTCAATCCTCAATCCTCAATCCTCAATCCTCAATCGTCAATCTTCAATCCTCAATCCTCAATACCCGATCCTCAATCCCCAGTCCTCAATCTTCAATCCTCAATGGTCAATCCTCAATCCTCAATCCTCAGTCCTCAATCCTCAATCCTCAACCCTCAAACCTCAATCCTCAACCGTCAGTCCTCGTCCTCAATCGTCAACACTCAATCCTCAATCCTCAATCTTCAATCCTCAATGCTCAATATTCAATACCCAATCCTCAGTCTTCAATCCTCAATCCTCAATCCTCAAATCTCAATCCTCAATCCTCAGTCCTCAGTCCTCAAACCTCAATCCTCAACCCTCAGCCCTCATCCCCAATCCTCAATCCTCAATCCACAATCCTCAATCTTCAATCCTCAATACTCAACCTTCAATAATCAATCCTCAATCCTCAATCCTCAGTACTCAATACTCAATCGTCAATCCTCAATCCCCAATCCTCAATCTCCAATAATCAATCCTCAATCCTCAATCCTCAACCCTCAATCTTCAATACTCAATACTCAATCTTCAATCATCAATCCTCAGTTCTCAATCCTCAATACTCAATACTAAATCGTCAATCCTCAATCCCCAATCCTCAATCTCCAATCCTCAATCCTCAATCCTCAATCCTCAATCCTCAATCTTCAATCCTCAATACTCAATATTCAATACTCAATGTTCAATCCTCAACAGCCAATCCTCAATCTTCAATCCTCAATCGTCAATCCTCAATCCACAATCCTCAATCCTCAATCCTCAATCCTCAATCTTCAATCCTCAATCCTCAGTCCTCAATCCTCAATCCTCAATTTTCAATCCTCAGTCCTCAATCCTCACTCTTCAACCCTCAATCCTCAACACTCAATCCTCGATCCTCAGTCCTCAATCCTCAATGCTCAATCCTCAATGCTCAATCCGCAATACCCAATCCTAAATCTTCAATGCTCAATCCTCAATACTCAATCCTTAATCCTCATTCCTCTATCCTCAGTCCTCAAACCTCAATCCTCAATCCTCAATCCTCAATCCTCAATCCTCAATCCTCAATCTTCAATCATCCATACTCAAACTGCAATCCTCAATCCTCAGTCCGGACTCCTCAATCGACAACCCTCAATCCTCAATCCTCAATCTTCAATCATTCATATTCAATCTTCAATCCACAATCTTCAATCCTCAATTCTCAACCCTCAATCCTCAATGTTCAATCCTCAATACCCAATCCTCAGTCTTCAATCCTCAATCCTCAATCCTTAATCCCCAGACCACACACCTCAATCCTGAAAACTCAGTCCTGAATCATCAATCTTCAGCACTAAGTCCTCAACAGTCAGTTGTCAATCCTCAATCCCCAATAGAATATCCTCAATTCACAGTTTTCAATACTCAATACTCAATCTGCAGTCTTCCGATCTCTATCCACAAACATCAATTCTCATCACTCAACCCTCAATACTCAGTCCCCAATCCTCAATCTTCAATCCTCAATCCTCAATCCTCAATCCTCAATCTTAATCTTCAATCCTCAATACTCAATCTTCAATCCGCAATCCTCAATCCTTAATCCTCAGTCCTCAACCTTCAATCCTCAATACTCAATCTTCAATCCTCAATCCTCAATCCTCAATCCTCAATCCCCAATCCTCAATCCTAAGTCGTCAATCTTCAATCCTCAATACTCAATCTGCAATCCTCAATCCTCAATCCACAATCCTCAATCCTCATTCTTCAATCCTCAATAACCAATCCTCAATCTTCAATCCTCAATCCTCAATCCTCAATCCTCAATCCTCAATCCTCAATCCTCAATCTTCAATCCTCAGTCCCAAATCCTCAATCTTCAATACACAATCCTCAATCCTCAACCTTCAATCCTCAATACTCAATCTTCAATCCTCAATCCTCAATCCTCAATTCTCAACCCTCAATCCTCAATGTTCAATCCTCAATACCCAATCCTCAGTCTTCAATCTTCAATCCTCAATCCTCAATCCTCAATCCTCAATCCTCAATCCTCAATCCTCAATCCTCAGTCCTCAAACCTCAATCCAGAATCCTCAATCCTGAATCCTCAATCTTTAGCCCTCAGTCCTCAACAATCAGTTGTCAATCCTCAATCCTCAATAGAATATCCTCTATTCACAGGTTTCAATAGTCAATACTCAACCTGCAATCTTCAAATCTCTATCCACAAACATCAATTCTCATCACTCAACCCTCAACACTCAGTCCCCAATCCACAGTCTTCAATCCCCAATCCTCAACCCTCAATCCTAAATTATCAATCTTCATTCCTCAATACTCTATCTTCAATCCGCAATCCTCAATCCTCGGTCTTCAAACATCAATACTCAACCCTCAGTCCTCGTCCTCAATCCACAACCCTCAGTCCTCAATCCTCAATCTTCAATCATTAATATTCAATCTTCAATCCACAATCTTCAATCCTCAATTCTCAACCATCAATCCTCAATGTTCAATCCTCAATACCCAATCCTCTGTCTTCAATCCTCAATCCTCAATCCTTAATCCCCAGACCACAAACCTCAATCCTCAATTCTCAATCCTCAATCGTCAACCTTCAATCCTCAATACTCAATCTTCAATCCTCAATCCTCAATCCTCAATTCTCAATCCTCATCCTCAGTCCTCAGTCCTCAAACCTCAATCCTCAACCCTCAGCCCTCATCCCCAACCCTCGATCCTCAATCCTCAATCCTCAATCTTCAGTCCTCAATACTCAATCTTCAATCCTCAATCCTCAGTCCTCAATCTTCAATCCTCAATGCTCAATCCTCAATCCTCAATCCTCAGTCCTCAATCCTCAATCCTCAATCCTCAAACCTCAATCCTCAACCGTCAGTCCTCGTCATCAAACCTCAACCCCCAATCCTCAATCCTCAATCTTCAATCATCAATACTCAATCTTCAATCCTCAATCCTCAATCCTCAATCCCCAATCCTCAATCCTCAATCCTCAATCTTCAATCCTCAATACTCAATCTTCAATCCTCAATCCTCAGTCCTCAATCTTCAATCCTCAATGCTCAATCCTCAATCCTCAATCCTCAGTCCTCAATCCTCAATCCTCAATCCTCAAACCTCAATCCTCAACCGTCAGTCCTCGTCCTCAAACCTCAACCCCCAATCCTCAATCCTCAATCTTCAATCATCAATACTCAATCTTCAATCCTCAATCCTCAATCCTCAATCCCCAATCCTCAATCCTCAATCCTCAATCCTCAATCCTCAATCTTCAATCCTCAATCCTCAATCGTCAATCTTCAATACACAATCCTCAATCCTCAATCTTCAATCCTCAATACTCAATCTTCAATCATCAATCCTCAATCCTCAATTCTCAATACTCATTCTTCAATCCCCAATACCCAATCCTCAATCGTCAATCCTCAATCCTCAATCATCAATTCTCAATCCTCAATCCTCAACCCTCAGTCTTCAAACATCAATACTCAACCCTCAGTCGTCGTCCTCAATCCACAACCCTCAATCCTCAATACTCAATCTTCAATCCTAAATCCTCAATCTTAATCTTCTATCCTCAATACTCAATCTTCAATCCTCAATACTCAATGCTCAATCCTCAATCCTCAATCCTCAATCCTCAATCCACAATGCTCAATACTCAATCGTCAATCTTCAATCCTCAATACTCAATCTTCAATCCTCAATCCTCAATCCTCAACCCTCAACCGTCAGTCCTCGTCCTGAGTCCACAACCCTCAATCCTCAATACTCAATCCACAATCTTCAATCCTCAATTCTCAACCCTCAATCCTCAATGTTCAATCCTCAATACCCAATCCTCAGTCTTCAATCCTCAATCCTCAATCCTCAGTCCCCAGACCACAAACATCAACCCTGAATCCTCAATCCTGAATCCTCAATCTTCAGCGCTGAGTCCTCAACAATCAGTTGTCAATCCTCAATCCCCAGTAGAATATCCTCAACTCACAGCTTTCAATACTCAATACTCAATCTGCAGTCTTCCGATCTCTATCCACAAACATCAATTCTCATCACTCAACCCTGAATACTCAGTCCCCAATCCTCAATCTTCAATCCTCAATCCTCAATCCTCAATCCTCAATCTTAATCTTCAATCCTCAATACTCAATCTTCAATCCGCAATCCTCAATCCTTAATCCTCAGTCCTCAACCTTCAATCCTCAATACTCAATCTTCACTCCTCAGTCCTCAATCGTCAATCCTCAATCCTCAATCCTCAATCCTAAATCGTCAATCTTCAATCCTCAATACTCAATCTGCAATCCTCAATCCTCAATCCTCAGTCCTCAATCCTCATTCTTCAATCCTCAATACCCAATCCTCAATCTTCAATCCTCAATCCTCAATCCTCAATCCTCAATCATCAATCCTCAATCCTCAATCTTCAATCCTCAGTCCCAAAGCCTCAATCTTCAATACACAATCCTCAATCCTCAATCTTCAATCCTCAATACTCAACCTTCAATCATCAATCCTCAATCCTCAATTCTCAATACTCATTCTTCAATCCTCAATACCCAATCCTCAATCTTCAATCCTCAATCCTCAATCATCAATTCTCAATCCTCAATCCTCAATCCTCAGTCTTCAAACATCAATACTCAACCCTCAGTCGTCGTCCTCAATCCACAACCCTCAATCCTCAATACTCAATCTTCAATCATTAATATTCAATCTTCAATCCACAATCTTCAATCCTCAATTCTCAACCCTCAATCCTCAATCTTAATCTTCAATCCTCAATACTCAATCTTCAATCCGCAATCCTCAATCCTTAATCCTCAGTCCTCAACCTTCAATCCTCAATACTCAATCTTGACTCCTCAGTCCTCAATCGTCAATCCTCAATCCTCAATCCTCAATCCTAAATCGTCAATCTTCAATCCTCGATCCTCAATCCTCAATCCTCAATCCTCAATCCTCATTCTTCAATCCTCAATACCCAATCCTCAATCTTCAATCGTTAATCCTCAATCCTCAATTCTCAGCCCTCAAACCTCAGTCCTCAGTCCTCAAACCTCAGTAATCAATCCTCAATCTTCAATACTCAATCGTCAATCCTCACTCCTCAATCCTCAATCCTCAACCCTCGTTCCTCAAACCTCAATCCTCAACCCTCAGTACTCACACTCAATTCTCAATTCTCAATCCTCAATCCTCAATCCTTAATCCTCAATCTTCAATCCTCAGACTTCAAACATCAATACTCAACCCTCAGACCTCGTCCTCAATCCACAACCCTCAATCCTCAATCCTCAATATTCAATCATTAACATTCAATCTTCAATCCTCAATCCTCAATCCTCAACCCTCAATCCTCGATGTTCAATCCTCAATACCCAATCCTCGGTCTTCAATCCTCAATCCTCAATCCTCAATCCTCAATCCTCAGACCTCAAACCTCAATCCTGAATCCTCAATCCTGAATCCTCAATCCTGATTCCTCAATCTTCAGCCCTGAGTCCTCAACAATCAGTTGTCAATCCTCAATCCTGAATAGAATATCCTCAATTCACAGCTTTCAATACTCAATACTCAATGTGCAATCTTCAGATCTCTATCCACAAACATCAATTCTTATCACTCAACCCTCAATACTCAGTCCCTAATCCTCAATCATCAATCCTCAATCCCCAATCCTCAATCCTCAATCCTCAATCTTAACCTTCTATCCTCAATACTCAATCTTCAATCCTCAATACTCAATCTTCAATCCTCAATCCTCAATCCTCAATCCTCAATCCACAATCCTCAATACACAATCGTCAATCTTCAATCCTCAATACTCAATCTTCAATCCTCAATCCTCAATCCTCAATCCTCAACCGTCAGTCCTCGTCCTGAGTCCACAACCCTCAATCCTCAATACTCAATCTTCAATCCTCAATACTCAATATTCAATCCTCAATCCTCAATCCTCAATCCTCAATCCTCAATCCTCAATCCTCTATCCTCAATCCTCAATACTCAATCCTGAATCCTCATTCTTGAATCGTCAATACCCAATCCTCAATCTTCAATCCTCAATCCTCAATCCTCAATCCTCAATCCTCAATCCTCAATCCTCAGTCCTCAAACCTCAATCCGAAATCCTCGATCCTGAATCCTCAATCTTCAGCCCTCAGGCCTCTACAATCAGTTGTCAATCCTCAATCCTCAATAGAATATCATCAATTCACAGTTTTCATTACTCAATACTCAATCTGCAATCTTCAAAACTCTATCCACAAACATCTCATCACCCAACCCCCAACACTCAGTCCCCAATCCTCAATGTTCAATCCTCAATCCTCAATCTTCAATCCTCAATCCTCAATCCTCAATCCTCAATCCTCAATCCTCAATCCTCAATCCTCAATCCTCAATCGTCAATCTTCAATCCTCAGACCTCAATCCTCAATCCTCAATCCTCAATACTCAATATTCAATACTCAATGTTCAATCCTCAACAGCCAATCCTCAATCTTCAATCCTCAATCGTCAATCCTCAATCCACAATCCTCAATCCTCAATCCTCAATCCTCAATCTTCAATCCTCAATCCTCAGTCCTCAATCCTCAATCCTCAATTTTCAATCCTCAGTCCTCAATCCTCACTCTTCAACCCTCAATCCTAAACACTCAATCCTCGATCCTCAGTCCTCAATCCTCAATGCTCAATCCTCAATGCTCAATCCGCAATACCCAATCCTAAATCTTCAATGCTCAATCCTCAATACTCAATCCTTAATCCTCATTCCTCTATCCTCAGTCCTCAAACCTCAATCCTCAATCCTCAATCCTCAATCCTCAATCCTCAATCCTCAATCTTCAATCATCCATACTCAAACTGCAATCCTCAATCCTCAGTCCGGACTCCTCAATCGACAACCCTCAATCCTCAATCCTCAATCTTCAATCATTAATATTCAATCTTCAATCCACAATCTTCAATCCTCAATTCTCAACCCTCAATCCTCAATGTTCAATCCTCAATACCCAATCCTCAGTCTTCAATCCTCAATCCTCAATCCTTAATCCCCAGACCACACACCTCAATCCTGAAAACTCAGTCCTGAATCATCAATCTTCAGCACTAAGTCCTCAACAGTCAGTTGTCAATCCTCAATCCCCAATAGAATATCCTCAATTCACAGTTTTCAATACTCAATACTCAATCTGCAGTCTTCCGATCTCTATCCACAAACATCAATTCTCATCACTCAACCCTCAATACTCAGTCCCCAATCCTCAATCTTCAATCCTCAATCCTCAATCCTCAATCCTCAATCTTAATCTTCAATCCTCAATACTCAATCTTCAATCCGCAATCCTCAATCCTTAATCCTCAGTCCTCAACCTTCAATCCTCAATACTCAATCTTCAATCCTCAATCCTCAATCCTCAATCCTCAATCCCCAATCCTCAATCCTAAATCGTCAATCTTCAATCCTCAATACTCAATCTGCAATCCTCAATCCTCAATCCACAATCCTCAATCCTCATTCTTCAATCCTCAATAACCAATCCTCAATCTTCAATCCTCAATCCTCAATCCTCAAACCTCAATCCTCAATCCTCAATCCTCAATCTTCAATCCTCAGTCCCAAATCCTCAATCTTCAATACACAATCCTCAATCCTCAACCTTCAATCCTCAATACTCAATCTTCAATCCTCAATCCTCAATCCTCAATTCTCAACCCTCAATCCTCAATGTTCAATCCTCAATACCCAATCCTCAGTCTTCAATCTTCAATCCTCAATCCTCAATCCTCAATCCTCAATCCTCAATCCTCAATCCCCAATCCTCAATCCTCAATCCTCAATCTTCAATCCTCAATACTCAATCTTCAATCCTCAATCCTCAGTCCTCAATCTTCAATCCTCAATGCTCAATCCTCAATCCTCAATCCTCAGTCCTCAATCCTCAATCCTCAATCCTCAAACCTCAATCCTCAACCGTCAGTCCTCGTCCTCAAACCTCAACCCCCAATCCTCAATCCTCAATCTTCAATCATCAATACTCAATCTTCAATCCTCAATCCTCAATCCTCAATCCCCAATCCTCAATCCTCAATCCTCAATCCTCAATCCTCAATCTTCAATCCTCAATCCTCAATCGTCAATCTTCAATACACAATCCTCAATCCTCAATCTTCAATCCTCAATACTCAATCTTCAATCATCAATCCTCAATCCTCAATTCTCAATACTCATTCTTCAATCCCCAATACCCAATCCTCAATCGTCAATCCTCAATCCTCAATCATCAATTCTCAATCCTCAATCCTCAACCCTCAGTCTTCAAACATCAATACTCAACCCTCAGTCGTCGTCCTCAATCCACAACCCTCAATCCTCAATACTCAATCTTCAATCCTAAATCCTCAATCTTAATCTTCTATCCTCAATACTCAATCTTCAATCCTCAATACTCAATGTTCAATCCTCAATCCTCAATCCTCAATCCTCAATCCACAATGCTCAATACTCAATCGTCAATCTTCAATCCTCAATACTCAATCTTCAATCCTCAATCCTCAATCCTCAACCCTCAACCGTCAGTCCTCGTCCTGAGTCCACAACCCTCAATCCTCAATACTCAATCCACAATCTTCAATCCTCAATTCTCAACCCTCAGTCCTCAATGTTCAATCCTCAATACCCAATCCTCAGTCTTCAATCCTCAATCCTCAATCCTCAGTCCCCAGACCACAAACATCAACCCTGAATCCTCAATCCTGAATCCTCAATCTTCAGCGCTGAGTCCTCAACAATCAGTTGTCAATCCTCAATCCCCAGTAGAATATCCTCAACTCACAGTTTTCAATACTCAATACTCAATCTGCAGTCTTCCGATCTCTATCCACAAACATCAATTCTCATCACTCAACCCTGAATACTCAGTCCCCAATCCTCAATCTTCAATCCTCAATCCTCAATCCTCAATCCTCAATCTTAATCTTCAATCCTCAATACTCAATCTTCAATCCGCAATCCTCAATCCTTAATCCTCAGTCCTCAACCTTCAATCCTCAATACTCAATCTTCACTCCTCAGTCCTCAATCGTCAATCCTCAATCCTCAATCCTCAATCCTAAATCGTCAATCTTCAATCCTCAATACTCAATCTGCAATCCTCAATCCTCAATCCTCAGTCCTCAATCCTCATTCTTCAATCCTCAATACCCAATCCTCAATCTTCAATCCTCAATCCTCAATCCTCAATCCTCAATCATCAATCCTCAATCCTCAATCTTCAATCCTCAGTCCCAAAGCCTCAATCTTCAATACACAATCCTCAATCCTCAATCTTCAATCCTCAATACTCAACCTTCAATCATCAATCCTCAATCCTCAATTCTCAATACTCATTCTTCAATCCTCAATACCCAATCCTCAATCTTCAATCCTCAATCCTCAATCATCAATTCTCAATCCTCAATCCTCAATCCTCAGTCTTCAAACATCAATACTCAACCCTCAGTCGTCGTCCTCAATCCACAACCCTCAATCCTCAATACTCAATCTTCAATCATTAATATTCAATCTTCAATCCACAATCTTCAATCCTCAATTCTCAACCCTCAATCCTCAATCTTAATCTTCAATCCTCAATACTCAATCTTCAATCCGCAATCCTCAATCCTTAATCCTCAGTCCTCAACCTTCAATCCTCAATACTCAATCTTCACTCCTCAGTCCTCAATCGTCAATCCTCAATCCTCAATCCTCAATCCTAAATCGTCAATCTTCAATCCTCGATCCTCAATCCTCAATCCTCAATCCTCAATCCTCATTCTTCAATCCTCAATACCCAATCCTCAATCTTCAATCGTTAATCCTCAATCCTCAATTCTCAGCCCTCAAACCTCAGTCCTCAGTCCTCAAACCTCAGTAATCAATCCTCAATCTTCAATACTCAATCGTCAATCCTCACTCCTCAATCCTCAATCCTCAACCCTCGTTCCTCAAACCTCAATCCTCAACCCTCAGTACTCACACTCAATTCTCAATTCTCAATCCTCAATCCTCAATCCTTAATCCTCAATCTTCAATCCTCAGACTTCAAACATCAATACTCAACCCTCAGACCTCGTCCTCAATCCACAACCCTCAATCCTCAATCCTCAATATTCAATCATTAACATTCAATCTTCAATCCTCAATCCTCAATCCTCAACCCTCAATCCTCAATGTTCAATCCTCAATACCCAATCCTCGGTCTTCAATCCTCAATCCTCAATCCTCAATCCTCAATCCTCAGACCTCAAACCTCAATCCTGAATCCTCAATCCTGAATCCTCAATCCTGATTCCTCAATCTTCAGCCCTGAGTCCTCAACAATCAGTTGTCAATCCTCAATCCTGAATAGAATATCCTCAATTCACAGCTTTCAATACTCAATACTCTATCTGCAATCTTCAAATCTCTATCCACAAACATCAATACTCATCACTCAACACTCAACACTCCGTTCCCAGTCCTCAATCTTCAATCCTCAATCCTCGATCCTCAATCCTCAATCCTCAATTTTCTATCCTCAATACTCAATCTTCAATCCTCAATGCTCAATCCTCAATCCTCAATCCTCAATCTTCAATCATCAATACTCAATCTTCAATCCTCAATCCTCAATCCTCAATCCCCAATCCTCAATCCTCAATCCTC
Source organism: Calliopsis andreniformis (assembly GCF_051401765.1). Lineage (NCBI taxonomy): Eukaryota > Metazoa > Arthropoda > Insecta > Hymenoptera > Andrenidae > Calliopsis > Calliopsis andreniformis. Next base: position 224,868 of record NW_027480613.1, on the reverse strand, counting down.
AACCCTCAATCCTGAATCTTCAATCCTCAATCCTCAATCGTCAATCTTCAATCCTCAATACTCTATCTTCAATCCTCAATCCTCAATCCTCAATCCTCAATCCTCATTCTTCAATCCTCAATACACAATCCTCAATCTTCAATCCTCAATCCTCAATCCTCAATTCTCAGTCCTCAATCCTCAATCCTCAGACCTCAAACATCAATACTCAACCCTCAGTCCTCGTCCTCAATACTCAATCCTCAATCCTCAAACTTCAATCCTCTGTCCCAAATCCTCAATCCTCAATCCTCAATCCTCAATCCTCAATCCTCAATCGTCAATCTTCAATCCTCAATACTCAATCTTCAATCCTCAATCCTCAATCCTCAATCGTCAATCCTCATTCTTCAATCCTCAATACCCAATCCTCAATCTTCAATCCTCAATACTCAATCCTCAATCCTCAATACTCAATCCTCAATCCTCAAACTTCAATCCTCAGTCCCAAATCCTCAATCCTCAATACTCAATCCTCAATCCTCAATCTTCAATCCTCAATGCTCAATCTTCAATCCTCAATCCTCAATCCTGAATCCTCAATCCTCATTCTTCAATCCTCAATACCCGATCCTCAATCCCCAGTCCTCAATCTTCAATCCTCAATGGTCAATCCTGAATCCTCAATCCTCAGTCCTCAATCCTCAATCCTCAACCCTCAAACGTCAATCCTCAACCGTCAGTACTCGTCCTCAATCGTCAACACTCAATCCTCAATCCTCAACCTTCAATCCTCAATACTCAATATTCAATACTCAATCTTCAATCTTCAATCCTCAATCTTCAATCCTCAATCCTCATCCTTCAATCCTCAATACCCAATCCTCAGTCTTCAATCCTCAATCCTCAAACCTCAATCCGGAATCCTCAATCCTGAATCCTCAATCTTCAGCCGTCAGTCCTCAAGAATCAATTCTCAATCCACAATCCTCAATCCTCAATCCTCAATCCTCAGCCCTCATCCTCAATCCTCAATCCTCAATCCTCAATCCACAATCTTCAATTCTCAATACTCAACCTTCAATAATCAATCCTCAATCCTCAATCCTCAATACTCAATACTCAATCGTCAATCCTCAATCCCCAATCCTCAATCTCCAATAATCAATCCTCAATCCTCAATCCTCAACCCTCAATCCTCAATCCTCAATCCTCAATCCTCATTCTTCAATCCTCAATCCTCAATCCGCAATCCTCAGTCCTCAATCTTCAATCCTCAATACTCAATCTTCAAACCTCAATCCTCAATCCTCAATCCCCAATCCTCAATCCTCAGTCCTCAAACCTCAATCCCCAATCCTCATACCTCAATCCTCAACCGTCAGTCCCAGTCCTCAATCCTCAAACATCAATCCTCAACCCTCAATCTTCAATCATCAATACTCAATCTTCAATCCTCAATCCTCAATCCTCAATCCTCAACATTCAACACACGACCCTCAACCATCAATCCTCAATACTCAACCGTCAATCCTCAATACTCAACCATCAATCCTCAATTCTCAATACTCAATAGAATATCCTGAATTCCCATGATTCAATACTCAATCCTCAATATTCAATAATCAAATCTCAATCCTCAAACATCAACTCTCAACACTCAATCCTCAATACTCAGTCCTCTCTCTTCAATCCTACATCCTCAATCCTCAATCCTCAAGCGTCAATCCTCAATCCTCAATCCTCAACCCTCAATCCTCAGACCCCAAACCTCAATCCGGAATCCTCAATCCTGAATCCTCAGTCTTCAGCCGTCAGTCCTCTACAATCAATTCTCAATCCTCAATCCTCAATCTTCAATCCTCAATCCTCAATGCGCAGTCCTCAACCTTCAATCTTCAGTCCTCAATACTCAATCTTCAATCCTCAATCCTCCATCCTCAATCCTCAATCCTCAATCCTCAATACTCAATCCACAATCCTCAATCATCAATCGTCAATCTTCAATCCTCAATACTCAGTATTCAATACTCAATCCTCAATCCTTAATCCTCAGTCCTCAACCTTCAATCCTCAATACTCAATCTTCACTCCTCAGTCCTCAATCGTCAATCCTCAATCCTCAATCCTCAATCCTAAATCGTCAATCTTCAATCCTCGATCCTCAATCCTCAATCCTCAATCCTCAATCCTCATTCTTCAATCCTCAATACCCAATCCTCAATCTTCAATCGTTAATCCTCAATCCTCAATTCTCAGCCCTCAAACCTCAGTCCTCAGTCCTCAAACCTCAGTAATCAATCCTCAATCTTCAATACTCAATCGTCAATCCTCACTCCTCAATCCTCAATCCTCAACCCTCGTTCCTCAAACCTCAATCCTCAACCCTCAGTACTCACACTCAATTCTCAATTCTCAATCCTCAATCCTCAATCCTTAATCCTCAATCTTCAATCCTCAGACTTCAAACAGCAATACTCAACCCTCAGACCTCGTCCTCAATCCACAACCCTCAATCCTCAATCCTCAATATTCAATCATTAACATTCAATCTTCAATCCTCAATCCTCAATCCTCAACCCTCAATCCTCAATGTTCAATCCTCAATACCCAATCCTCGGTCTTCAATCCTCAATCCTCAATCCTCAATCCTCAATCCTCAGACCTCAAACCTCAATCCTGAATCCTCAATCCTGAATCCTCAATCCTGATTCCTCAATCTTCAGCCCTGAGTCCTCAACAATCAGTTGTCAATCCTCAATCCTGAATAGAATATCCTCAATTCACAGCTTTCAATACTCAATACTCTATCTGCAATCTTCAAATCTCTATCCACAAACATCAATACTCATCACTCAACACTCAACACTCCGTTCCCAGTCCTCAATCTTCAATCCTCAATCCTCGATCCTCAATCCTCAATCCTCAATTTTCTATCCTCAATACTCAATCTTCAATCCTCAATGCTCAATCCTCAATCCTCAATCCTCAATCTTCAATCATCAATACTCAATCTTCAATCCTCAATCCTCAATCCTCAATCCCCAATCCTCAATCCTCAATCCTCAACCCTCAATCCTGAATCTTCAATCCTCAATCCTCAATCGTCAATCTTCAATCCTCAATACTCTATCTTCAATCCTCAATCCTCAATCCTCAATCCTCAATCCTCATTCTTCAATCCTCAATACACAATCCTCAATCTTCAATCCTCAATCCTCAATCCTCAATTCTCAGTCCTCAATCCTCAATCCTCAGACCTCAAACATCAATACTCAACCCTCAGTCCTCGTCCTCAATACTCAATCCTCAATCCTCAAACTTCAATCCTCTGTCCCAAATCCTCAATCCTCAATCCTCAATCCTCAATCCTCAATCCTCAATCGTCAATCTTCAATCCTCAATACTCAATCTTCAATCCTCAATCCTCAATCCTCAATCGTCAATCCTCATTCTTCAATCCTCAATACCCAATCCTCAATCTTCAATCCTCAATACTCAATCCTCAATCCTCAATACTCAATCCTCAATCCTCAAACTTCAATCCTCAGTCCCAAATCCTCAATCCTCAATACTCAATCCTCAATCCTCAATCTTCAATCCTCAATGCTCAATCTTCAATCCTCAATCCTCAATCCTGAATCCTCAATCCTCATTCTTCAATCCTCAATACCCGATCCTCAATCCCCAGTCCTCAATCTTCAATCCTCAATGGTCAATCCTGAATCCTCAATCCTCAGTCCTCAATCCTCAATCCTCAACCCTCAAACGTCAATCCTCAACCGTCAGTACTCGTCCTCAATCGTCAACACTCAATCCTCAATCCTCAACCTTCAATCCTCAATACTCAATATTCAATACTCAATCTTCAATCTTCAATCCTCAATCTTCAATCCTCAATCCTCATCCTTCAATCCTCAATACCCAATCCTCAGTCTTCAATCCTCAATCCTCAAACCTCAATCCGGAATCCTCAATCCTGAATCCTCAATCTTCAGCCGTCAGTCCTCAAGAATCAATTCTCAATCCACAATCCTCAATCCTCAATCCTCAATCCTCAGCCCTCATCCTCAATCCTCAATCCTCAATCCTCAATCCACAATCTTCAATTCTCAATACTCAACCTTCAATAATCAATCCTCAATCCTCAATCCTCAATACTCAATACTCAATCGTCAATCCTCAATCCCCAATCCTCAATCTCCAATAATCAATCCTCAATCCTCAATCCTCAACCCTCAATCCTCAATCCTCAATCCTCAATCCTCATTCTTCAATCCTCAATCCTCAATCCGCAATCCTCAGTCCTCAATCTTCAATGCTCAATACTCAATCTTCAAACCTCAATCCTCAATCCTCAATCCCCAATCCTCAATCCTCAGTCCTCAAACCTCAATCCCCAATCCTCATACCTCAATCCTCAACCGTCAGTCCCCGTCCTCAATCCTCAAACATCAATCCTCAACCCTCAATCTTCAATCATCAATACTCAATCTTCAATCCTCAATCCTCAATCCTCAATCCTCAACATTCAACACACGACCCTCAACCATCAATCCTCAATACTCAACCGTCAATCCTCAATACTCAACCATCAATCCTCAATTCTCAATACTCAATAGAATATCCTGAATTCCCATGATTCAATACTCAATCCTCAATATTCAATAATCAAATCTCAATCCTCAAACATCAACTCTCAACACTCAATCCTCAATACTCAGTCCTCTCTCTTCAATCCTACATCCTCAATCCTCAATCCTCAAGCGTCAATCCTCAATCCTCAATCCTCAACCCTCAATCCTCAGACCCCAAACCTCAATCCGGAATCCTCAATCCTGAATCCTCAGTCTTCAGCCGTCAGTCCTCTACAATCAATTCTCAATCCTCAATCCTCAATCTTCAATCCTCAATCCTCAATGCGCAGTCCTCAACCTTCAATCTTCAGTCCTCAATACTCAATCTTCAATCCTCAATCCTCCATCCTCAATCCTCAATCCTCAATCCTCAATACTCAATCCTCAATCCTCAATCATCAATCGTCAATCTTCAATCCTCAATACTCAGTATTCAATACTCAATCCTCAATCTTCAATCCTCAATCTTCAATCCTCAATCCTCAATCCTCAATCCTCAATCCTCATTCTTCAATCCTCAATCCTCAATCCCCAATCCTCAATCCTCAATCTTCAATCCTCAATCCTCAATCTTCAATCCTCAATCCTCAATCGTCAATCTTCAATCCTCAATACTCAATCTTCAATCCTCAATCCTCAATCCTCAATCCTCAATCCTCATTCTTCAATCCTCAACCGTCAGTCCTCGTCCTCAAACCTCAACCCTCAATCGTCAATCCTCAATCTTCAATCATCAATACTCAATTTTCAATCCTCAATCCTCAATCCTCAATCCTCAATCCTCAATCCCCAATCCTCAATCCTCAACCCTCAATCCTCAGACCTCAAACCTCAATCCTGAATCCTCAATCATGAATCCTCAATCCTGATTCCTCAATCTTCAGCCCTGAGTCCTCAACAATCAGTTGTCAATCCTCAATCCTGAATAGAATATCCTCAATTCACAGCTTTCAATACTCAATACTCTATCTGCAATCTTCAAATCTCTATCCACAAACATCAATACTCATCACTCAACACTCAACACTCCGTTCCCAGTCCTCAGTCTTCAATCCTCAATCCTCGATCCTCAATCCTCAATCCTCAATTTTCTATCCTCAATACTCAATCTTCAATCCTCAATGCTCAATCCTCAATCCTCAATTCTCAATCCTCAATCGTCAATCTTCAATCCTCAATCCTTAATCCTCAATTCTCAATCCTCAATCCTCAATCCTCAGACATAAAACATCAATACTCAACCATCAATCCTCGTCCTCAATCCACAACCCTCAATCCTCGATCCTGAAACTTCAATCATCAATATTCAGTCTTCAATCCTCAATCCTCAATCCTCAATACTCAATCCTCAATCCTCAATGTTCAATCCTCAATACCCAATCCTCAATCTTCAATCCTCAATCCTCAATCCTCAATCCTCAATCCTCAATCCTCAATCCTCAATCCTCAGTCCTCAAACCTCAATCCAGAATCCTCAATCCTGAATCCTCAGTCTTTAGCCCTCAGTCCTCAACAATCAGTTGTCAATCCTCAATCCTCAATAGAATATCCTCAATTCACAGGTTTCAATAGTCAATACTCAACCTGCAATCTTCAAATCTCTATCCACAAACATCAATTCTCATCACTCAACCCTCAACACTCAGTCCCCAATCCTCAGTCTTCAATCCCCAATCCTCAACCCTCAATCCTCAATTATCAATCTTCATTCCTCAATACTCTATCTTCAATCCGCAATCCTCAATCCTCGGTCCTCAATCCTCAATCCTCAATCTCTAATCCTGAATACTCAATCTTCAATCCTCGATCCTCAATCCTCAATCCTCAATCCTCAATCCTCATTCTTCAATCCTCAATACCCAATCCTCAATCTTCAATCGTTAATCCTCAATCCTCAATTCTCAGCCCTCAAACCTCAGTCCTCAAATCTCTATTCTGAATCCTCAATCCTGCATCCTCAATCCTCAGCACTCAGTCCTCAACAATCAGTTGTCAATCCTCAATCCCCAATAGAATATCCTCAATTCGCAGTTTTCAATACTCAATACTCAATCTGCATTCCTCAAATCTCTATCCAGAAACATCAATTCTCATCACTCAACCCTGAACGCTCAGTCCTCAATGTTCAGTCCTCAATCCTCAATTCTCAATCTTCAATCCTCAATACTGAATCTTCAACCCTCAATCCTCAATCCTCAATCCTCAATCCTCAATCCTCAATCCTCAATCCTCAGTAATCAATCCTCAATCTTCAATGCTCAATCGTCAATCCTCATTCCTCAATCCTCAATCCTCAATCCTCGTTCCTCAAACCTCAATCCTCAACCCTCAGTACTCACACTCAATGCTCAATCCTCAATCCTCAATCCTCAATCTTCAATCCTCAATACTCAATCTTCAATCCTCAATCCTCTGTCCTCAATCTTCAATCCTCAATGCTCAATCCTCAATCCTCAATTCTCAATCCTCAATCGTCAATCTTCAATCCTCAATACTCAATCTTCAATCCTCAATACTCAATCCTCATTCCTCAATCCTCATTCTTCAATCCTCAATACCCAATCCTCAATCTTCAATCCTCAATCCTCAATCCTCAATTCTCAGTCCTCAATCCTCTGTCCTCAGTCCTCAAACCTCAATCCTCAACCCTCAGCCCTCATCCTCAATGCTCAATCCTCAATCCTCAATCCTCAATCTTCAATCCTCAATACTCAATCTTCAATCCTCAATCCTCTGTCCTCAATCTTCAATCCTCAATGCTCAATCCTCAATCCTCAATCCTCAGTCCTCAATCCTCAATCCTCAATCCTCAAACCTCAATCCTCAACCGTCAGTCCTCGTCCTCAAACCTCAAACCTCAATCCTCAATCCTCAATCTTCAATCATCAATACTCAATCTTCAATACTCAATCCTCAATCCTCAATCCCCAATCCTCAATCCTCAATCCTCAATCCTCAATCCTCATTCTTCAATCCTCAATTCACAATCCTCAATCTTCAATCCTCAATCCTCAATCCTCAATTCTCAGTCCTCAATCCTCAATCCTCAGACCTCAGACATCAATACTCAACCCTCAGTCCTCGTCCTCAATCCACAACCCTCAATCCTCAATTCTCAGTCCTCAAACCTCAATCCTCTATCCTCAGACCTCAATCCTCAACCGTCAGTCCCCGTCCTCAATCCTCAAACATCAATCCTCAACCCTCAATCTTCAATCATCAATACTCAATCTTCATTCCTCAATCCTCAATCCTCAATCCTCAATCCTCTATACTCAACATTCAATACACGACCCTCAACCATCAATCCTCAATACTCAACCATCAATCCTCAATACTCAACCATCAATCCTCAATTCTCAATACTCAGTAGAATATCCTGAATTCCCATGATTCAATACTCAATCCTCAATATTCAATAATCAAATCTCAATCCTCAAACATCAACTCTCAACACTCAATCCTCAATACTCAGTCCTCTCTCTTCAGTCCTACATACTCAATCCTCAATCCTCAAGCGTCAATCCTCAATACTCAATCCTCAACCCTCAATCCTCAGTCCTCAAACCTCAATCCGGAATCCTCAATCCTGAATCCTCAATCTTCAGCCGTCAGTCCTCAACAATCAATTCTCATTCTTCAATCCTCAATACCCAATCCTCAATCTTCAATCCTCAATCCTCAATCCTCAATCCTCAATCCTCAATCCTCAATCCTCAATCTTCAATCCTCAGTCCCAAATCCTCAATCTTCAATACACAATCCTCAATCCTCAATCTTCAATCCTCAATACTCAATCTTCAATCATCAATCCTCAATCCTCAATCCTCAATACTCATTCTTCAATCCCCAATACCCAATCCTCAATCTTCAATCCTCAATCCTTAATCCACAATTCTCAATCCTCAATCCTCAATCCTCAGACATAAAACATCAATACTCAACCATCAATCCTCGTCCTCAATCCACAACCCTCAATCCTCGATCCTGAAACTTCAATCATCAATATTCAGTCTTCAATCCTCAATCCTCAATCCTCAATACTCAATCCTCAATCCTCAATGTTCAATCCTCAATACCCAATCCTCAATCTTCAATCCTCAATCCTCAATCCTCAATCCTCAATCCTCAATCCTCAATCCTCAATCCTCAGTCCTCAAACCTCAATCCAGAATCCTCAATCCTGAATCCTCAGTCTTTAGCCCTCAGTCCTCAACAATCAGTTGTCAATCCTCAATCCTCAATAGAATATCCTCAATTCACAGGTTTCAATAGTCAATACTCAACCTGCAATCTTCAAATCTCTATCCACAAACATCAATTCTCATCACTCAACCCTCAACACTCAGTCCCCAATCCTCAGTCTTCAATCCCCAATCCTCAACCCTCAATCCTCAATTATCAATCTTCATTCCTCAATACTCTATCTTCAATCCGCAATCCTCAATCCTCGGTCCTCAATCCTCAATCCTCAATCTCCAATCCTGAATACTCAATCTTCAATCCTCGATCCTCAATCCTCAATCCTCAATCCTCAATCCTCATTCTTCAATCCTCAATACCCAATCCTCAATCTTCAATCGTTAATCCTCAATCCTCAATTCTCAGCCCTCAAACCTCAGTCCTCAGTCCTCAAACCTGAATCCTCAAACCTCAGCCCTCATCATCAATCCTCAATCTTCAATCCTCAATCCTTGATCTTCAATCCTCAGTACTCAATATTCAATCCTCAATCCTCAGTCCTCAAATCTCTATTCTGTATCCTCAATCCTGCATCCTCAATCCTCAGCACTCAGTCCTCAACAATCAGTTGTCAATCCTCAATCCCCAATACAATATCCTCAATTCGCAGTTTTCAATACTCAATACTCAATCTGCATTCCTCAAATCTCTATCCAGAAACATCAATTCTCATCACTCAACCCTGAACGCTCAGTCCTCAATGTTCAGTCCTCAATCCTCAATTCTCAATCTTCAATCCTCAATACTGAATCTTCAACCCTCAATCCTCAATCCTCAATCCTCAATCCTCAATCCTCAATCCTCAATCCTCAGTAATCAATCCTCAATCTTCAATGCTCAATCGTCAATCCTCATTCCTCAATCCTCAATCCTCAATCCTCGTTCCTCAAACCTCAATCCTCAACCCTCAGTACTCACACTCAATTCTCAGTTCTCAATCCTCAATCCTCAATCCTTAATCCTCAATCTTCAATCCTCAGACTTCAAACATCAATACTCAACCCTCAGACCTCGTCCTCAATCCACAACCCTCAATCCTCAATCATCAATATTCAATCATTAACATTCAATCTTCAATCCTCAATCCTCAATCCTCAACCCTCAATCCTCAATGTTCAATCCTCAATACCCAATCCTCAGTCTTCAATCCTCAATCCTCAATCCTCAATCCTCAATCCTCAGACCTCAAACCTCAATCCTGAATCCTCAATCCTGAATCCTCAATCCTGATTCCTCAATCTTCAGCCCTGAGTCCTCAACAATCAGTTGTCAATCCTCAATCCTGAATAGAATATCCTCAATTCACAGCTTTCAATACTCAATACTCTATCTGCAATCTTCAAATCTCTATCCACAAACATCAATACTCATCACTCAACACTCAACACTCCGTTCCCAGTCCTCAATCTTCAATCCTCAATCCTCGATCCTCAATCCTCAATCCTCAATTTTCTATCCTCAATACTCAATCTTCAATCCTCAATGCTCAATCCTCAATCCTCAATTCTCAATCCTCAATCGTCAATCTTCAATCCTCAATACTCAATCTTCAATCCTCAATACTGAATCCTCATTCCTCAATCCTCATTCTTCAATCCTCAATACCCAATCCTCAATCTTCAATCCTCAATCCTCAATCCTCAATTCTCAGTCCTCAATCCTCTGTCCTCAGTCCTCAAACCTCAATCCTCAACCCTCAGCCCTCATCCTCAATGCTCAATCCTCAATCCTCAATCCTCAATCTTCAATCCTCAATACTCAATCTTCAATCCTCAATCCTCTGTCCTCAATCTTCAATCCTCAATCTTCAATCATCAATACTCAATCTTCAATACTCAATCCTCAATCCTCAATTCCCAATCCTCAATCCTCAATCCTCAATCCTCAATCCTCATTCTTCAATCCTCAATTCACAATCCTCAATCTTCAATCCTCAATCATCAATCCTCAATTCTCAGTCCTCAATCCTCAATCCTCAGACCTCAGACATCAATACTCAACCCTCAGTCCTCGTCCTCAATCCACAACCCTCAATCCTCAATTCTCAGTCCTCAAACCTCAATCCTCTATCCTCAGACCTCAATCCTCAACCGTCAGTCCCCGTCCTCAATCCTCAAACATCAATCCTCAACCCTCAATCTTCAATCATCAATACTCAATCTTCAATCCTCAATCCTCAATCCTCAATCCTCAATCCTCTATACTCAACATTCAATACACGACCCTCAACCATCAATCCTCAATACTCAACCATCAATCCTCAATACTCAACCATCAATCCTCAATTCTCAATACTCAATAGAATATCCTGAATTCCCATGATTCAATACTCAATCCTCAATATTCAATAATCAAATCTCAATCCTCAAACATCAGCTCTCAACACTCAATCCTCAATACTCAGTCCTCTCTCTTCAATCCTACATCCTCAATCCTCAATCCTCAAGCGTCAATCCTCAATCCTTAATCCTCAGCCCTCAATCCTCAGACCACAAACCTCAATCCGGAATCCTCAATCCTGAATCCTCAATCTTCAGCCGTCAGTCCTCAACAATCAATTCTCAATCCTCAATCCTCAATCTTCAATCCTCAATCCTCAATCCACAATCCTCAATCCTCAATCTTCAATCCTCAGTACTCAATCTTCAATCCTCAGTCCTCAATCCTCAATCCTCAATCCTCAATCCTCAATCCTCAATCCTCAATCCTCAATCCTCAATCGTCAATCTTCAATCCTCAATACTCAATCTTCAATCCTCAATCCTCAATCCTCAATCGTCAATTCTCATTCTTCAGTCCTCAATACCCAATCCTCAATCTTCAATCCTCAATACTCAATCCTCAATCCTCAATCCTCAATGCTCAATCCTCAATCCTCTAACTTCAATCCTCAGTCATAAATCCTCAATCCTCAATACTCAATCCTCAATCCTCAATCTTCAATCCTCAATGCTCAATCTTCAATCCTCAATCCTCGATCCTGAATCCTCAATCCTCATTCTTCAATCCTCAATACCCGATCCTCAATCCCCAGTCCTCAATCTTCAATCCTCAATGGTCAATCCTCAATCCTCAATCCTCAGTCCTCAATCCTCAATCCTCAACCCTCAAACCTCAATCCTCAACCTTCAATCCTCAATACTCAGTATTCAATACTCAATCTTCAATCCTCAATACTCAATCCTCAATCCTCAATCCTCAATCCTCAATCCTCAATACTCATTCTTCAATCCTCAATACACAATCCTCAATCTTCAATCCTCAATCCTCAATCCTCAATTCTCAGTCCTCAATCCTCAATCCTCAGACCTCAAACATCAATACTCAACCCTCAGTCCTCGTCCTCAATACTCAATCCTCAATCCTCAAACTTCAATCCTCTTTCCCAAATCCTCAATCCTCAATCCTCAGTCCTCAATCCTCAATCGTCAATCTTCAATCCTCAATACTCAATCTTCAATCCTCAATCCCCAATCCTCAATCTCCAATAATCAATCCTCAATCCTCAATCCTCAACCCTCAATCCTCAATCCTCATTCTTCAATCCTCAATCCTCAATCCCCAATCCTCAATCCTCAATCTTCAATCCTCAATACTCAATCTTCAAACCTCAATACTCAATCCTCAATCCCCAATCCTCAATCATCAGTCCTCAAACCTCAATCCTCAATCCTCAGACCTCAATCCTCAACCGTCAGTCCCCGTCCTCAATCCTCAAACATCAATCCTCAACCCTCAATCTTCAATCATCAATACTCAATCTTCAATCCTCAATCCTCAATCCTCAATCCTCAACATTCAACACACGACCCTCAACCATCAATCCTCAATACTCCACCATCAATCCTCAATACTCAACCATCAATCCTCAATTCTCAATACTCAATAGAATATCCTGAATTCCCATGATTCAATACTCAATCCTCAATATTCAATAATCAAATCTCAATCCTCAAACATCAACTCTCAACACTCAATCCTCAATACTCAGTCCTCTGTCTTCAATCCCACATCCTCAATCCTCAATCCTCAAGCGTCAATCCTCAATCCTCAATCCTCAACCCTCAATCCTCAGACCCCAAACCTCAATCCGGAATCCTCAATCCTGAATCCTCAATCTTCAGCCGTCAGTCCTCTTCAATCAATTCTCAATCCTCAATCCTCAATCTTCAATCCTCAATCCTCAATCCGCAGTCCTCAACCTTCAATCTTCAGTCCTCAATACTCAATCTTCAATCCTCAATCCTCAATCCTCAATCCTCAATCCTCAATCCTCAATACTCAATCCTCAATCCTCAATCATCAATCGTCAATCTTCAATCCTCAATACTCAGTATTCAATACTCAATCCTCAATCTTCAATCCTCAATCTTCAATCCTCAATCCTCAATCCTCAATCCTCAATCCTCATTCTTCAATCCTCAATCCTCAATCCCCAATCCTCAATCCTCAATCTTCAATCCTCAATCCTCAATCTTCAATCCTCAATCCTCAATCGTCAATCTTCAATCCTCAATACTCAATCTTCAATCCTCAATCCTCATTCCTCAATCCTCATTCTTCAATCCTCAATACCCAATCCTCAATCTTCAATCCTCAATCCTCAATCCTCAATTCTCAGTCCTCAATCCTCTGTCCTCAGTCCTCAAACCTCAATCCTCAACTCTCAGCCCTCATCCTCAATGATCAATCCTCAATCCTCAATCCTCAATCTTCAATCCTCAATACTCAATCTTCAATCCTCAATCCTCTGTCCTCAATCTTCAATCCTCAATGCTCAATCCTCAATCCTCAATCCTCAGTCCTCAATCCTCAATCTTCAATCCTCAAACCTCAATCCTCAACCGTCAGTCCTCGTCCTCAAACCTCAAACCTCAATCCTCAATCCTCAATCTTCAATCATCAATACTCAATCTTCAATACTCAATCCTCAATCCTCAATCCCCAATCCTCAATCCTCAATCCTCAATCCTCAATACTCATTCTTCAATCCTCAATACACAATCCTCAATCTTCAATCCTCAATCCTCAATCCTCAATTCTCAGTCCTCAATCCTCAATCCTCAGACCTCAGACGTCAATACTCAACCCTCAGTCCTCGTCCTCAATCCACAACCCTCAATCCTCAATTCTCAGTCCTCAAACCTCAATCCTCAATCCTCAGACCTCAATCCTCAACCGTCAGTCCCCGTCCTCAATCCTCAAACATCAATCCTCAACCCTCAATCTTCAATCATCAATACTCAATCTTCAATCCTCAATCCCGAATCCTCAATCCTCAATCCTCAATCCTCAATCTTGTATCCTCAATCCTCAACCCTCAATCCTCAATCCTCAATCCTCAATCTTCAATCATCAATACTCAATCTTCAATCCTCAATCCTCAATCCTCAATCCCCAATCCTCAATCCTCAATCCTCAACCCTCAATCCTGAATCTTCAATCCTCAATCCTCAATCGTCAATCTTCAATCCTCAATACTCAATCTTCAATCCTCAATCCTCAATCCTCAATCCTCAATCCTCATTCTTCAATCCTCAATACACAATCCTCAATCTTCAATCCTCAATCCTCAATCCTCAATTCTCAGTCCTCAATCCTTAATCCTCAGACCTCAAACATCAATACTCAACCCTCAGTCCTCGTCCTCAATACTCAATCCTCAGTCCTCAAACTTCAATCCTCTGTCCCAAATCCTCAATCCTCAATCCTCAATCCTCAATCCTCAATCGTCAATCTTCAATCCTCAATCCTCAATCCTCAATCCTCAATCCTCATCCTTCAATCCTCAATACCCAATCCTCAGTCTTCAATCCTCAATCCTCAAACCTCAATCCGGAATCCTCAATCCTGAATCCTCAATCTTCAGCCGTCAGTCCTCAAGAATCAATTCTCAATCCACAATCCTCAATCCTCAATCCTCAATCCTCAGCCCTCATCCTCAATCCTCAATCCTCAATCCTCAATCCACAATCTTCAATCCTCAATACTCAACCTTCAATAATCAATCCTCAATCCTCAATCCTCAATACTCAATACTCAATCGTCAATCCTCAATCCCCAATCCTCAATCTCCAATAATCAATCGTCAATCCTCAATCCTCAACCCTCAATCCTCAATCCTCAATCCTCATTCTTCAATCCTCAATCCTCAATCCCCAATCCTCAATCCTCAATCTTCAATCCTCAATACTCAATCTTCAAACCTCAATCCTCAATCCTCAATCCCCAATCCTCAATCCTCAGTCCTCAAACCTCAATCCTCAATCCTCAGACCTCAATCCTCAACCGTCAGTCCCCGTCCTCAATCCTCAAACATCAATCCTCAACCCTCAATCTTCAATCATCAATACTCAATCTTCAATCCTCAATCCTCAATCCTCAATCCTCAACATTCAACACACGACCCTCAACCATCAATCCTCAATACTCAACCATCAATCCTCAATACTCAACCATCAATCCTCAATTCTCAATACTCAATAGAATATCCTGAATTCCCATGATTCAATACTCAATCCTCAATATTCAATAATCAAATCTCAATCCTCAAACATCAACTCTCAACACTCAATCCTCAATACTCAGCCCTCTCTCTTCAATCCTACATCCTCAATCCTCAATCCTCAAGCGTCAATCCTCAATCCTCAACCCTCAATCCTCAGACCCCAAACCTCAATCCGGAATCCTCAATCCTGAATCCTCAATCTTCAGCCGTCAGTCCTCTACAATCAATTCTCAATCCTCAATCCTCAATCTTCAATCCTCAATCCTCAATCCGCAGTCCTCAACCTTCAATCTTCAGTCCTCAATACTCAATCTTCAATCCTCAATCCTCAATCCTCAATCCTCAATCCTCAATCCTCAATACTCAATCCTCAATCCTGAATCATCAATCGTCAATCTTCAATCCTCAATACTCAGTATTCAATACTCAATCCTCAATCTTCAATCCTCAATCTTCAATCCTCAATCCTCAATCCTCAATCCTCAATCCTCATTCTTCAATCCTCAATACTCAATCCCCAATCCTCAATCCTCAGTCTTCAATCCTCAATCCTCAATCTTCAATCCTCAATCCTCAATCGTCAATATTCAATCCTCAATACTCAATCTTCAATCCTCAATCCTCAATCCTCAATCCTCAATCCTCATTCTTCAATCCTCAACCGTCAGTCCTCGTCCTCAAACCTCAACCCTCAATCCTCAATCCTCAATCTTCAATCATCAATCCTCAATCCTCAATCCTCAATCCTCAATCTTCAATCCTCAATCCTCAATCGTGAATCTTCAATCCTCAATACTCAATCTTCAATCCTCAATCCTCAATCCTCAATCCTCAATCCTCATTCTTCAATCCTCAATACACAGTCCTCAATCTTCAATCCTCAATCTTCAATCCTCAATTATCAGTCCTCAATCCTCAATCCTCAGACCTCAAACATCAATACTCAACCCTCAGTCCTCGTCCTCAATCCACAACCCTCAATCCACAATTCTCAGTCCTCAAACCTCAATCCTCAATCCTCAGACCTCAATCCTCAACCGTCAGTCCCCGTCCTCAATCCTCAAGCATCAATCCTCAACCCTCAATCTTCAATCATCAATCCTCAATCCCCAATCCTCAATCCTCAATCCTCAACCCTCAATCCTGAATCTTCAATCCTCAATCCTCAATCGTCAATCTTCAATCCTCAATACCCAATCTTCAATCCTCAATCCTCAATCCTCAATCCTCAATCCTCATTCTTCAATCCTCAATACACAATCCTCAATCTTCAATCCTCAATCCTCAATCCTCAATTCTCAGTCCTCAATCCTCAATCCTCAGACCTCAAACATCAATACTCAACCCTCAGTCCTCGTCCTCAATACTCAATCCTCAATCCTCAAACTTCAATCCTCAGTCCCAAATCCCCAATCCTCAATCCTCAATCCTCAATCATCAATCGTCAATCTTCAATCCTCAATACTCAATCTTCAATCCTCAATCCTCAATCCTCAATCGTCAATCCTCATTCTTCACTCCTCAATACCCAATCCTCAATCTTCAATCCTCAATACTCAATCCTCAATCTTCAGTACTCAATCCTCAACCCTCAAACTTCAATCCTCAGTCCCAAATCCTCAATCCTCAATACTCAATCCTCAATCCTCAATCCTCAATCCTGAATCCTCAATCCTCATTCTTCAATCCTCAATACCCGATCCTCAATCCCCAGTCCTCAATCTTCAATCCTCAATGGTCAGTCCTCAATCCTCAATCCTCAGTCCTCAATCCTCAATCCTCAACCCTCAAACGTCAATCCTCAACCGTCAGTACTCGTCCTCAATCGTCAACACTCAATCCTCAATCCTCAATCTTCAATCCTCAATACTCAATATTCAATACTCAATCTTCAATCTTCAATCCTCAATCTTCAATCCTCAATCCTCAATCCTCAATCCTCAATCCTCATCCTTTAATCCTCAATACCCAATCCTCAGTCTTCAATCCTCAATCCCCAAACCTCAATCCGGAATCCTCAATCCTGAATCCTCAATCTTCAGCCGTCTGTCCTCAAGAATCAATTCTCAATCCACAATCCTCAATCCTCAATCCTCAATCCTCAGCCCTCATCCTCAATCCTCAATCCTCAATCCTCAATCCACAATCTTCAATCCTCAATACTCAACCTTCAATAATCAATCCTCAATCCTCAATCCTCAATACTCAATACTCAATCGTCAATCCTCAATCCCCAATCCTCAATCTCCAATAATCAATCGTCAATCCTCAATCCTCAACCCTCAATCCTCAATCCTCAATCCTCATTCTTCAATCCTCAATCCTCAATCCCCAATCCTCAATCCTCAATCTTCAATCCTCAATACTCAATCTTCAAACCTCAATCCTCAATCCTCAATCCCCAATCCTCAACCCTCAGTCCTCAAACCTCAATCCTCAATCCTCAGACCTCAATCCTCAACCGTCAGTCCACGTCCTCAATCCTCAAACATCAATTCTCAACCCTCAATCTTCAATCATCAATACTCAATCTTCAATCCTCAATCCTCAATCCTCAATCCTCAACACTCAACACACGACCTTCAACCATCAATCCTCAATACTCAACCATCAATCCTCAATACTCAACCATCAATCCTCAATTCTCAATACTCAATAGAATATCCTGAATTCCCATGATTCAATACTCAATACTCAATATTCAATAATCAAATCTCAATCCTCAAACATCAACTCTCAACACTCAATCCTCAATACTCAGTCCTCTCTCTTCAATCCTACATCCTCAATCCTCAATCCTCAAGCGTCAATCCTCAATCCTCAACCCTCAATCCTCAGACCCCAAACCTCAATCCGGAATCCTCAATCCTGAATCCTCAATCTTCAGCCGTCAGTCCTCTACAATCAATTCTCAATCCTCAATCCTCAATCTTCAATCCTCAATCCTCAATCCGCAGTCCTCAACCTTCAATCTTCAGTCCTCAATACTCAATCTTCAATCCTCAATCCTCAATCCTCAATCCTCAATCCTCAATCCTCAATACTCAATCCGCAATCCTCAATCATCAATCGTCAATCTTCAATCCTCAATACTCAGTATTCAATACTCAATCCTCAATCTTCAATCCTCAATCTTCAATCCTCAATCCTCAATCCTCAATCCTCAATCCTCATTCTTCAATCCTCAATCCTCAATCCCCAATCCTCAATCCTCAGTCTTCAATCCTCAATACTCAATCTTCAATCCTCAATCCTCAATCGTCAATCTTCAATCCTCAATACTCAATCTTCAATCCTCAATCCTCAATCCTCAATCCTCTATCCTCATTCTTCAATCCTCAACCGTCAGTCCTCGTCCTCAAACCTCAACCCTCAATCCTCAATCCTCAATCTTCAATCATCAATCCTCAATCCTCAATCCTCAATCCTCAATCTTCAATCCTCAATCCTCAATCGTGAATCTTCAATCCTCAATACTCAATCTTCAATCCTCAATCCTCAATCCTCAATCCTCAATCCTCATTCTTCAATCCTCAATACACAGTCCTCAATCTTCAATCCTCAATCTTCAATCCTCAATTATCAGTCCTCAATCCTCAATCGTCAGACCTCAAACATCAATACTCAACCCTCAGTCCTCGTCCTCAATCCACAACCCTCAATCCACAATACTCAGTCCTCAAACCTCAATCCTCAATCCTCAGACCTCAATCCTCAACCGTCAGTCCCCGTCCTCAATCCTCAAGCATCAATCCTCAACCCTCAATCTTCAATCATCAATACTCAATCTTCAATCTTCAATCATCAATCCTCAATCCTCAATCCTCAATACTCATTCTTCAATCCCCAATACCCAATCCTCAATCTTCAATCCTCAATCCTTAATCCTCAATTCTCAATCCTCAATCCTCAATCCTCAGACATAAAACATCAATACTCAACCATCAATCCTCGTCCTCAATGCACAACCCTCAATCCTCGATCCTGAAACTTCAATCATCAATATTCAATCTTCAATCCTCAATCCTCAATCCTCAATACTCAATCCTCAATCCTCAATGTTCAATCCTCAATACCCAATCCTCAATCTTCAATCCTCAATCCTCAATCCTCAATCCTCAATCCTCAATCCTCAATCCTCAATCCTCAGTCCTCGAACCTCAATCCAGAATCCTCAATCCTGAATCCTCAGTCTTTAGCCCTCAGTCCTCAACAATCAGTTGTCAATCCTCAATCCTCAATAGAATATCCTGAATTCACAGGTTTCAATAGTCAATACTCAACCTGCAATCTTCAAATCTCTATCCACAAACATCAATTCTCATCACACAACCCTCAACACTCAGTCCCCAATCCTCAGTCTTCAATCCTCAATCCTCAACCCTCAATCCTCAATTATCAATCTTCATTCCTCAATACTCTATCTTCAATCCGCAATCCTCAATCCTCGGTCCTCAATCCTCAATCCTCAATCTCCAATCCTGAATACTCAATCTTCAATCCTCGATCCTCAATACTCAATCCTCAATCCTCAATCCTCATCCTTCAATCCTCAATACCCAATCCTCAATCTTCAATCGTTAATCCTCAATCCTCAATTCTCAGCCCTCAAACCTCAGTCCTCAGTCCTCAAACCTGAATCCTCAAACCTCAGCCCTCATCATCAATCCTCAATCCTCAATCCTCAATCCTTAATCTTCAATCCTCAATACTCAATATTCAATCCTCAATCCTCAGTCCTCAAATCTCTATTCTGAATCCTCAATCGTGCATCCTGAATCTTTAGCCCTCAGTCCTCAACAATCAGTTGTCAATCCTCAATCCTGAATAGAATATCCTCAATTCACAGGTTTCAATAGTCAATACTCAACCTGCAATCTTCAAATCTCTATCCACAAACACCAATTCTCATCACTCAACCCTCAACACTCAGTCCCCAATCCTCAGTCTTCAATCCCCAATCCTCAACCCTCAATCCTCAATTATCAATCTTCATTCCTCAATACTCTATCTTCAATCCGCAATCCTCAATCCTCGGTCCTCAATCCTCAATCCTCAATCTCCAATCCTGAATACTCAATCTTCAATCCTCGATCCTCAATCCTCAATCCTCAATCCTCAATCCTCATTCTTCAATCCTCAATACCCAATCCTCAATCTTCAATCGTTAATCCTCAATCCTCAATTCTCAGCCCTCAAACCTCAGTCCTCAGTCCTCAAACCTGAATCCTCAAACCTCAGCCCTCATCATCAATCCTCAATCCTCAATCCCCAATCCTTAATCTTCAATCCTCAATACTCAAAATTCAATCCTCAATCCTCAGTCCTCAAATCTCTATTCTTAATCCTCAATCCTGCATCCTCAATCCTCAGCACTCAGTCCTCAACAATCAGTTGTCAATCCTCAATCCCCAATAGAATATCCTCAATTCACAGTTTTGAATACTCAATACTCAATCTGCATTCCTCAAATCTCTATCCAGAAACATCAATTCTCATCACTCAACCCTGAACGCTCAGTCCTCAATGTTCAGTCCTCAATCCTCAATTCTCAGTCTTCAATCCTCAATACTGAATCTTCAACCCTCAATCCTCAATCCTCAATCCTCAATCCTCAATCCTCAATCCTCAATCCTCAGTAATCAATCCTCAATCTTCAATACTCAATCGTCAATCCTCATTCCTCAATCCTCAATCCTCAATCCTCGTTCCTCAAACCTCAATCCTCAACCCTCAGTACTCACACTCAATTCTCAATTCTCAATCCTCAATCCTCAATCCTTAATCCTCAATCTTCAATCCTCAGACTTCAAACATCATTACTCAACCCTCAGACCTCGTCCTCAATCCACAACCCTCAATCCTCAATCCTCAATATTCGATCATTAACATTCAATCTTCAATCCTCAATCCTCAATCCTCAACCCTCAATCCTCAATGTTCAATCCTCAATACCAAATCCTCAGTCTTCAATCCTCAATTATCAGTCCTCAATCCTCAATCCTCAGACCTCAAACATCAATACTCAACCCTCAGTCCTCGTCCTCAATCCACAACCCTCAATCCACAATACTCAGTCCTCAAACCTCAATCCTCAATCCTCAGACCTCAATCCTCAACCGTCAGTCCCCGTCCTCAATCCTCAAGCATCAATCCTCAACCCTCAATCTTCAATCATCAATACTCAATCTTCAATCCTCAATCCTCAATCCTCAATCCTCAACATTCAACACACGAACCTCAACCATCAATCCTCAATACTCAACCATCAATCCTCAATACTCAACCATCAATACTCAATTCTCAATACTCAGTAGAATATCCTGAATTCCCATGATTCAATACTCAATCCTCAATATTCAATAATCAAATCTCAATCCTCAAACATCAACTCTCAACACTCAATCCTCAATACTCAGTCCTCTCTCTTCAATCCTACATACTCAATCCTCAATCCTCAAGCGTCAATCCTCAATCCTCAATCCTCAACCCTCAATCCTCAGTCCTCTAACCTCAATCCGGAATCCTCAATCCTGAATCCTCAATCTTCAGCCGTCAGTCCTCAACAATCAATTCTCATTCTTCACTCCTCAATACCCAATCCTCAATCTTCAATCCTCAATCCTCAATCCTCAATCCTCAATCCTCAATCCTCAATCCTCAATCTTCAATCCCCAGTCCCAAATCCTCAATCTTCAATACACAATCCTCAATCCTCAATCTTCAATCCTCAATACACAATCTTCAATCATCAATCCTCAATCCTCAATCCTCAATACTCATTCTTCAATCCCCAATACCCAATCCTCAGTCTTCAATCCTCAATCCTCAACCCTCAATCCTCAATTATCAATCTTCATGCCTCAATACTCTATCTTCAATCCGCAATCGTCAATCCTCGGTCCTCAATCCTCAATCCTCAATCTCCAATCCTGAATACTCAATCTTCAATCCTCGATCCTCAATCCTTAATCTTCAATCCTCAATACTCAATATTCAATCCTCAATCCTCAGTCCTCAAATCTCTATTCTGAATCCTCAATCGTGCATCCTGAATCTTTAGCCCTCAGTCCTCAACAATCAGTTGTCAATCCTCAATCCTGAATAGAATATCCTCAATTCACAGGTTTCAATAGTCAATACTCAACCTGCAATCTTCAAATCTCTATCCACAAACACCAATTCTCATCACTCAACCCTCAACACTCAGTCCCCAATCCTCAGTCTTCAATCCCCAATCCTCAACCCTCAATCCTCAATTATCAATCTTCATTCCTCAATACTCTATCTTCAATCCGCAATCCTCAATCCTCGGTCCTCAATCCTCAATCCTCAATCTCCAATCCTGAATACTCAATCTTCAATCCTCGATCCTCAATCCTCAATCCTCAATCCTCAATCCTCATTCTTCAATCCTCAATACCCAATCCTCAATCTTCAATCGTTAATCCTCAATCCTCAATTCTCAGCCCTCAAACCTCAGTCCTCAGTCCTCAAACCTGAATCCTCAAACCTCAGCCCTCATCATCAATCCTCAATCCTCAATCCCCAATCCTTAATCTTCAATCCTCAATACTCAAAATTCAATCCTCAATCCTCAGTCCTCAAATCTCTATTCTTAATCCTCAATCCTGCATCCTCAATCCTCAGCACTCAGTCCTCAACAATCAGTTGTCAATCCTCAATCCCCAATAGAATATCCTCAATTCACAGTTTTGAATACTCAATACTCAATCTGCATTCCTCAAATCTCTATCCAGAAACATCAATTCTCATCACTCAACCCTGAACGCTCAGTCCTCAATGTTCAGTCCTCAATCCTCAATTCTCAGTCTTCAATCCTCAATACTGAATCTTCAACCCTCAATCCTCAATCCTCAATCCTCAATCCTCAATCCTCAATCCTCAATCCTCAGTAATCAATCCTCAATCTTCAATACTCAATCGTCAATCCTCATTCCTCAATCCTCAATCCTCAATCCTCGTTCCTCAAACCTCAATCCTCAACCCTCAGTACTCACACTCAATTCTCAATTCTCAATCCTCAATCCTCAATCCTTAATCCTCAATCTTCAATCCTCAGACTTCAAACATCATTACTCAACCCTCAGACCTCGTCCTCAATCCACAACCCTCAATCCTCAATCCTCAATATTCGATCATTAACATTCAATCTTCAATCCTCAATCCTCAATCCTCAACCCTCAATCCTCAATGTTCAATCCTCAATACGAAATCCTCAGTCTTCAATCCTCAATTATCAGTCCTCAATCCTCAATCCTCAGACCTCAAACATCAATACTCAACCCTCAGTCCTCGTCCTCAATCCACAACCCTCAATCCACAATACTCAGTCCTCAAACCTCAATCCTCAATCCTCAGACCTCAATCCTCAACCGTCAGTCCCCGTCCTCAATCCTCAAACATCAATCCTCAACCCTCAATCTTCAATCATCAATACTCAATCTTCAATCCTCAATCCTCAATCCTCAATCCTCAACATTCAACACACGACCCTCAACCATCAATCCTCAATACTCAACCATCAATCCTCAATACTCAACCATCAATCCACAATTCTCAATACTCAATAGAATATCCTGAATTCCCATGATTCAATACTCAATCCTCAATATTCAATAATCAAATCTCAATCCTCAAACATCAACTCTCAACACTCAATCCTCAATACTCAGCCCTCTCTCTTCAATCCTACATCCTCAATCCTCAATCCTCAAGCGTCAATCCTCAATCCTCAACCCTCAATCCTCAGACCCCAAACCTCAATCCGGAATCCTCAATCCTGAATCCTCAATCTTCAGCCGTCAGTCCTCTACAATCAATTCTCAATCCTCAATCCTCAATCTTCAATCCTCAATCCTCAATCCGCAGTCCTCAACCTTCAATCTTCAGTCCTCAATACTCAATCTTCAATCCTCAATCCTCAATCCTCAATCCTCAATCCTCAATCCTCAATACTCAATCCTCAATCCTGAATCATCAATCGTCAATCTTCAATCCTCAATACTCAGTATTCAATACTCAATCCTCAATCTTCAATCCTCAATCTTCAATCCTCAATCCTAAATCCTCAATCCTCAATCCTCATTCTTCAATCCTCAATACTCAATCCCCAATCCTCAATCCTCAGTCTTCAATCCTCAATCCTCAATCTTCAATCCTCAATCCTCAATCGTCAATCTTCAATCCTCAATACTCAATCCTCAATCCTCAATCCTCAATCCTCAATCCTCAATCCTCATTCTTCAATCCTCAACCGTCAGTCCTCGTCCTCAAACCTCAACCCTCAATCCTCAATCCTCAATCTTCAATCATCAATCCTCAATCCTCAATCCTCAATCCTCAATCTTCAATCCTCAATCCTCAATCGTGAATCTTCAATCCTCAATACTCAATCTTCAATCCTCAATCCTCAATCCTCAATCCTCAACATTCAACACACGACCCTCAACCATCAATCCTCAATACTCAACCATCAATCCTCAATACTCAACCATCAATCCTCAATTCTCAATACTCAATAGAATATCCTGAATTCCCATGATTCAATACTCAATCCTCAATATTCAATAATCATGTCTCAATCCTCAAACATCAACTCTCAACACTCAATCCTCAATACTCAGCCCTCTCTCTTCAATCCTACATCCTCAATCCTCAATCCTCAAGCGTCAATCCTCAATCCTCAACCCTCAATCCTCAGACCCCAAACCTCAATCCGGAATCCTCAATCCTGAATCCTCAATCTTCAGCCGTCAGTCCTCTACAATCAATTCTCAATCCTCAATCCTCAATCTTCAATCCTCAATCCTCAATCCGCAGTCCTCAACCTTCAATCTTCAGTCCTCAATACTCAATCTTCAATCCTCAATCCTCAATCCTCAATCCTCAATCCTCAATCCTCAATACTCAATCCTCAATCCTGAATCATCAATCGTCAATCTTCAATCCTCAATACTCAGTATTCAATACTCAATCCTCAATCTTCAATCCTCAATCTTCAATCCTCAATCCTAAATCCTCAATCCTCAATCCTCATTCTTCAATCCTCAATACTCAATCCCCAATCCTCAATCCTCAGTCTTCAATCCTCAATCCTCAATCTTCAATCCTCAATCCTCAATCGTCAATCTTCAATCCTCAATACTCAATCTTCAATCCTCAATCCTCAATCCTCAATCTTCAATCCTCATTCTTCAATCCTCAACCGTCAGTCCTCGTCCTCAAACCTCAACCCTCAATCCTCAATCCTCAATCTTCAATCATCAATCCTCAATCCTCAATCCTCAATCCTCAATCTTCAATCCTCAATCCTCAATCGTGAATCTTCAATCCTCAATACTCAATCTTCAATCCTCAATCCTCAATCCTCAATCCTCAATCCTCATTCTTCAATCCTCAATACACAGTCCTCAATCTTCAATCCTCAATCTTCAATCCTCAATTATCAGTCCTCAATCCTCAATCCTCAGACCTCAAACATCAATACTCAACCCTCAGTCCTCGTCCTCAATCCACAACCCTCAATCCACAATACTCAGTCCTCAAACCTCAATCCTCAATCCTCAGACCTCAATCCTCAACCGTCAGTCCCCGTCCTCAATCCTCAAGCATCAATCCTCAACCCTCAATCTTCAATCATCAATCCTCAATCCCCAATCCTCAATCCTCAATCCTCAACCCTCAATCCTGAATCTTCAATCCTCAATCCTCAATCGTCAATCTTCAATCCTCAATACCCAATCTTCAATCCTCAATCCTCAATCCTCAATCCTCAATCCTCATTCTTCAATCCTCAATACACAATCCTCAATCTTCAATCCTCAATCCTCAATCCTCAATTCTCAGTCCTCAATCCTCAATCCTCAGACCTCAAACATCAATACTCAACCCTCAGTCCTCGTCCTCAATACTCAATCCTCAATCCTCAAACTTCAATCCTCAGTCCCAAATCCCCAATCCTCAATCCTCAATCCTCAATCATCAATCGTCAATCTTCAATCCTCAATACTCAATCTTCAATCCTCAATCCTCAATCCTCAATCGTCAATCCTCATTCTTCACTCCTCAATACGCAATCCTCAATCTTCAATCCTCAATACTCAATCCTCAATCTTCAGTACTCAATCCTCAACCCTCAAACTTCAATCCTCAGTCCCAAATCCTCAATCCTCAATACTCAATCCTCAATCCTCAATCCTCAATCCTGAATCCTCAATCCTCATTCTTCAATCCTCAATACCCGATCCTCAATCCCCAGTCCTCAATCTTCAATTCTCAATGGTCAGTCCTCAATCCTCAATCCTCAGTCCTCAATCCTCAATCCTCAACCCTCAAACGTCAATCCTCAACCGTCAGTACTCGTCCTCAATCGTCAACACTCAATCCTCAATCCTCAATCTTCAATCCTCAATACTCAATATCCAATACTCAATCTTCAATCTTCAATCCTCAATCTTCAATCCTCAATCCTCAATCCTCAATCCTCAATCCTCATCCTTCTATCCTCAATACCCAATCCTCAGTCTTCAATCCTCAATCCCCAAACCTCAATCCGGAATCCTCAATCCTGAATCCTCAATCTTCAGCCGTCAGTCCTCAAGAATCAATTCTCAATCCACAATCCTCAATCCTCAATCCTCAATCCTCAGCCCTCATCCTCAATCCTCAATCCTCAATCCTCAATCCACAATCTTCAATCCTCAATACTCAACCTTCAATAATCAATCCTCAATCCTCAATCCTCAATACTCAATACTCAATCGTCAATCCTCAATCCCCAACCCTCAATCTCCAATAATCAATCGTCAATCCTCAATCCTCAACCCTCAATCCTCAATCCTCAATCCTCATTCTTCAATCCTCAATCCTCAATCCCCAATCCTCAATCCTCAATCTTCAATCCTCAATACTCAATCTTCAAACCTCAATCCTCAATCCTCAATCCCCAATCCTCAACCCTCAGTCCTCAAACCTCAATCCTCAATCCTCAGACCTCAATCCTCAACCGTCAGTCCACGTCCTCAATCCTCAAACATCAATCCTCAACCCTCAATCTTCAATCATCAATACTCAATCTTCAATCCTCAATCCTCAATCCTCAATCCTCAACACTCAACACACGACCTTCAACCATCAATCCTCAATACTCAACCATCAATCCTCAATACTCAACCATCAATCCTCAATTCTCAATACTCAATATTCAATAATCAAATCTCAATCCTCAAACATCAACTCTCAACACTCAATCCTCAATACTCAGTCCTCTCTCTTCAATCCTACATCCTCAATCCTCAATCCTCAAGCGTCAATCCTCAATCCTCAACCCTCAATCCTCAGACCCCAAACCTCAATCCGGAATCCTCAATCCTGAATCCTCAATCTTCAGCCGTCAGTCCTCTACAATCAATTCTCAATCCTCAATCCTCAATCTTCAATCCTCAATCCTCAATCCGCAGTCCTCAACCTTCAATCTTCAGTCCTCAATACTCAATCTTCAATCCTCAATCCTCAATCCTCAATCCTCAATCCTCAATCCTCAATACTCAATCCTCAATCCTCAATCATCAATCGTCAATTTTCAATCCTCAATACTCAGTATTCAATACTCAATCCTCAATCTTCAATCCTCAATCTTCAATCCTCAATCCTCAATCCTCAATCCTCAATCCTCATTCTTCAATCCTCAATCCTCAATCCCCAATCCTCAATCCTCAGTCTTCAATCCTCAATACTCAATCTTCAATCCTCAATCCTCAATCGTCAATCTTCAATCCTCAATACTCAATCTTCAATCCTCAATCCTCAATCCTCAATCCTCTATCCTCATTCTTCAATCCTCAACCGTCAGTCCTCGTCCTCAAACCTCAACCCTCAATCCTCAATCCTCAATCTTCAATCATCAATCCTCAATCCTCAATCCTCAATCCTCAATCTTCAATCCTCAATCCTCAATCGTGAATCTTCAATCCTCAATACTCAATCTTCAATCCTCAATCCTCAATCCTCAATCCTCAATCCTCATTCTTCAATCCTCAATACACAGTCCTCAATCTTCAATCCTCAATCTTCAATCCTCAATTATCAGTCCTCAATCCTCAATCCTCAGACCTCAAACATCAATACTCAACCCTCAGTCCTCGTCCTCAATCCACAACCCTCAATCCACAATACTCAGTCCTCAAACCTCAATCCTCAATCCTCAGACCTCAATCCTCAACCGTCAGTCCCCGTCCTCAATCCTCAAGCATCAATCCTCAACCCTCAATCTTCAATCATCAATACTCAATCTTCAATCTTCAATCATCAATCCTCAATCCTCAATCCTCAATACTCATTCTTCAATCCCCAATACCCAATCCTCAATCTTCAATCCTCAATCCTTAATCCTCAATTCTCAATCCTCAATCCTCAATCCTCAGACATAAAACATCAATACTCAACCATCAATCCTCGTCCTCAATGCACAACCCTCAATCCTCGATCCTGAAACTTCAATCATCAATATTCAATCTTCAATCCTCAATCCTCAATCCTCAATACTCAATCCTCAATCCTCAATGTTCAATCCTCAATACCCAATCCTCAATCTTCAATCCTCAATCCTCAATCCTCAATCCTCAATCCTCAATCCTCAATCCTCAATCCTCAGTCCTCGAACCTCAATCCAGAATCCTCAATCCTGAATCCTCAGTCTTTAGCCCTCAGTCCTCAACAATCAGTTGTCAATCCTCAATCCTCAATAGAATATCCTGAATTCACAGGTTTCAATAGTCAATACTCAACCTGCAATCTTCAAATCTCTATCCACAAACATCAATTCTCATCACACAACCCTCAACACTCAGTCCCCAATCCTCAGTCTTCAATCCTCAATCCTCAACCCTCAATCCTCAATTATCAATCTTCATTCCTCAATACTCTATCTTCAATCCGCAATCCTCAATCCTCGGTCCTCAATCCTCAATCCTCAATCTCCAATCCTGAATACTCAATCTTCAATCCTCGATCCTCAATACTCAATCCTCAATCCTCAATCCTCATCCTTCAATCCTCAATACCCAATCCTCAATCTTCAATCGTTAATCCTCAATCCTCAATTCTCAGCCCTCAAACCTCAGTCCTCAGTCCTCAAACCTGAATCCTCAAACCTCAGCCCTCATCATCAATCCTCAATCCTCAATCCTCAATCCTTAATCTTCAATCCTCAATACTCAATATTCAATCCTCAATCCTCAGTCCTCAAATCTCTATTCTGAATCCTCAATCGTGCATCCTGAATCTTTAGCCCTCAGTCCTCAACAATCAGTTGTCAATCCTCAATCCTGAATAGAATATCCTCAATTCACAGGTTTCAATAGTCAATACTCAACCTGCAATCTTCAAATCTCTATCCACAAACACCAATTCTCATCACTCAACCCTCAACACTCAGTCCCCAATCCTCAGTCTTCAATCCCCAATCCTCAACCCTCAATCCTCAATTATCAATCTTCATTCCTCAATACTCTATCTTCAATCCGCAATCCTCAATCCTCGGTCCTCAATCCTCAATCCTCAATCTCCAATCCTGAATACTCAATCTTCAATCCTCGATCCTCAATCCTCAATCCTCAATCCTCAATCCTCATTCTTCAATCCTCAATACCCAATCCTCAATCTTCAATCGTTAATCCTCAATCCTCAATTCTCAGCCCTCAAACCTCAGTCCTCAGTCCTCAAACCTGAATCCTCAAACCTCAGCCCTCATCATCAATCCTCAATCCTCAATCCCCAATCCTTAATCTTCAATCCTCAATACTCAAAATTCAATCCTCAATCCTCAGTCCTCAAATCTCTATTCTTAATCCTCAATCCTGCATCCTCAATCCTCAGCACTCAGTCCTCAACAATCAGTTGTCAATCCTCAATCCCCAATAGAATATCCTCAATTCACAGTTTTGAATACTCAATACTCAATCTGCATTCCTCAAATCTCTATCCAGAAACATCAATTCTCATCACTCAACCCTGAACGCTCAGTCCTCAATGTTCAGTCCTCAATCCTCAATTCTCAGTCTTCAATCCTCAATACTGAATCTTCAACCCTCAATCCTCAATCCTCAATCCTCAATCCTCAGTAATCAATCCTCAATCTTCAATACTCAATCGTCAATCCTCATTCCTCAATCCTCAATCCTCAATCCTCGTTCCTCAAACCTCAATCCTCAACCCTCAGTACTCACACTCAATTCTCAATTCTCAATCCTCAATCCTCAATCCTTAATCCTCAATCTTCAATCCTCAGACTTCAAACATCATTACTCAACCCTCAGACCTCGTCCTCAATCCACAACCCTCAATCCTCAATCCTCAATATTCGATCATTAACATTCAATCTTCAATCCACAATCCTCAATCCTCAACCCTCAATCCTCAATGTTCAATCCTCAATACCAAATCCTCAGTCTTCAATCCTCAATTATCAGTCCTCAATCCTCAATCCTCAGACCTCAAACATCAATACTCAACCCTCAGTCCTCGTCCTCAATCCACAACCCTCAATCCACAATACTCAGTCCTCAAACCTCAATCCTCAATCCTCAGACCTCAATCCTCAACCGTCAGTCCCCGTCCTCAATCCTCAAGCATCAATCCTCAACCCTCAATCTTCAATCATCAATACTCAATCTTCAATCCTCAATCCTCAATCCTCAATCCTCAACATTCAACACACGAACCTCAACCATCAATCCTCAATACTCAACCATCAATCCTCAATACTCAACCATCAATCCTCAATTCTCAATACTCAGTAGAATATCCTGAATTCCCATGATTCAATACTCAATCCTCAATATTCAATAATCAAATCTCAATCCTCAAACATCAACTCTCAACACTCAATCCTCAATACTCAGTCCTCTCTCTTCAATCCTACATACTCAATCCTCAATCCTCAAGCGTCAATCCTCAATCCTCAATCCTCAACCCTCAATCCTCAGTCCTCAAACCTCAATCCGGAATCCTCAATCCTGAATCCTCAATCTTCAGCCGTCAGTCCTCAACAATCAATTCTCATTCTTCACTCCTCAATACCCAATCCTCAATCTTCAATCCTCAATCCTCAATCCTCAATCCTCAATCCTCAATCCTCCATCCTCAATCTTCAATCCCCAGTCCCAAATCCTCAATCTTCAATACACAATCCTCAATCCTCAATCTTCAATCCTCAATACTCAATCTTCAATCATCAATCCTCAATCCTCAATCCTCAATACTCATTCTTCAATCCCCAATACCCAATCCTCAATCTTCAATCCTCAATCCTTAATCCTCAATTCTCAATCCTCAATCCTCAATCCTCAGACATAAAACATCAATACTCAACCATCAATCCTCGTCCTCAATCCACAACCCTCAATCCTCGATCCTGAAACTTCAATCATCAATATTCAATCTTCAATCCTCAATCCTCAATCCTCAATACTCAATCCTCAATCCTCAATGTTCAATCCTCAATACCCAATCCTCAATCTTCAATCCTCAATCCTCAATCCTCAATCCTCAATCCTCAATCCTCAATCACCAATCGTCAGTCCTCAAACCTCAATCCAGAATCCTCAATCCTGAATCCTCAGTCTTTAGCCCTCAGTCCTCAACAATCAGTTGTCAATCCTCAATCCTCAATAGAATATCCTCAATTCACAGGTTTCAATAGTCAATACTCAACCTGCAATCTTCAAATCTCTATCCACAAACATCAATTCTCATCACTCAAACCTCAACACTCAGTCCCCAATCCTCAGTCTTCAATCCCCAATCCTCAACCCTCAATCCTCAATTATCAATCTTCATTCCTCAATACTCTATCTTCAATCCGCAATCCTCAATCCTCGGTCCTCAATCCTCAATCCTCAATCTCCAATCCTGAATACTCAATCTTCAATCCTCGATCCTCAATACTCAATCCTCAATCCTCAATCCTCATCCTTCAATCCTCAATACCCAATCCTAAATCTTCAATCGTTAATCCTCAATCCTCAATTCTCAGCCCTCAAACCTCAGTCCTCAGTCCTCAAACCTGAATCCTCAAACCTCAGCCCTCATCATCAATCCTCAATCTTCAATCCTCAATCCTTAATCTTCAATCCTCAGTACTCAATATTCAATCCTCAATCCTCAGTCCTCAAATCTCTATTCTGAATCCTCAATCCTGCATCCTCAATCCTTAGCACTCAGTCCTCAACAATCAGTTGTCAATCCTCAATCCCCAATAGAATATCCTCAATTCGCAGTTTTCAATACTCAATACTCAATCTGCATTCCTCAAATCTCTATCCAGAAACATCAATTCTCATCACTCAACCCTGAACGCTCAGTCCTCAATGTTCAGTCCTCAATCCTCAATTCTCAATCTTCAATCCTCAATACTGAATCTTCAACCCTCAATCCTCAATCCTCAATCCTCAATCCTCAATCCTCAATCCTCAATCCTCAGTAATCAATCCTCAATCTTCAATACTCAATCGTCAATCCTCATTCCTCAATCCTCAATCCTCAATCCTCGTTCCTCAAACCTCAATCCTCAACCCTCAGTACTCACACTCAATTCTCAATTCTCAATCCTCAATCCTCAATCCTTAATCCTCTATCTTCAATCCTCAGACTTCAAACATCAATACTCAACCCTCAGACCTCGTCCTCAATCCACAACCCTCAATCCTCAATCCTCAATATTCAATC
The DNA here is from genome assembly GCF_051401765.1 of Calliopsis andreniformis. Lineage (NCBI taxonomy): Eukaryota > Metazoa > Arthropoda > Insecta > Hymenoptera > Andrenidae > Calliopsis > Calliopsis andreniformis. Next base: position 191,754 of record NW_027480613.1, on the reverse strand, counting down.
ATTAACATTCAATCTTCAATCCTCAATCCTCAATCCTCAACCCTCAATCCTCAATGTTCAATCCTCAATACCCAATCCTCAGTCTTCAATCCTCAATCCTCAATCCTCAATCCTCAATCCTCAGACCTCAAACCTCAATCCTGAATCCTCAATCCTGAATCCTCAATCCTGATTCCTCAATCTTCAGCCCTGAGTCCTCAACAATCAGTTGTCAATCCTCAATCCTGAATAGAATATCCTCAATTCACAGCTTTCAATACTCAATACTCTATCTGCAATCTTCAAATCTCTATCCACAAACATCAATACTCATCACTCAACACTCAACACTCCGTTCCCAGTCCTCAATCTTCAATCCTCAATCCTCGATCCTCAATCCTCAATCCTCAATTTTCTATCCTCAATACTCAATCTTCAATCCTCAATGCTCAATCCTCAATCCTCAATTCTCAATCCTCAATCGTCAATCTTCAATCCTCAATACTCAATCTTCAATCCTCAATACTCAATCCTCATTCCTCAATCCTCATTCTTCAATCCTCAATACCCAATCCTCAATCTTCAATCCTCAATTATCAATCTTCATTCCTCAATACTCTATCTTCAATCCGCAATCCTCAATCCTCGGTCCTCAATCCTCAATCCTCACTCTCCAATCCTGAATACTCAATCTTCAATCCTCGATCCTCAATCCTCAATCCTCAATCCTCAATCCTCATTCTTCAATCCTCAATACCCAATCCTCAACCTTCAATCGTTAATCCTCAATCCTCAATTCTCAGCCCTCAAACCTCAGTCCTCAGTCCTCAAACCTGAATCCTCAAACCTCAGCCCTCATCATCAATCCTCAATCCTCAATCCCCAATCCTTAATCTTCAATCCTCAATACTCAAAATTCAATCCTCAATCCTCAGTCCTCAAATCTCTATTCTTAATCCTCAATCCTGCATCCTCAATCCTCAGCACTCAGTCCTCAACAATCAGTTGTCAATCCTCAATCCCCAATAGAATATCCTCAATTCACAGTTTTGAATACTCAATACTCAATCTGCATTCCTCAAATCTCTATCCAGAAACATCAATTCTCATCACTCAACCCTGAACGCTCAGTCCTCAATGTTCAGTCCTCAATCCTCAATTCTCAGTCTTCAATCCTCAATACTGAATCTTCAACCCTCAATCCTCAATCCTCAATCCTCAGTAATCAATCCTCAATCTTCAATACTCAATCGTCAATCCTCATTCCTCAATCCTCAATCCTCAATCCTCGTTCCTCAAACCTCAATCCTCAACCCTCAGTACTCACACTCAATTCTCAATTCTCAATCCTCAATCCTCAATCCTTAATCCTCAATCTTCAATCCTCAGACTTCGAACATCATTACTCAACCCTCAGACCTCGTCCTCAATCCACAACCCTCAATCCTCAATCCTCAATATTCGATCATTAACATTCAATCTTCAATCCTCAATCCTCAATCCTCAACCCTCAATCCTCAATGTTCAATCCTCAATACCAAATACTCAGTCTTCAATCCTCAATTATCAGTCCTCAATCCTCAATCCTCAGACCTCAAACATCAATACTCAACCCTCAGTCCTCGTCCTCAATCCACAACCCTCAATCCACAATACTCAGCCCTCAAACCTCAATCCTCAATCCTCAGACCTCAATCCACAACCGTCAGTCCCTGTCCTCAATCCTCAAGCATCAATCCTCAACCCTCAATCTTCAATCATCAATACTCAATCTTCAATCCTCAATCCTCAATCCTCAACATTCAACACACGAACCTCAACCATCAATCCTCAATACTCAACCATCAATCCTCAATACTCAACCATCAATCCTCAATTCTCAATACTCAGTAGAATATCCTGAATTCCCATGATTCAATACTCAATCCTCAATATTCAATAATCAAATTTCAATCCTCAAACATCAACTCTCAACACTCAATCCTCAATACTCAGTCCTCTCTCTTCAATCCTACATACTCAATCCTCAATCCTCAAGCGTCAATCCTCAATCCTCAATCCTCAACCCTCAACCCTCAGTCCTCAAACCTCAATCCGGAATCCTCAATCCTGAATCCTCAATCTTCAGCCGTCAGTCCTCAACAATCAATTCTCATTCTTCACTCCTCAATACCCAATCCTCAATCTTCAATCCTCAATCCTCAATCCTCAATCCTCAATCCTCAATCCTCCATCCTCAATCTTCAATCCCCAGTCCCAAATCCTCAATCTTCAATACACAATCCTCAATCCTCAATCTTCAATCCTCAATACTCAATCTTCAATCATCAATCCTCAATCCTCAATCCTCAATACTCATTCTTCAATCCCCAATACCCAATCCTCAATCTTCAATCCTCAATCCTTAATCCTCAATTCTCAATCCTCAATCCTCAATCCTCAGACATAAAACATCAATACTCAACCATCAATCCTCGTCCTCAATCCACAACCCTCAATCCTCGATCCTGAAACTTCAATCATCAATATTCAATCTTCAATCCTCAATCCTCAATCCTCAATACTCAATCCTCAATCCTCAATGTTCAAATCCTCAATACCCAATCCTCAATCTTCAATCCTCAATCCTCAATCCTCAATCCTCAATCCTCAATCCTCAATCATCAATCCTCATTCTTCAATCCTCAATACCCAATCCTAAATCTTCAATCGTTAATCCTCAATCCTCAATTCTCAGCCCTCAAACCTCAGTCCTCAGTCCTCAAACCTGAATCCTCAAACCTCAGCCCTCATCATCAATCCTCAATCTTCAATCCTCAATCCTTAATCTTCAATCCTCAGTACTCAATATTCAATCCTCAATCCTCAGTCCTCAAATCTCTATTCTGAATCCTCAATCCTGCATCCTCAATCCTCAGCACTCAGTCCTCAACAATCAGTTGTCAATCCTCAATCCCCAATAGAATATCCTCAATTCGCAGTTTTCAATACTCAATACTCAATCTGCATTCCTCAAATCTCTATCCAGAAACATCAATTCTCATCACTCAACCCTGAACGCTCAGTCCTCAATGTTCAGTCCTCAATCCTCAATTCTCAATCTTCAATCCTCAATACTGAATCTTCAACCCTCAATCCTCAATCCTCAATCCTCAATCCTCAATCCTCAATCCTCAATCCTCAGTAATCAATCCTCAATCTTCAATACTCAATCGTCAATCCTCATTCCTCATTCCTCAATCCTCAATCCTCGTTCCTCAAACCTCAATCCTCAACCCTCAGTACGCACACTCAATTCTCAATTCTCAATCCTCAATCCTCAATCCTTAATCCTCTATCTTCAATCCTCAGACTTCAAACATCAATACTCAACCCTCAGACCTCGTCCTCAATCCACAACCCTCAATCCTCAATCCTCAATATTCAATCATTAACATTCAATCTTCAATCCTCAATCCTCAATCCTCAACCCTCAATCCTCAATGTTCAATCCTCAATACCCAATCCTCAGTCTTCAATCCTCAATCCTCAATCCTCAATCCTCAATCCTCAGACCTCAAACCTCAATCCTGAATCCTCAATCCTGAATCCTCAATCCTGATTCCTCAATCTTCAGCCCTGAGTCCTCAACAATCAGTTGTCAATCCTCAATCCTGAATAGAATATCCTCAATTCACAGCTTTCAATACTCAATACTCTATCTGCAATCTTCAAATCTCTATACACAAACATCAATACTCATCACTCAACACTCAACACTCCGTTCCCAGTCCTCAATCTTCAATCCTCAATCCTCGATCCTCAATCCTCAATCCTCAATTTTCTATCCTCAATACTCAATCTTCAATCCTCAATCTTCAATCCTCAATACTCAATCTTCAATCCTCAATCCTCTGTCCTCAATCTTCAATCCTCAATGCTCAATCCTCAATCCTCAATCCTCAGTCCTCAATCCTCAATCCTCAATCCTCAATCCTCAAACCTCAATCCTCAACCGTCAGTCCTCGTCCTCAAACCTCAAACCTCAATCCTCAATCCTCAATCTTCAATCATCAATACTCAATCTTCAATACTCAATCCTCAATCCCCAATCCTCAATACTCAATCCTCAATCCTCAATCCTCATTCTTCAATCCTCAATACACAATCCTCAATCTTCAATCCTCAATCCTCAATCCTCAATTCTCAGTCCTCAATCCTCAATCCTCAGACCTCAGACATCAATACTCAACCCTCAGTCCTCGTCCTCAATCCACAACCCTCAATCCTCAATTCTCAGTCCTCAAACCTCAATCCTCAATCCTCAGACCTCAATCCTCAACCGTCAGTCCCCGTCCTCAATCCTCAAACATCAATCCTCAACCCTCAATCTTCAATCATCAATACTCAATCTTCAATCCTCAATCCTCAATCCTCAATCCTCAATCCTCAATACTCAACATTCAATACACGACCCTCAACCATCAATCCTCAATACTCAACCATCAATCCTCAATTCTCAATACTCAATAGAATATCCTGAATTCCCATGATTCAATACTCAATCCTCAATATTCAATAATCAAATCTCAATCCTCAAGCATCAGCTCTCAACACTCAATCCTCAATACTCAGTCCTCTCTCTTCAATCCTACATCCTCAATCCTCAATCCTCAAGCGTCAATCCTCAATCCTCAATCCTCAACCCTCAATCCTCAGACCTCAAACCTCAATCCGGAATCCTCAATCCTGAATCCTCAATCTTCAGCCGTCAGTCCTCAACAATCAATTCTCAATCCTCAATCCTCAATCTTCAATCCTCAATCCTCAATCCACAATCCTCAATCCTCAATCTTCAATCCTCAATACTCAATCTTCAATCCTCAGTCCTCAATCCTCAATCCTCAATCCTCAATCCTCAATCCTCAATCCTCAATCCTCAATCCTCAATCCTCAATCGTCAACCTTCAATCCTCAATACTCAATCTTCAATCCTCAATCCTCATTCCTCAATCGTCAATTCTCATTCTTCAATCCTCAATACCCAATCCTCAATCTTCAATCCTCAATACTCAATCCTCAATCCTCAATCCTCAATGCTCAATCCTCAATCCTCAAACTTCAATCCTCAGTCATAAATCCTCAATCCTCAATACTCAATCCTCAATCCTCAATCTTCAATCCTCAATGCTCAATCTTCAATCCTCAATCCTCGATCCTGAATACTCAATCCTCATTCTTCAATCCTCAATACCCGATCCTCAATCCCCAGTCCTCAATCTTCAATCCTCAATGGTCAATCCTCAATCCTCAATCCTCAGTCCTCAATCCTCAATCCTCAACACTCAAACCTCAATCCTCAACCTTCATCCTCAATACTCAGTATTCATACTCAATCCTCAATCTTCAATCCTCAATCTTCAATCCTCAATCCTCAATCCTCAATCCTCAATCCTCATTCTTCAATCCTCAATACCCAATCCTCAGTCTTCAATCCTCAATCCTCAAACCTCAATCCGGAATCCTCAATCCTGAATCCTCAATCTTCAGCCGTCAGTCCTCAACAATCAATTCTCAATCCTCAATCCTCAATCTTCAATCCTCAATCCTCAATTCCCAATCCTCAATCCTCAATCTTCAATCCTCAATACTCAATCCTCAATCCTCAATCCTCAATCCTCAATCCCCAATCCTCAATCCTCAATTCTCAATCCTCAATCCTCAGTCCTCAGTCCTCAAACCTCAATCCTCAACCCTCAGCCCTCATCCTCAATCCTCAATCCTCAATCCTGAATCCTCAATCTTCAATCCTCTATACTCAATCTTCAATCCTCAATCCTCAGTCCTCAATTTTCAATCCTCAATGCTCAATCCTCAATCCTCAATCCTCAGACCTCAATCCTCAATCCTCAATAGAATATCCTCAATTCAGAGTTTTCAATACTCAATCCCCATTCTTCAATCTTCAAATCTCAATCCGCAAACATCAATTCTCATCACTCTACCCTCAACACTCAGTCCTCAATCTTCAATCCTCAATCCTCAATCCTCAATCCTCAATGTTCAATCCTCAATACTCAATCTTCAATCATCAACCCTCAATTCTCAATCCTCAATACTCAATACTCAATCGTCAATCATCAATCCCCAATCCTCAATCTTGTATCCTCAATCCTCAATCCTCAATCCTCAATCCTCAATCGTCAATCTTCAATCCTCAATACTCAATCTTCAATTCTCAATCCTCAATCCTCAATCGTCAATCCTCATTCTTCAATCCTCAAAACCCAATCCTCAATCTTCAATCCTCAATACTCAATCCTCAATCCTCAATACTCAATCCTCAATCCTCAAACTTCAATCCTCAGTCCCAAATCCTCAATCCTCAATACTCAATCCTCAATCCTCAATCTTCAATCCTCAATGCTCAATCTTCAATCCTCAATCCTCAATCCTGAATCCTCAATCCTCATTCTTCAATCCTCAATACCCGATCCTCAATCCCCAGTCCTCAATCTCCAATCCTCAATGGTCAATCCTCAATCCTCAATCCTCAGTCCTCAATCCTCAATCCTCAACCCTCAAACGTCAATCCTCAACCGTCAGTACGCGTCCTCAATCGTCAACACTCAATCCTCAATCCTCAATCTTCAATCCTCAATACTCAAAATTCAATACTCAATCTTCAATCTTCAATCCTCAATCTTCAATCCTCAATCCTCAATCCTCAATCCTCAATCCTCATCCTTCAATCCTCAATACCCAATCCTCAGTCTTCAATCCTCAATCCTCAAACTTCAATCCTCAGTCCCAAATCCTCAATCCTCAATACTCAATCCTCAATCCTCAATCTTCAATCCTCAATGCTCAATCTTCAATCCTCAATCCTCAATCCTGAATCCTCAATCCTCATTCTTCAATCCTCAATACCCGATCCTCAATCCCCAGTCCTCAATCTCCAATCCTCAATGGTCAATCCTCAATCCTCAATCCTCAGTCCTCAATCCTCAATCCTCAACCCTCAAACGTCAATCCTCAACCGTCAGTACGCGTCCTCAATCGTCAACACTCAATCCTCAATCCTCAATCTTCAATCCTCAATACTCAAAATTCAATACTCAATCTTCAATCTTCAATCCTCAATCTTCAATCCTCAATCCTCAATCCTCAATCCTCAATCCTCATCCTTCAATCCTCAATACCCAATCCTCAGTCTTCAATCCTCAATCCTCAAACCTCAATCCGGAATCCTCAATCCTGAATCATCAATCTTCAGCCGTCAGTCCTCAAGAATCAATTCTCAATCCACAATCCTCAATCCTCAATCCTCAATCCTCAGCCCTCATCCTCAATCCTCAATCCTCAATCCTCAATCCACAATCTTCAATCCTCAATACTCAACCTTCAATAATCGATCCTCAATCCTCAATCCTCAATACTCAATACTCAATCGTCAATCCTCAATCCCCAATCCTCAATCTCCAATAATCAATCCTCAATCCTCAATCCTCAACCCTCAATTCTCAATCCTCAATCCACATTCTTCAATCCTCAATCCTCAATCCCCAATCCTCAATCTTCAATCCTCAATCCTCAATCCTCAATCCACAGTCATCAATCATCAATCCTCAATACTCAATCTTCAATCCACAATCTTCAATCCTCATTCCTCAATGCTCAATCCTCATTCCTCAATTCTCAATACTCAATAGATTATGCTGAATCCTCAGGATTCAATACTCAAACCTCAATCCTCAACCCTCAGCCCTCATGCTCCATCCTCAACACTCGATCCTCAATCCCCAATCCTCAATCCTCAATACTCAATCTTCAATGCTCAATCCTCAATCCTCAATCCTCAACCCTCAATCCTCAGTCATCAATACTCAATCTTCGATACTCAATCCTCAATCCTCAATCCTCAATCCTCAATCCTCAATCCTCAACCCTCAATCCTCATTCCTCAAACCTCAATCCTCAACCCTCAGCCCTCATCCTCAATTCTGTATCCTCAATCCTCAATCCTCAATCCCCAATGTTCAATCCTCAATAATCAATCTCCAATCCTAGATCCTCAATCCCCAATCTTCAGTCCTTAATCCTCAACCTTCAATCCTCATTCCCCAGTCCTCCATCTTTAATCCTCAATGCTCAATCCTCAATCCTCAATCATCATTCCTCAATCCTCAGCCCTCAACCCTCAAACCTCAATCCTCAACCGTCAGTCCTCGTCCTCAATCGTCAACCCTCAATCCTCAATCCTCAATCTTCAATCCTCAATACTCAATATTCAATACTCAATCCTCAATCTTCAATCCTCAATCTTCAACCCTCAATCCTCAATCCTCAATCCTCAATCCTCATTCTTCAATCCTCCATACCCAATCCTCAATCTTCAATCCTCAATCCTCAATCCTCAATCCTCAATTCTCAATCCTCAATCGTCAGTCCTCAGTCCTCAAACCTCAATCCTCAATCCTCAGCCTTCATCCTCAATCCTTAATCCTCAATCCTCAATCCTCAATCTTCAATCCTCAATACTCAACCTTCAATAATCAATCCTAAATTCTCAATCCTCAATACTCAATACTAAATCGTCAATCCTCAATCCCCATTCCTCAATCTTCAGTCCCTAATCCTCAATCCTCAATCCTCAACCCTCAATCTTCAATACTCAATACTCAATCTTCAATCCTCAATCCTCAATTCTCAATCCTCAATCCTCAATCCTCAGTACTCAATCCTCAATCTACAATCCTCACTGCTCAGTCTTCAATCCTCCATCCTCAATGCTCAATCCTCAGTCCTCAATCCTCAATCCTCAACCCTCAATCCTCATTCCTCAAACCTCAATCCTCAACCCTCAGCCCTCATCCTCAATTCTCAATTCTCAATCCTCAATCCTCAATCCCCAATCTTCAATCCTCAATAATCAATCTCCAATCCTAGATCCTCAATCCCCAATCTTCAATCCTTAATCCTCAACCTTCAATCCTCATTCCCCAGTCCTCAATCTTCAATCCTCAATGCACAATCCTCAATCGTCAATCATCATTCCTCAATCCTCGGCCCTTAACCCTCAAACCTCAATCCTCAACCGTCAGTCCTCGTCCTCAATCGTCAACCCTCAATCCTCAATCCTCAATCTTCAATCCTCAATACTCAATATTCAATACTCAATCCTCAATCTTCAATCCTCTATCTTCAATCCTCAATCCTCAATCCTTCATTCTCAATCCTCATTCTTCAATCCTCAATACCCAATCCTCGATCTTCAATCCTCAATCCTCAATCCTCAATTCTCAGTCCTCAATCCTCAGTCCTCAGTCCTCAAATCTCAATCCACAATCCTCAGCCCTCATCCTCAATCCTCAATCCTCAATCCTCAATCCCCAATCTTCAATCCTCAATACTCAACCTTCAATAAGCAATCCCCAATTCTCAATCCTCAATACTCAGTCCTCAATCGTCAATCCTCAATCCCCAATCCTCAATCTTCAGTCCACAATCCTCAATACTCAATCCTCAACCCTCAATCTTCAATACTCGATACTCAATCTTCATTCCTCAATCCTCAGTCCTCAGTCCTCAAATCTCAATCCACAATCCTCAGCCCTCATCCTCAATCCTCAATCCTCAATCCTCAATCCCCAATCTTCAATCCTCAATACTCAACCTTCAATAAGCAATCCCCAATTCTCAATCCTCAATACTCAGTCCTCAATCGTCAATCCTCAATCCCCAATCCTCAATCTTCAGTCCACAATCCTCAATACTCAATCCTCAACCCTCAATCTTCAATACTCGATACTCAATCTTCAATCCTCAATCCTCAATCCTCAACCCTCTATCCTCAGTCCTCAATCCTCAATCTACAATCCTCAATACTCAGTCTTCAATCCTCAATCCTCAATGCTCAATCCTCAATCCTCATTCTTCAATCCTCAATACACAATCCTCAATCCTCAACCCTCAATCCTCAGTCCTCAATCCTCAATCTACAATCCTCAATACTCAGTCTTCAATCCTCAATCCTCAATGCTCAATCCTCAATCCTCATTCTTCAATCCTCAATACACAATCCTGGATATTCAATCCTCAATCCTCAAACATCAATTCTCAACACTCAATACTCAACACTCAGTCCTCTCTCTTCAATCCTCCATCCTCAACCCTCAATCCTCAAGCGTCAATCCTCAATCCTCAATCCTCAACCCTCAATCCTCAGTCCTCAAACCTCAATCCCGAATCCTCAATCCTGAATCCTCTATCTTCAGCCCTCAGTCCTCAAAAATCAATTGTCAATCCTCAATCCTCAATAGAATATCCTCAATTCACAGTTTTCAATACTCAATCCCCATTCTTCAATCTTCAAATCTCAATCCACAAACATCAATTCTCATCACTCAACCCTCAGCACTCAGTCCTCAATCTTCAATCCACAATCCTCAATCCTCAATCTTCAATCCTCAATCTTCAATTCTCAATCCTCAATCCTCAATCCTCAATCCTCAATCCTGAGTCCTCAACCCTCAATCCTGAATCCTCAATCCTGAATCCTCAATCTTCAGCCCTCAGTCCTCAACCATCAATCCTCAGTTCTCAATACTCAACAGAACATCCTGAATTCTCATGGTTCAATACTCAATCCACAAAATTCAATAATCAAATCTCAATCCTCAAACATCATTTCTCAACACTCAATCCTCAATACTCAGTCCTCCCTCTTCAATACTCCATCCTCAATCCTCAATCCTCTAGCGTCAATCCTCAATCCTCAATCCTCATCCCTCAATCCTCAGTCCTCAAACCTCAATCCGGAATCCTAAACCTTGAATCCTCAACCTTCAGCAGTCGGTCCTCAACAATCAATTATCAATCCCCAATCCTCAGTAGAATATCCTCAATTCACAGTTTTCGTTACTCAATACTCAATCTGCAATCTTCAAATCTCTATCCACAAACGTCAATACTCATCACTCAACCCTCAACATTCAGTCCTCAATCCTCAATATTCAATCATCAATCCTCAATCCTCAATCCACAATCCTCAACATTCAATCCTCAATACTCAATCTTCAATGCTCATTCCTCAATCCTCAATCCTCAATTCTCAATCCTCAATCGTCAGTCTTCAATCCTCGATACTCGATCTTCAACCCTCAATCCTCAATCCTCAATCCTCAATCATCAATCCGCACTCTTCAATCCTCAATACCCAATCCTCAATCTATAATCCTGAATCCTCAATCCCCAATTTTCAATCCTCAATCCTCAGTCCTCAGCCCTCAAACCTCAATCCTCAACCCTCAGCCCTCATCCTCATTCCTCAATCCTCAATGCTCAATCCTCAATCTTCAATCCTCAATAATCAATCTTCAATCCTCAATCCTCAGTCTTCAATCCTCAATCCTCAGACCACAAACCTCAATCCTGAATCCTCAATCCTGAATCCTCAATCTTCATCACTGGTTCCTCAACAATCAGTTGTCAATCCTCAATCCCCAATAGAATATCCTCAATTCACAGTTTTCAATACTCAATACTCAATCTGCAGTCTTCAGATCTCTATCCACAAACATCAATTCTCATCACTCAACCCTCAATACTCAGTCCCCAATCCTCAATCTTCAATCCTCAATCCTCATTCTTCAACCCTCAATAGCGAATCCTCAATCTTCAATCCTCAATCCTCAATCATCAATACTCAATCCTCAATCCTCAATCCTCAGACTTCAACCATCAATACGCAACCCTCAGTCCTCGTCCACAATCCACAACCCTCAATCCTCAATCCTCAATCTTCAATCATCAATATTCAATCTTCAATCCACAATCTTCAATCCTCAATTCTCAACCCTCAATCCTCAATGCTCAATCCTCAATACCCAATCCTCAGTCTTCAATCCTCAATCCTCAATCCTCAATCCTCAGACCACAAGCCTCAATCCTGAATCCTCAATCCTGAATCCTCAATCTTCATCACTGGTTCCTCAACAATCAGTTGTCAATCCTCAATCCCCAATAGAATATCCTCAATGCACAGTTTTCAATACTCAATACTCAATCTGCAGTCTTCAGATCTCTATCCACAAACATCAATTCTCATCACTCAACCCTCAATACTCAGTCCCCAATCCTCAATCTTCAATCCTCAATCCTCAATCCTCAATCCTCAATCTTAATCTCCAATCCTCAATACTCAATCTTCAATCCTCAATCCTCAATCCTTAATCCCCAGTCCTCAACCTTCAATCCTCAATACTCAATCTTCAATCCTCAATCCTCAATCCTGAATCCTCAATCATCAATCCTCAATCCTAAATCGTCAATCTTCAATCCTCAATACTCAACCTTCAATCCTCAATCCTCAATCCTCAATCCTCAATCCTCATTCTTCAATCCTCAATACCCAATCCTCAATCTTCAATCCTTAATCCTCAATCCTCAATACTCAATCCTCAATGCTCAATCCTCAATCCTCAATCTTCAATCCTCAGTCCCAAATCCTCAATCTTCAGTACACAATCCTCAATTATCAATCTTCAATCCTCAATACTCAATCTTCAATCATCAATACTCAATCCTCAATTCTCAATACTCATTCTTCAATCCCCAATACCCAATCCTCAATCTTCAATCCTCAATCCTTAATCCTCAATTCTCAATCCTCAATCCTCAATCCTCAATCCTCAGACATCAAACATCAATACGCAACCCTCAATCCTCGTCCTCAATCCACAACCCTCAATCCTCGATCCTCAAACTTCAATCATCAATATTCAATCTTCAATCCTCAATCCTCAATCCTCAATACTCAATCCTCAATCCTCAACGTTCGATCCTCAATACCCAATCTCAATCTTCAATACTCAATCCTCAATCCTCAATCCTCAATCCTCAATCCTCAGTCCTCAATCCTCAATCCTCAGGCCTCATCCTCAATCGTCAATCCTCAATCCTCAATCCTCAATCTTCAATCCTCAATACTCAACCTTCAATAATCAATCCTCAATTCTCAATCCTCAATACTCAGTCCTCAATCCTCAATCCTCAATCCTCAACCCTCGACCCTCAAACCTCAATCCTCAACCGTCAGTACTCGTCCTCAATAGTCAACACTCAATCCTCAATCCTCAATCTTCAATCCTCAGTACTCAATATTCAATACTCAATCCTCAATATTCAATCCTCAATCTTCAATCTTCAATCCTCAACCCTCAACCCTCAAACCTCAATCCTCAACCGTCAGTACTCGTCCTCAATAGTCAACACTCAATCCTCAATCCTCAATCTTCAATCCTCAGTACTCAATATTCAATACTCAATCCTCAATATTCAATCCTCAATCTTCAATCTTCAATCCTCAATCCTCAACCCTCAATCCTCAATCCTCAATCCTCATTCTTCAATCCTCAATACCCAATCCTCAATCTTCAATCCTCAATCCTCAATCCTCAATTCTCAATCCTCAATCCTCAGTCCTCAGTCCTCAAACCTCAATCCTCAATCCTCAGCCCTCATCCTCAATCGTCAATCCTCAATCCTCAATACTCAATCTTCAATCCTCAATACTCAACCTTCAATAATCAATCCTCAATTCTCAATCCTCAATACTCAATCCTCAATCCTCAACCCTCAACCCTCAAACCTCAATCCTCAACCGTCAGTACTCGTCCTCAATAGTCAACACTCAATCCTCAATCCTCAATCTTCAATCCTCAGTACTCAATATTCAATACTCAATCCTCAATATTCAATCCACAATCTTCAATCTTCAATCCTCAATCCTCAATCCTCAATCCTCAATCCTCATTCTTCAATCCTCAATACCCAATCCTCAATCTTCAATCCTCAATCCTCAATCCTCAATTCTCAATCCTCAATCCTCAGTCCTCAGGCCTCAAACCTCAATCCTCAATCCTCAGCCCTCATCCTCAATCGTCAATACTCAATCCTCATTCCTCAATCTTCAATCCTCAATACTCAACCTTCAATAATCAATCCTCAATTCTCAATCCTCAATACTCAATCCTCAATCGTCAATCCTCAATCCCCAATCCTCAATCTTCAGTCCACAATCCTCAATCCTCAATCCTCAACCCTCAATCTTCAATACTCAATACTCAATCTTCAATCCTCAATCCTCACTCCTCAATCCTCAATGCTCAGTCCTCAATACTCAATCTACAATCCTCAATACTCAGTCTTCAATCCTCAATCCTCAATCCTCAATCCTCAATCCTCATTCTTCAATCCTCAATACACAATCCTCAATATTCAATCCTCAATCCTCAATCCTCAATTCTCAATCCTCAATCCTCAATCCTCAATTCTTAAACCTCAATCCCCAACCGTCAGTCCTCGTCCTCAAGCCTCAACCCTCAATCCTCAATCCTCAATCCTCAATCTTCAATCATCAATACTCAATCTTCAATCCTCAATCCTCAATACTCAATCTTCAATCCTCAAGCCTCAATCCTCAGTCCTCAATCCTCAATTCTCAATCCTGAATCCTCAATCCCCAATATTCAACACTCAAGCCTCAGCCTTCAATAATCAATCCTCAATTCTCAATCCTCAATACTCAATCCTCAATCCTCAGCCCTCAACCCTCAAACCTCAATCCTCAACCGTCAGTCCTCGTCCTCAATCGTCAACCCTCAATCCTCAATCCTCAATCTTCAATCCTCAATACTCAATATTCAATACTCAATCCTCAATCTTCAATCCTCAATCTTCAATCTTCAATCTTCAATCCTCAATCCTCAAACCTCAATCCTCAATCCTCATTCTTCAATCCTCAATACCCAATCCTCAATCTTCAATCCTCAATCCTCAATCCTCAATTCTCAATCCTCAATCCTCAGTCCTCAGTCCTCAAACCTCAATCCTCAATCCTCAATTCTTAAACCTCAATCCCCAACCGTCAGTCCTCGTCCTCAAGCCTCAACCCTCAATCCTCAATCCTCAATCCTCAATCTTCAATCATCAATACTCAATCTTCAATCCTCAATCCTCAATACTCAATCTTCAATCCTCAAGCCTCAATCCTCAGTCCTCAACCATCAATCCTCAATCCTTAAACCTCAATCCCCAACCGTCAGTCCTCGTCCTCAAGCCTCAACCCTCAATCCTCAATGCTCAATCTTCAATCCTCAATACTCATTATTCAATACTCAATCCTCAATCTTCAATACTCAACCTTCAATAATCAATCCTCAATTCTCAATCCTCAATACTCAATCCTCAATCGTCAATCCTCAATCCCCAATCCACAATCTTCAGTCCACAATCCTCAATCCTCAATCCTCAACCCTCAATCATCAATACTCAATACTAAATATTCAATCCTCAATCCTCATTCCTCAATCCTCAATCCTCAGTCCTCAATACTCAATCTACAATCCTCAATACTCAGTCTTCAATCCTCAATCCTCAATCCTCAATCCTCAATCCTCAATCCTCAACATTCAATCCTCAATACACAATCCTCAATAATCAATCCTCAATTCTCAATCCTCAATACTCAATCCTCAATCGCCAATCCTCAATCCCCAATCCTCAATCTTCAGTCCACAATCCTCAATGCTCAATCCTCAACCCTCAATCTTCAATACTCAATACTCAATCTTCAATCCTCAATCCTCAATCCTCAATCCTCATTCCTCAATGCTCAATCCTCAACCCTCAATCCTCAGTCCTCAACCCACAATCCTCAATCCTCAAACCTCAATCCTCAATCGTCAATCCTCAGTCCTCAACCCACAATCCTCAATCCTCAAACCTCAATCCTCAATCGTCAGCCCTCGTCCTCAATCCTCAACACTCAATCCACAATCCTCAATCTTCAATCATCAATACTCAATCTTCAATCCTCAATCCTCAATCTTCAATCCTCAATCCTCAATTCTCACTCCTCAATACTCAATACTCAATCGTCAATCCTCAATCCCCAATCCTCAATCTTCAATCCTCAATCCTCAATCCTCAATCCACAGTCATCAATCTTCAATCCTCAATACTCAATCTTCAATCCACAATCTTCAATCCTCAATCATCAATGCTCAATCCTCATTCCTCAATTCTCAATACTCAATAGATTATGCTGAATCCTCAGGATTCAATACTCAAACCTCAATCCTCAACCCTCAGCCCTCATGCTCCATCCTCAACACTCGATCCTCAATCCCCAATCCTCAATCCTCAATACCCAATCTTCAATGCTCAATCCTCAATCCTCAATCCTCAACCCTCAATCCTCAGTCATCAATACTCAATCTTCAATACTCAATCCTCAATCCTCAATCCTCAATCCTCAATCCTCAATCCTCAACCCTCAATCCTCATTCCTCAAACCTCAATCCTCAACCCTCAGCCCTCATCCTCAATTCTGTATCCTCAATCCTCAATCCTCAATCCCCAATGTTCAATCCTCAATAATCAATCTCCAATCCTAGATCCTCAATCCCCAATCTTCAATCCTTAATCCTCAACCTTCAATCCTCATTCCCCAGTCCTCAATCTTTAATCCTCAATGCTCAATCCTCAATCCTCAATCATCATTCCTCAATCCTCAGCCCTCAACCCTCAAACCTCAATCCTCAACCGTCAGTCCTCGTCCTCAATCGTCAACCCTCAATCCACAATCCTCAATCTTCAATCCTCAATACTCAATATTCAATACTCAATCCTCAATCTTCAATCCTCAATCTTCAACCCTCAATCCTCAATCCTCAATCCTCAATCCTCATTCTTCAATCCTCCATACCCAATCCTCAATATTCAATCCTCAATCCTCAATCCTCAATCCTCAATTCTCAATCCTCAATCGTCAGTCCTCAGTCCTCAAACCTCAATCCTCAATCCTCAGCCCTCATCCTCAATCCTCAATCCTCAATCCTCAATCCTCAATCTTCAATCCTCAATACTCAACCTTCAATAATCAATCCTCAATTCTCAATCCTCAATACTCAATCCTAAATCGTCAATCCTCAATCCCCATTCCTCAATCTTCAGTCCCTAATCCTCAATCCTCAATCCTCAACCCTCAATCTTCAATACTCAATACTCAATCTTCAATCCTCAATCCTCAATTCTCAATCCTCAATCCTCAATCCTCAGTCCTCAATCCTCAATCTACAATCCTCAATACTCAGTCTTCAATCCTAGATCCTCAATCCCCAATCTTCAATCCTTAATCCTCAACCTTCAATCCTCATTCCCCAGTCCTCAATCTTCAATCCTCAATGCACAATCCTCAATCGTCAATCATCATTCCTCAATCCTCAGCCCTTAACCCTCAAACCTCAATCCTCAACCGTCAGTCCTCGTCCTCAATCGTCAACCCTCAATCCTCAATCCTCAATCTTCAATCCTCAATACTCAATATTCAATACTCAATCCTCAATCTTCAATCCTCTATCTTCAATCCTCAATCCTCAATCCTTCATTCTCAATCCTCATTCTTCAATCCTCAATACCCAATCCTCGATCTTCAATCCTCAATCCTCAATCCTCAATTCTCAGTCCTCAATCCTCAGTCCTCAGTCCTCAAATCTCAATCCACAATCCTCAGCCCTCATCCTCAATCCTCAATCCTCAATCCTCAATCCCCAATCTTCAATCCTCAATACTCAACCTTCAATAAGCAGTCCCCAATTCTCAATCCTCAGTACTCAATCCTCAATCGTCAATCCTCAATCCCCAATCCTCAATCTTCAGTCCACAATCCTCAATACTCAATCCTCAACCCTCAATCTTCAATACTCGATACTCAATCTTCAATCCTCAATCCTCAATCCTCAATCCTCAATCCTCAGCCCTCAATCTTCAATCCTCAATGCTCAATCCTCAATCCTCAATCCTCAGTCCTCAATCCTCAATCCTCAATCCTCAATCCTCAATCCTCAATCCTCAGACCTCAAACCTCAATCCTGAATCCTCAATCCTGAATCCTCAATCCTGATTCCTCAATCTTCAGCCCTGAGTCCTCAACAATCAGTTGTCAATCCTCAATCCTGAATAGAATATCCTCAATTCACAGCTTTCAATACTCAATACTCTATCTGCAATCTTCAAATCTCTATCCACAAACATCAATACTCATCACTCAACACTCAACACTCCGTTCCCAGTCCTCAATCTTCAATCCTCAATCCTCGATCCTCAATCCTCAATCCTCAATTTTCTATCCTCAATACTCAATCTTCAATCCTCAATGCTCAATCCTCAATCCTCAATTCTCAATCCTCAATCGTCAGTCTTCAATCCTCAATACTCAATCTTCAATCGTCAATACTCAATCCTCATTCCTCAATCCTCATTCTTCAATCCTCAATACCCAATCCTCAATCTACAATCCTCAATACTCAGTCTTCAATCCTAGATCCTCAATCCCCAATCTTCAATCCTTAATCCTCAACCTTCAATCCTCATTCCCCAGTCCTCAATCTTCAATCCTCAATGCACAATCCTCAATCGTCAATCATCATTCCTCAATCCTCAGCCCTTAACCCTCAAACCTCAATCCTCAACCGTCAGTCCTCGTCCTCAATCGTCAACCCTCAATCCTCAATCCTCAATCTTCAATCCTCAATACTCAATATTCAATACTCAATCCTCAATCTTCAATCCTCTATCTTCAATCCTCAATCCTCAATCCTTCATTCTCAATCCTCATTCTTCAATCCTCAATACCCAATCCTCGATCTTCAATCCTCAATCCTCAATCCTCAATTCTCAGTCCTCAATCCTCAGTCCTCAGTCCTCAAATCTCAATCCACAATCCTCAGCCCTCATCCTCAATCCTCAATCCTCAATCCTCAATCCCCAATCTTCAATCCTCAATACTCAACCTTCAATAAGCAGTCCCCAATTCTCAATCCTCAGTACTCAATCCTCAATCGTCAATCCTCAATCCCCAATCCTCAATCTTCAGTCCACAATCCTCAATACTCAATCCTCAACCCTCAATCTTCAATACTCGATACTCAATCTTCAATCCTCAATCCTCAATCCTCAATCCTCAATCCTCAGCCCTCAATCTTCAATCCTCAATGCTCAATCCTCAATCCTCAATCCTCAGTCCTCAATCCTCAATCCTCAATCCTCAATCCTCAATCCTCAATCCTCAGACCTCAAACCTCAATCCTGAATCCTCAATCCTGAATCCTCAATCCTGATTCCTCAATCTTCAGCCCTGAGTCCTCAACAATCAGTTGTCAATCCTCAATCCTGAATAGAATATCCTCAATTCACAGCTTTCAATACTCAATACTCTATCTGCAATCTTCAAATCTCTATCCACAAACATCAATACTCATCACTCAACACTCAACACTCCGTTCCCAGTCCTCAATCTTCAATCCTCAATCCTCGATCCTCAATCCTCAATCCTCAATTTTCTATCCTCAATACTCAATCTTCAATCCTCAATGCTCAATCCTCAATCCTCAATTCTCAATCCTCAATCGTCAGTCTTCAATCCTCAATACTCAATCTTCAATCGTCAATACTCAATCCTCATTCCTCAATCCTCATTCTTCAATCCTCAATACCCAATCCTCAATCTTCAATCCTCAATCCTCAATCCTCAATTCTCAATCCTCAATCCTCAGTCCTCAGTCCTCAAACCTCAATCCTCAACCCTCAGCCCTCATCCTCAATGCTCAATCCTCAATCCTCAATCCTCAATCTTCAATCCTCAATACTCAATCTTCAATCCTCAATCCTCTGTCCTCAATCTTCAATCCTCAATGCTCAATCCTCAGTCCTCAATACTCAATATTCAATCCTCAATCCTCAGTCCTCAAATCTCTATTCTGAATCCTCAATCCTGCATCCTCAATCTTTAGCCCTCAGTCCTCAACAATCAGTTGTCAATCCTCAATCCTCAATAGAATATACTCAATTCACAGGTTTCAATAGTCAATACTCAACCTGCAATCTTCAAATCTCTATCCACAAACATCAATTCTCATCACTCAACCCTCAACACTCAGTCCCCAATCCTCAGTCTTCAATCCCCAATCCTCAACCCTCAGTCCTCAATTATCAATCTTCATTCCTCAATACTCTATCTTCAATCCGCAATCCTCAATCCTCGGTCCTCAATCCTCAATCCTCAATCTCCAATCCTGAATACTCAATCTTCAATCCTCGATCCTCAATCCTCAATCCTCAATCCTCAATCCTCATTCTTCAATCCTCAATACCCAATCCTCAATCTTCAATCGCTAATCCTCAATCCTCAATTCTCAGCCCTCAAACCTCAGTCCTCAGTCCTCAAACCTGAATCCTCAAACCTCAGCCCTCATCATCAATTCTCAATCTTCAATTCTCAATCCTTAATCTTCAATCCTCAGTACTCAATATTCAATCCTCAATCCTCAGTCCTCAAATCTCTATTCTGAATCCTCAATCCTGCATCCTCAATCCTCAGCACTCAGTCCTCAACAATCAGTTGTCAATCCTCAATCCCCAATAGAATATCCTCAATTCGCAGTTTTCAATACTCAATACTCAATCTGCATTCCTCAAATCTCTATCCAGAAACATCAATTCTCATCACTCAACCCTGAACGCTCAGTCCTCAATGTTCAGTCCTCAATCCTCAATTCTCAATCTTCAATCCTCAATACTGAATCTTCAACCCTCAATCCTCAATCCTCAATCCTCAATCCTCAATCCTCAATCCTCAATCCTCAGTAATCAATCCTCAATCTTCAATACTCAATCGTCAATCCTCATTCCTCAATCCTCAATCCTCAATCCTCGTTCCTCAAACCTCAATCCTCAACCCTCAGTACTCACACTCAATTCTCAATTCTCAATCCTCAATCCTCAATCCTTAATCCTCTATCTTCAATCCTCAGACTTCAAACATCAATACTCAACCCTCAGACCTCGTCCTCAATCCACAACCCTCAATCCTCAATCCTCAATATTCAATCATTAACATTCAATCTTCAATCCTCAATCCTCAATCCTCAACCCTCAATCCTCAATGTTCAATCCTCAATACCCAATCCTCAGTCTTCAATCCTCAATCCTCAATCCTCAATCCTCAATCCTCAGACCTCAAACCTCAATCCTGAATCCTCAATCCTGAATCCTCAATCCTGATTCCTCAATCTTCAGCCCTGAGTCCTCAACAATCAGTTGTCAATCCTCAATCCTGAATAGAATATCCTCAATTCACAGCTTTCAATACTCAATACTCTATCTGCAATCTTCAAATCTCTATCCACAAACATCAATACTCATCACTCAACACTCAACACTCCGTTCCCAGTCCTCAATCTTCAATCCTCAATCCTCGATCCTCAATCCTCAATCCTCAATTTTCTATCCTCAATACTCAATCTTCAATCCTCAATGCTCAAACCTCAATCCTCAATTCTCAATCCTCAATCGTCAATCTTCAATCCTCAATACTCAATCTTCAATCCTCAATACTCAATCCTCATTCCTCAATCCTCATTCTTCAATCCTCAATACCCAATCCTCAATCTTCAATCCTCAATCCTCAATCCTCAATTCTCAGTCCTCAATCCTCTGTCCTCAGTCCTCAAACCTCAATCCTCAACCCTCAGCCCTCATCCTCAATGCTCAATCCTCAATCCTCAATCCTCAATCTTCAATCCTCAATACTCAATCTTCAATCCTCAATCCTCTGTCCTCAATCTTCAATCCTCAATGCTCAATCCTCAATCCTCAATCCTCAGTCCTCAATCCTCAATCCTCAATCCTCAATCCTCAAACCTCAATCCTCAACCGTCAGTCCTCGTCCTCAAACCTCAAACCTCAATCCTCAATCCTCAATCTTCAATCATCAATACTCAATCTTCAATACTCAATCCTCAATCCTCAATCCCCAATCCTCAATCCTCAATCCTCAATCCTCAATCCTCATTCTTCAATCCTCAATACACAATCCTCAATCTTCAATCCTCAATCCTCAATCCTCAATTCTCAGTCCTCAATCCTCAATCCTCAGACCTCAGACATCAATACTCAACCCTCAGTCCTCGTCCTCAATCCACAACCCTCAATCCTCAATTCTCAGTCCTCAAACCTCAATCCTCAATCCTCAGACCTCAATCCTCAACCGTCAGTCCCCGTCCTCAATCCTCAAACATCAATCCTCAACCCTCAATCTTCAATCATCAATACTCAATCTTCAATCCTCAATCCTCAATCCTCAATCCTCAATCCTCAATCCTCAATCCTCATCGTCAATCTTCAATCCTCAATACTCAATCTTCAATCCTCAATCCTCATTCCTCAATCGTCAATTCTCATTTTTCAATCCTCAATACCCAATCCTCAATCTTCAATCCTCAATACTCAATCCTCAATCCTCAATCCTCAATGCTCAATCCTCAATCCTCAAACTTCAATCCTCAGTCATAAATCCTCAATCCTCAATACTCAATCTCAATCCTCAATCTTCAATCCTCAATGCTCAATCTTCAATCCTCAATCCTCGATCCTGAATACTCAATCCTCATTCTTCAATCCTCAATACCCGATCCTCAATCCCCAGTCCTCAATCTTCAATCCTCAATGGTCAATCCTCAATCCTCTATCCTCAGTCCTCAATCCTCAATCCTCAACACTCAAACCTCAATCCTCAACCTTCAATCCTCAATACTCAGTATTCAATACTCAATCCTCAATCTTCAATCCTCAATCTTCAATCCTCAATCCTCAATCCTCAATCCTCAATCCTCATTCTTCAATCCTCAATACCCAATCCTCAGTCTTCAATCCTCAATCCTCAACCTCAATCCGGAATCCTCAATCCTGAATCCTCAATCTTCAGCCGTCAGTCCTCAACAATCAATTCTCAATCCTCAATCCTCAATCTTCAATCCTCAATCCTCAATCCCCAATCCTCAATCCTCAATCTTCAATCCTCAATACTCAATCCTCAATCCTCAATCCTCAATCCTCAATCCCCAATCCTCAATCCTCAATTCTCAATCCTCAATCCTCAGTCCTCAGTCCTCAAACCTCAATCCTCAACCGTCAGCCCTCATCCTCAATCCTCAATCCTCAATCCTGAATCCTCAATCTTCAATCCTCTATACTCAATCTTCAATCCTCAATCCTCAGTCCTCAATTTTCAATCCTCAATTCTCAATCCTCAATCCTCAATCCTCAGACCTCAATCCTCAATCCTCAATAGAATATCCTCAATTCAGAGTTTTCAATACTCAATCCCCATTCTTCAATCTTCAAATCTCAATCCGCAAACATCAATTCTCATCACTCTACCCTCAACACTCAGTCCTCAATCTTCAATCCTCAATCCTCAATCCTCAATCCTCAATGTTCAATCCTCAATACTCAATCTTCAATCATCAACCCTCAATTCTCAATCCTCAATACTCAATACTCAATCGTCAATCATCAATCCCCAATCCTCAATCTTGTATCCTCAATCCTCAATCCTCAATCCTCAATCCTCAATCCTCAATCTTCAATCATCAATACTCAATCTTCAATCCTCAATCCTCAATCCTCAATCCCCAATCCTCAATCCTCAATCCTCAACCCTCAATCCTGAATCTTCAATCCTCAATCCTCAATCGTCAATCTTCAATCCTCAATACTCAATCTTCAATCCTCAATCCTCAATCCTCAATCCCCAATCCTCAATCTTGTATCCTCAATCCTCAATCCTCAATCCTCAATCCTCAATCCTCAATCTTCAATCATCAATACTCAATCTTCAATCCTCAATCCTCAATCCTCAATCCCCAATCCTCAATCCTCAATCCTCAACCCTCAATCCTGAATCTTCAATCCTCAATCCTCAATCGTCAATCTTCAATCCTCAATACTCAATCTTCAATCCTCAATCCTCAATCCTCAATCTTCAATGCTCTATCTTCAATCCTCAATCCTCAATCCTTCATTCTCAATCCTCATTCTTCAATCCTCAATACCCAATCCTCGATCTTCAATCCTCAATCCTCAATCCTCAATTCTCAGTCCTCAATCCTCAGTCCTCAGTCCTCAAATCTCAATCCACAATCCTCAGCCCTCATCCTCAATCCTCAATCCTCAATCCTCAATCCCCAATCTTCAATCCTCAATACTCAACCTTCAATAAGCAATCCCCAATTCTCAATCCTCAATACTCAGTCCTCAATCGTCAATCCTCAATCCCCAATCCTCAATCTTCAGTCCACAATCATCAATACTCAATCCTCAACCCTCAATCTTCAATACTCGATACTCAATCTTCAATCCTCAATCCTCAGTCCTCAGTCCTCAAATCTCAATCCACAATCCTCAGCCCTCATCCTCAATCCTCAATCCTCAATCCTCAATCCCCAATCTTCAATCCTCAATACTCAACCTTCAATAAGCAATCCCCAATTCTCAATCCTCAATACTCAGTCCTCAATCGTCAATCCTCAATCCCCAATCCTCAATCTTCAGTCCACAATCCTCAATACTCAATCCTCAACCCTCAACCTTCAAGACTCGATACTCAATCTTCAATCCTCAATCCTCAATCCTCAACCCTCTATCCTCAGTCCTCAATCCTCAATCTACAATCCTCAATACTCAGTCTTCAATCCTCAATCCTCAATGCTCAATCCTCAATCCTCATTCTTCAATCCTCAATACACAATCCTCAATCCTCAACCCTCAATCCTCAGTCCTCAATCCTCAATCTACAATCCTCAATACTCAGTCTTCAATCCTCAATCCTCAATGCTCAATCCTCAATCCTCATTCTTCAATCCTCAATACACAATCCTGGATATTCAATCCTCAATCCTCAAACATCAATTCTCAACACTCAATACTCAACACTCAGTCCTCTCTCTTCAATCCTCCATCCTCAACCCTCAATCCTCAAGCGTCAATCCTCAATCCTCAATCCTCAACCCTCAATCCTCAGTCCTCAAACCTCAATCCCGAATCCTCAATCCTGAATCCTCTATCTTCAGCCCTCAGTCCTCAAAAATCAATTGTCAATCCTCAATCCTCAATAGAATATCCTCAATTCACAGTTTTCAATACTCAATCCCCATTCTTCAATCTTCAAATCTCAATCCACAAACATCAATTCTCATCACTCAACCCTCAGCACTCAGTCCTCAATCTTCAATCCACAATCCTCAATCCTCAATCTTCAATCCTCAATCCTCAATTCTCAATCCTCAATACTCAATCCTAAATCCTCAATCCTCAATCCTCAATCCTCAATCCTCAATCCTCAATCCTCATTCTTCGATCCTCAATACCCAATCTTCAATCTTCAATCCTCAATCATCAATCCTCAATTCTCAATCCTTAATCCTCAATCCTCAGACCTCAAACATCAATACTCAACGCCCAGTCCTCGTCCGCAATCCACAACCCTCAATCCTCAATCCTCAATCTTCAATTCTCAATCCTCAATCCTCAATCCTCAATCCTCAATCCTGAGTCCTCAACCCTCAATCCTGAATCCTCAATCCTGAATCCTCAATCTTCAGCCCTCAGTCCTCAACCATCAATCCTCAGTTCTCAATACTCAACAGAACATCCTGAATTCTCATGGTTCAATACTCAATCCACAAAATTCAATAATCAAATCTCAATCCTCAAACATCATTTCTCAACACTCAATCCTCAATACTCAGTCCTCCCTCTTCAATACTCCATCCTCAATCCTCAATCCTCTAGCGTCAATCCTCAATCCTCAATCCTCATTCCTCAATCCTCAGTCCTCAAACCTCAATCCGGAATCCTAAACCTTGAATCCTCAACCTTCAGCAGTCGGTCCTCAACAATCAATTATCAATCCCCAATCCTCAGTAGAATATCCTCAATTCACAGTTTTCATTACTCAATACTCAATCTGCAATCTTCAAATCTCTATCCACAAACATCAATACTCATCACTCAACCCTCAACATTCAGTCCTCAATCCTCAATATTCAATCATCAATCCTCAATCCTCAATCCACAATCCTCAACATTCAATCCTCAATACTCAATCTTCAATGCTCATTCCTCAATCCTCAATCCTCAATTCTCAATCCTCAATCGTCAATCTTCAATCCTCGATACTCGATCTTCAACCCTCAATCCTCAATCCTCAATCCTCAATCATCAATCCGCACTCTTCAATCCTCAATACCCAATCCTCAATCTATAATCCTGAATCCTCAATCCCCAATTTTCAATCCTCAATCCTCAGTCCTCAGCCCTCAAACCTCAATCCTCAACCCTCAGCCCTCATCCTCATTCCTCAATCCTCAATGCTCAATCCTCAATCTTCAATCCTCAATAATCAATCTTCAATCCTCAATCCTCAGTCTTCAATCCTCAATCCTCAGACCACAAACCTCAATCCTGAATCCTCAATCCTGAATCCTCAATCTTCATCACTGGTTCCTCAACAATCAGTTGTCAATCCTCAATCCCCAATAGAATATCCTCAATTCACAGTTTTCAATACTCAATACTCAATCTGCAGTCTTCAGATCTCTATCCACAAACATCAATTCTCATCACTCAACCCTCAATACTCAGTCCCCAATCCTCAATCTTCAATCCTCAATCCTCATTCTTCAACCCTCAATAGCGAATCCTCAATCTTCAATCCTCAATCCTCAATCATCAATACTCAATCCTCAATCCTCAATCCTCAGACTTCAACCATCAATACGCAACCCTCAGTCCTCGTCCACAATCCACAACCCTCAATCCTCAATCCTCAATCTTCAATCATCAATATTCAATCTTCAATCCACAATCTTCAATCCTCAATTCTCAACCCTCAATCCTCAATGCTCAATCCTCAATACCCAATCCTCAGTCTTCAATCCTCAATCCTCAATCCTCAATCCTCAGACCACAAACCTCAATCCTGAATCCTCAATCCTGAATCCTCAATCTTCATCACTGGTTCCTCAACAATCAGTTGTCAATCCTCAATCCCCAATAGAATATCCTCAATGCACAGTTTTCAATACTCAATACTCAATCTGCAGTCTTCAGATCTCTATCCACAAACATCAATTCTCATCACTCAACCCTCAATACTCAGTCCCCAATCCTCAATCTTCAATCCTCAATCCTCATTCTTCAACCCTCAATAGCGAATCCTCAATCTTCAATCCTCAATCCTCAATCATCAATACTCAATCCTCAATCCTCAGTCCTCAGACTTCAACCATCAATACGCAACCCTCAGTCCTCGTCCACAATCCACAACCCTCAATCCTCAATCCTCAATCTTCAATCATCAATATTCAATCTTCAATCCACAATCTTCAATCCTCAATTCTCAACCCTCAATCCTCAATGCTCAATCCTCAATACCCAATCCTCAGTCTTCAATCCTCAATCCTCAATCCTCAATCCTCAGACCACAAACCTCAATCCTGAATCCTCAATCCTGAATCCTCAATCTTCATCACTGGTTCCTCAACAATCAGTTGTCAATCCTCAATCCCCAATAGAATATCCTCAATGCACAGTTTTCAATACTCAATACTCAATCTGCAGTCTTCAGATCTCTATCCACAAACATCAATTCTCATCACTCAACCCTCAATACTCAGTCCCCAATCCTCAATCTTCAATCCTCAATCCTCAATCCTCAATCCTCAATCTTAATCTTCAATCCTCAATACTCAATCTTCAATCCTCAATCCTCAATCCTTAATCCCCAGTCCTCAACCTTCAATCCTCAATACTCAATCTTCAATCCTCAATCCTCAATCCTGAATCCTCAATCATCAATCCTCAATCCTAAATCGTCAATCTTCAATCCTCAATACTCAACCTTCAATCCTCAATCCTCAATCCTCAATCCTCAATCCTCATTCTTCAATCCTCAATACCCAATCCTCAATCTTCAATCCTTAATCCTCAATCCTCAATACTCAATCCTCAATGCTCAATCCTCAATCCTCAATCTTCAATCCTCAGTCCCAAATCCTCAATCCTCAGACATTAAACATCAATACGCAACCCTCAATCCTCGTCCTCAATCCACAACCCTCAATCCTCGATCCTCAAACTTCAATCATCAATATTCAATCTTCAATCCTCAATCCTCAATCCTCAATACTCAATCCTCAATCCTCAACGTTCGATCCTCAATACCCAATCTCAATCTTCAATACTCAATCCTCAATCCTCAATCCTCAATCCTCAATCCTCAGTCCTCAATCCTCAATCCTCAGGCCTCATCCTCAATCGTCAATCCTCAATCCTCAATCCTCAATCTTCAATCCTCAATACTCAACCTTCAATAATCAATCCTCAATTCTCAATCCTCAATACTCAGTCCTCAATCCTCAATCCTCAATCCTCAACCCTCAACCCTCAAACCTCAATCCTCAACCGTCAGTACTCGTCCTCAATAGTCAACACTCAATCCTCAATCCTCAATCTTCAATCCTCAGTACTCAATATTCAATACTCAATCCTCAATATTCAATCCTCAATCTTCAATCTTCAATCCTCAACCCTCAACTCTCAAACCTCAATCCTCAACCGTCAGTACTCGTCCTCAATAGTCAACACTCAATCCTCAATCCTCAATCTTCAATCCTCAGTACTCAATATTCAATACTCAATCCTCAATATTCAATCCTCAATCTTCAATCTTCAATCCTCAATCCTCAATCCTCAATCCTCAATCCTCAATCCTCATTCTTCAATCCTCAATACCCAATCCTCAATCTTCAATCCTCAATCCTCAATCCTCAATTCTCAATCCTCAATCCTCAGTCCTCAGGCCTCAAACCTCAATCCTCAATCCTCAGCCCTCATCCTCAATCGTCAATACTCAATCCTCAATCCTCAATCTTCAATCCTCAATACTCAACCTTCAATAATCAATCCTCAATTCTCAATCCTCAATACTCAATCCTCAATCGTCAATCCTCAATCCCCAATCCTCAATCTTCAGTCCACAATCCTCAATCCTCAATCCTCAACCCTCAATCTTCAATACTCAATACTCAATCTTCAATCCTCAATCCTCACTCCTCAATCCTCAATTCTCAGTCCTCAATACTCAATCTACAATCCTCAATACTCAGTCTTCAATCCTCAATCCTCAATCCTCAATCCTCAATCCTCATTCTTCAATCCTCAATACACAATCCTCAATATTCAATCCTCAATCCTCAATCCTCAATTCTCAATCCTCAATCCTCAATCCTCAATATTCAACACTCAAGCCTCAAACATCAATTCTCAATACTCAATCATCAATCCTCAATTCTCAATACTCAATAGAATATCCTGAATTCTCATGGTTCAATACTCAATCCACAATATTCAATAATCAAATCTCAATCCTCAAACACCAATTCTCAACACTCAATACTCAACACTCAGTCCTCTCTCTTCAATCCTCCATCCTCAACCCTCAATTCTCAAGCGTCAATCCTCAATCCTCAATCCTCAATCCTCAATCCTCAATCCTCAATCCTCAGTCCTCAATCCTCAATCTACAATCCTCAACACTCAGTCTTCAATCCTCAATCCTCAATCCTCAATCCTCAATCCTCATTCTTCAATCCTCAATACACAATCCTCAATATTCAATCCTCAATCCTCAATCCTCAATTCTCAATCCTGAATCCTCAATCCTCAATATTCAACACTCAAGCCTCAGCCTTCAATAATCAATCCTCAATTCTCAATCCTCAATACTCAATCCTCAATCCTCAGCCCTCAACCCTCAAACCTCAATCCTCAACCGTCAGTCCTCGTCCTCAATCGTCAACCCTCAATCCTCAATCCTCAATCTTCAATCCTCAATACTCAATATTCAATACTCAATCCTCAATCTTCAATCCTCAATCTTCAATCTTCAATCTTCAATCCTCAATCCTCAAACCTCAATCCTCAATCCTCATTCTTCAATCCTCAATACCCAATCCTCAATCTTCAATCCTCAATCCTCAATCCTCAATTCTCAATCCTCAATCCTCAGTCCTCAGTCCTCAAACCTCAATCCTCAATCCTCAATCCTTAAACCTAAATCCCCAACCGTCAGTCCTCGTCCTCAAGCCTCAACCCTCAATCCTCAATCCTCAATCCTCAATCTTCAATCATCAATACTCAATCTTCAATCCTCAATCCTCAATACTCAATCTTCAATCCTCAAGCCTCAATCCTCAGTCCTCAACCATCAATCCTCAATCCTTAAACCTCAATCCCCAACCGTCAGTCCTCGTCCTCAAGCCTCAACCCTCAATCCTCAATCCTCAATCTTCAATCCTCAATACTCATTATTCAATACTCAATCCTCAATCTTCAATACTCAACCTTCAATAATCAATCCTCAATTCTCAATCCTCAATACTCAATCCTCAATCGTCAATCCTCAATCCCCAATCCACAATCTTCAGTCCACAATCCTCAATCCTCAATCCTCAACCCTCAATCATCAATACTCAATACTAAATATTCAATCCTCAATCCTCATTCCTCAATCCTCAATCCTCAGTCCTCAATACTCAATCTACAATCCTCAATACTCAGTCTTCAATCCTCAATCCTCAATCCTCAATCCTCAATCCTCAATCCTCAACATTCAATCCTCAATACACAATCCTCAATAATCAATCCTCAATTCTCAATCCTCAATACTCAATCCTCAATCGCCAATCCTCAATCCCCAATCCTCAATCTTCAGTCCACAATCCTCAATGCTCAATCCTCAACCCTCAATCTTCAATACTCAATACTCAATCTTCAATCCTCAATCCTCAATCCTCAATCCTCATTCCTCAATGCTCAATCCTCAACCCTCAATCCTCAGTCCTCAATCATCAATCCTCATTCCTTAAACCTCAATCCCCAACCGTCAGTCCTCGTCCTCAAGCCTCAACCCTCAATCCTCAATCCTCAATCCTCAATCTTCAATCATCAATACTCAATCTTCAATCCTCAATCCTCCTTACTCAATCTTCAATCCTCAAGCCTCAATTCTCAACCCTCAATGCTCAATCCTCAATCGTCAATCCTCAATCCCCAATCCACAATCTTCAATCCTCAATCCTCAATCCTCAATCCTCAGTCCACAACCCACAATCCTCAACCCTCAAACCTCAATCCTCAATCGTCAGCCCTCGTCCTCAATCCTCAACACTCAATCCACAATCCTCAATCTTCAATCATCAATACTCAATCTTCAATCCTCAATCCTCAATCTTCAATCCTCAATCCTCAATTCTCACTCCTCAATACTCAATACTCAATCGTCAATCCTCAATCCCCAATCCTCAATCTTCAATCCTCAATCCTCAATCCTCAATCCACAGTCATCAATCTTCAATCCTCAATACTCAATCTTCAATCCACAATCTTCAATCCTCAATCCTCAATGCTCAATCCTCATTCCTCAATTCTCAATACTCAATAGATTATGCTGAATCCTCAGGATTCAATACTCAAACCTCAATCCTCAACCCTCAGCCCTCATGCTCCATCCTCAACACTCGATCCTCAATCCCCAATCCTCAATCCTCAATACTCAATCTTCAATACTCAATACTCAATCTTCAATCCTCAATCCTCAATTCTCAATCCTCAATCCTCAATCCTCAGTCCTCAATCCTCAATCTACAATCCTCAATACTCAGTCTTCAATCCTCAATCCTCAATGCTCAATCCTCAGTCCTCAATCCTCAATCCTCAACCCTCAATCCTCATTCCTCAAACCTCAATCCTCAACCCTCAGCCCTCATCCTCAATTCTCAATCCTCAATCCTCAATCCCCAATCTTCAATCCTCAATAATCAATCTCCAATCCTAGATCCTCAATCCCCAATCTTCAATCCTTAATCCTCAACCTTCAATCCTCATTCCCCAGTCCTCAATCTTCAATCCTCAATGCACAATCCTCAATCGTCAATCATCATTCCTCAATCCTCAGCCCTTAACCCTCAAACCTCAATCCTCAACCGTCAGTCCTCGTCCTCAATCGTCAACCCTCAATCCTCAATCCTCAATCTTCATTCCTCAATACTCAATATTCAATACTCAATCCTCAATCTTCAATCCTCTATCTTCAATCCTCAATCCTCAATCCTTCATTCTCAATCCTCATTCTTCAATCCTCAATACCCAATCCTCGATCTTCAATCCTCAATCCTCAATCCTCAATTCTCAGTCCTCAATCCTCAATCCTCAGTCCTCAAATCTCAATCCACAATCCTCACCCCTCATCCTCAATCCTCAATCCTCAATCCTCAATCCCCAATCTTCAATCCTCAATACTCAACCTTCAATAAGCAATCCCCAATTCTCAATCCTCAGTACTCAATCCTCAATCGTCAATCCTCAATCCCCAATCCTCAATCTTCAGTCCACAATCCTCAATACTCAATCCTCAACCCTCAATCTTCAATACTCGATACTCAATCTTCAATCCTCAATCCTCAATCCTCAACCCTCTATCCTCAGTCCTCAATCCTCACTCTACAATCCTCAATACTCAGTCTTCAATCCTCAATCCTCAATGCTCAATCCTCAATCCTCATTCTTCAATCCTCAATACACAATCCTCAATCCTCAACCCTCAATCATCAGTCCTCAATCCTCAATCTACAATCCTCAATACTCAGTCTTCAATCCTCAATCCTCAATGCTCAATCCTCAATCCTCATTCTTCAATCCTCAATACACAATCCTCAATATTCAACCCTCAATCCTCAAACATCAATTCTCAACACTCAATACTCAACACTCAGTCCTCTCTCTTCAATCCTCCATCCTCAACCCTCAATCCTCAAGCGTCAATCCTCAATCCTCAATCCTCAACCCTCAATCCTCAGTCCTCAAACCTCAATCCCGAATCCTCAATCCTGAATCCTCTATCTTCAGCCCTCAGTCCTCAAAAATCAATTGTCAATCCTCAATCCTCAATAGAATATCCTCAATTCACAGTTTTCAATACTCAATCCCCATTCTTCAATCTTCAAATCTCAATCCACAAACATCAATTCTCATCACTCAACCCTCAGCACTCAGTCCTCAATCTTCAATCCACAATCCTCAATCCTCAATCTTCAATCCTCAATCCTCAATTCTCAATCCTCAATACTCAATCCTAAATCCTCAATCCTCAATCCTCAATCCTCAATCCTCAATCCTCAATCCTCATTCTTCGATCCTCAATACCCAATCTTCAATCTTCAATCCTCAATCATCAATCCTCAATTCTCAATCCTTAATCCTCAATCCTCAGACCTCAAACATCAATACTCAACGCCCAGTCCTCGTCCGCAATCCACAACCCTCAATCCTCAATCCTCAATCTTCAATTTTCAATCCTCAATCCTCAACCCTCAATCCTCAATCCAGAGTCCTCAACCCTCAATCCTGAATCCTCAATCCTGAATCCTCAATCTTCTGCCCTCAGTCCTCAACCATCAATCCTCAGTTCTCAATACTCAACAGAATATCCTGAATTCTCATGGTTCAATACTCAATCCACAAAATTCAATAATCAAATCTCAATCCTCAAATATCATTTCTCAACACTCAATCCTCAATACTCAGTCCTCTCTCTTCAATACTCCATCCTCGATCCTCAATCCTCTAGCGTCAATCCTCAATCCTCAATCCTCATCCCTCAATCCTCAGTCCTCAAACCTCAATCCTCAATCATCAATCCGCACTCTACAATCCTCAATACCCAATCCTCAATCTATAATCCTGAATCCTCAATCCCCAGTTTTCAATCCTCAATCCTCAGTCCTCAGCCCTCAAACCTCAATCCTCAACCCTCAGCCCTCATCCTCATTCCTCAATCCTCGATGCTCAATCCTCAATCTTCAATCCTCAATAATCAATCTTCAATCCTCAATCCTCAATCTTCAATCCTCAATCCTCAGACCACAAACCTCAATCCTGAATCCTCAATCCTGAATCCTCAATCTTCATCACTGGTTCCTCAACAATCAGTTGTCAATCCTCAATCCCCAATAGAATATCCTCAATTCACAGTTTTCAATACTCAATACTCAATCTGCAGTCTTCAGATCTCTATCCACAAACATCAATTCTCATCACTCAACCCTCAATACTCAGTCCCCAATCCTCAATCTTCAATCCTCAATCCTCATTCTTCAACCCTCAATAGCGAATCCTCAATCTTCAATCCTCAATCCTCAATCATCAATTCTCAATCCTCAATCCTCAATCCTCAGACTTCAACCATCAATACGCATCCCTCAGTCCTCGTCCACAATCCACAACCCTCAATCCTCAATCCTCAATCTTCAATCATCAATATTCAATCTTCAATCCACAATCTTCAATCCTCAATTCTCAACCCTCAATCCTCAATGCTCAATCCTCAATACCCAATCCTCAGTCTTCAATCCTCAATCCTCAATCCTCAATCCTCAGACCACAAACCTCAATCCTGAATCCACAATCCTGAATCCTCAATCTTCATCACTGGTTCCTCAACAATCAGTTGTCAATCCTCAATCCCCAATAGAATATCCTCAATTCACAGTTTTCAATACTCAATACTCAATCTGCAGTCTTCAGATCTCTATCCACAAACATCAATTCTCATCACTAAACCCTCAATACTCAGTCCCGAATCCTCAATCTTCAATCCTCAATCCTCAATCCTCAATCCTGAATCTTAATCTTCAATCCTCAATACTCAATCTTCAATCCTCAATCCTCAATCCTTAATCCCCAGTCCTCAACCTTCAATCCTCAATACTCAATCTTCAATCCTCAATCCTCAATCCTGAATCCTCAATCATCAATCCTCAATCCTAAATCGTCAATCTTCAATCCTCAATACTCAACCTTCAATCCTCAATCCTCAATCCTCAATCCTCAATCCTCATTCTTCAATCCTCAATACCCAATCCTCAATCTTCAATCCTTAATCCTCAATCCTCAATACTCAATCCTCAATGCTCAATCCTCAATCCTCAATCTTCAATCCTCAGTCCCAAATCCTCAATCTTCGGTACACAATCCTCAATTATCAATCTTCAATCCTCAATACTCAATCTTCAATCATCAATACTCAATCCTCAATTCTCAATACTCAATCCTCAATCCTCAATCCTCAATCCTCAGTCCTCAATCCTCAATCCTCAGGCCTCAAACCTCAAACCAGAATCCTCAATCCTGAATCCTCAATCTTTAGCCCTCAGTCCTCAACAATCAGTTGTCGATCCTCAATCCTCTATAGAGTATCCTCAATTCACAGGTTTCAATAGTCAATACTCAACCTGCAATCTTCAAATCTCTATCCACAAACATCAATTCTAATCACTCAACCCTCAACACTCAGTCCCCAATCCTCAATCTTCAAACCCCAATCCTCAACCCTCAATCCTCAATAATCAATCTCCAATCCTAGATCCTCAATCCCCAATCTTCAATCCTTAATCCTCAACCTTCAATCCTTATACCCCAGTCCCCAATCTCCAATCCTCAATGCTCAATCTTCAATCCTCAATCATCAGTCCTCAATCCTCAACCCTCAACCCTCAAACCTCAATCCTCAACCGTCAGTCCTCGTCCTCAATCGTCAACCCTGAATCCTCTATCCTCAAACTTCAATCCTCAATACTCAATATTCAGTACTCAATCCTCAATCTTCAATCCTCAATCTTCAATCTTCAATCCTCAATCCTCAATCCTCAATCCTCAATCCTCATTCTTCAATCCTCAATACCCAATCCTCAATCTTCAATCCTCAATCCTCAATCCTCAATTCTCAATCCTCAATCCTCAGTCCTCAGTCCTCAAACCTCAATCCTCAATCCTCAGCCCTCATCCTCAATCGTCAATCCTCAATCCTCAATCCTCAATCTTCAATCCTCAATACTCAACCTTCAATAATCAATCCTCAATTCTCAATCCTCAATACTCAATCCTCAATCCTCAACCCTCAACCCTCAAACCTCAATCCTCAACCGTCAGTACTCGTCCTCAATAGTCAACACTCAATCCTCAATCTTCAATCTTCAATCCTCAGTACTCAATATTCAATACTCAATCCTCAATATTCAATCCTCAATCTTCAATCTTCAATCCTCAATCCTCAATCCTCAATCCTTAATCCTCATTCTTCAATCCTCAATACCCAATCCTCAATCTTCAATCCTCAATCCTCAATCCTCAATTCTCAGTCCTCAATCCTCAGTCCTCAGGCCTCAAACCTCAATCCTCAATCCTCAGCCCTCATCCTCAATCGTCAATCCTCAATCCTCAATCCTCAACCTTCAATCCTCAATACTCAACCTTCAATAATCAATCCTCAATTCTCAATCCTCAATACTCAATCCTCAATCGTCAATCCTCAATCCCCAATCCTCAATCTTCAGTCCACAATCCTCAATCCTCAATCCTCAACCCTCAATCTTCAATACTCAATACTCAATCTTCAATCCTCAATCCTCACTCCTCAATCCTCAATCCTCAGTCCTCAATACTCAATCTACAATCCTCAATACTCAGTCTTCAATCCTCAATCCTCAATCCTCAATCCTCAATCCTCATTCTTCAATCCTCAATACACAATCCTCAATATTCAATCCTCAATCCTCAATCCTCAATTCTCAATCCTCAATCCTCAATCCTCAATATTCAACACTCAAGCCTCAAACATCAATTCTCAATACTCAATCATCAATCCTCAATTCTCAATACTCAATAGAATATCCTGAATTCTCATGGTTCAATACTCAATCCACAATATTCAATAATCAAATCTCAATCCTCAAACATCAATTCTCAACACTCAATACTCAACACTCAGTCCTCTCTCTTCAATCCTCCATCCTCAAACCTCAATTCTCAAGCGTCAATCCTCAATCCTCAATCCTCAATCCTCAATCCTCAATCCTCAATCCTCAGTCCTCAATCCTCAATCTACAATCCTCAATACTCAGTCTTCAATCCTCAATCCTCAATCCTCAATCCTCAATCCTCATTCTCCAATCCTCAATACACAATCCTCAATATTCAATCCTCAATCCTCAATCCTCAATTCTCAATCCTGAATCCTCAATCCTCAATATTCAACACTCAAGCCTCAGCCTTCAATAATCAATCCTCAATTCTCAATCCTCAATACTCAATCCTCAATCCTCAGCCCTCAACCGTCAAACCTCAATCCTCAACCGTCAGTCCTCGTCCTCAATCGTCAACCCTCAATCCTCAATCCTCAATCTTCAATCCTCAATACTCAATATTCAATACTCAATCCTCAATCTTCAATCCTCAATCTTCAATCTTCAATCTTCAATCCTCAATCCTCAAACCTCAATCCTCAATCCTCATTCTTCAATCCTCAATACCCAATCCTCAATCTTCAATCCTCAATCCTCAATCCTCAATTCTCAATCCTCAATCCTCAGTCCTCAGTCCTCAAACCTCAATCCTCAATCCTCAATCCTTAAACCTCAATCCCCAACCGTCAGTCCTCGTCCTCAAGCCTCAACCCTCAATCCTCAATCCTCAATCCTCAATCTTCAATCATCAATACTCAATCTTCAATCCTCAATCCTCAATACTCAATCTTCAATCCTCAAGCCCCAATCCTCAGTCCTCAATCATCAATCCTCAATCCTTAAACCTCAATCCCCAACCGTCAGTCCTCGTCCTCAAGCCTCAACCCTCAATCCTCAATCCTCAATCTTCAATCCTCAATACTCATTATTCAATACTCAATCCTCAATCTTCAATACTCAACCTTCAATAATCAATCCTCAATTCTCAATCCTCAATACTCAATCCTCAATCGTCAATCCTCAATCCCCAATCCACAATCTTCAGTCCACAATCCTCAATCCTCAATCCTCAACCCTCAATCTTCAATACTCAATACTCAATCTTCAATCCTCAATCCTCAATCCTCAATCCTCAATCCTCAATGCTCAATCCTCAACCCTCAATCCTCAGTCCTCAATCATCAATCCTCATTCCTTAAACCTCAATCCCCAACCGTCAGTCCTCGTCCTCAAGCCTCAACCCTCAATCCTCAATCCCAAATCCTCAATCTTCAATCATCAATACTCAATCTTCAATCCTCAATCCTCAATACTCAATCTTCAATCCTCAAGCCTCAATTCTCAACCCTCAATGCTCAATCCTCAATCGTCAATCCTCAATCCCCAATCCACAATCTTCAATCCTCAATCCTCAATCCTCAATCCTCAATCCTCAATCTTCAGTCCTCAATACTCAATATTCAATCCTCAATACTCAATCTTCAATCCTCAATCCTCAATCCTGAATCCTCAATCATCAATCCTCAATCCTAAATCGTCAATCTTCAATCCTCAATACTCAACCTTCAATCCTCAATCCTCAATCCTCAATCCTCAATCCTCATTCTTCAATCCTCAATACCCAATCCTCAATCTTCAATCCTTAATCCTCAATCCTCAATACTCAATCCTCAATGCTCAATCCTCAATCCTCAATCTTCAATCCTCAGTCCCAAATCCTCAATCTTCAGTACACAATCCTCAATTATCAATCTTCAATCCTCAATACTCAATCTTCAATCATCAATACTCAATCCTCAATTCTCAATACTCAATCCTCAATCCTCAATCCTCAATCCTCAGTCCTCAATCCTCAATCCTCAGGCCTCAAACCTCAAACCAGAATCCTCAATCCTGAATCCTCAATCTTTAGCCCTCAGTCCTCAACAATCAGTTGTCGATCCTCAATCCTCTATAGAATATCCTCAATTCACAGGTTTCAATAGTCAATACTCAACCTGCAATCTTCAAATCTCTATCCACAAACATCAATTCTAATCACTCAACCCTCAACACTCAGTCCCCAATCCTCAATCTTCAAACCCCAATCCTCAACCCTCAATCCTCAATAATCAATCTCCAATCCTAGATCCTCAATCCCCAATCTTCAATCCTTAATCCTCAACCTTCAATCCTTATACCCCAGTCCTCAATCTCCAATCCTCAATGCTCAATCTTCAATCCTCAATCATCAGTCCTCAATCCTCAACCCTCAACCCTCAAACCTCAATCCTCAACCGTCAGTCCTCGTCCTCAATCGTCAACCCTGAATCCTCTATCCTCAAACTTCAATCCTCAATACTCAATATTCAGTACTCAATCCTCAATCTTCAATCCTCAATCTTCAATCTTCAATCCTCAATCCTCAATCCTCAATCCTCAATCCTCATTCTTCAATCCTCAATACCCAATCCTCAATCTTCAATCCTCAATCCTCAATCCTCAATTCTCAATCCTCAATCCTCAGTCCTCAGTCCTCAAACCTCAATCCTCAATCCTCAGCCCTCATCCTCAATCGTCAATCCTCAATCCTCAATCCTCAATCTTCAATCCTCAATACTCAACCTTCAATAATCAATCCTCAATTCTCAATCCTCAATACTCAATCCTCAATCCTCAACCCTCAACCCTCAAACCTCAATCCTCAACCGTCAGTACTCGTCCTCAATAGTCAACACTCAATCCTCAATCTTCAATCTTCAATCCTCAGTACTCAATATTCAATACTCAATCCTCAATATTCAATCCTCAATCTTCAATCTTCAATCCTCAATCCTCAATCCTCAATCCTCAATCCTCATTCTTCAATCCTCAATACCCAATCCTCAATCTTCAATCCTCAATCCTCAATCGTCAATCCTCAATCCCCAATCCTCAATCTTCAGTCCACAATCCTCAATCCTCAATCCTCAACCCTCAATCTTCAATACTCAATACTCAATCTTCAATCCTCAATCCTCACTCCTCAATCCTCAATCCTCAGTCCTCAATACTCAATCTACAATCCTCAATACTCAGTCTTCAATCCTCAATCCTCAATCCTCAATCCTCAATCCTTATTCTTCAATCCTCAATACACAATCCTCAATATTCAATCCTCAATCCTCAATCCTCAATTCTCAATCCTCAATCCTCAATCCTCAATATTCAACACTCAAGCCTCAAACATCAATTCTCAATACTCAATCATCAATCCTCAATTCTCAATACTCAATAGAATATCCTGAATTCTCATGGTTCAATACTCAATCCACAATATTCAATAATCAAATCTCAATCCTCAAACATCAATTCTCAACACTCAATACTCAACACTCAGTCCTCTCTCTTCAATCCTCCATCCTCAAACCTCAATTCTCAAGCGTCAATCCTCAATCCTCAATCCTCAATCCTCAATCCTCAATCCTCAATCCTCAGTCCTCAATCCTCAATCTACAATCCTCAATACTCAGTCTTCAATCCTCAATCCTCAATCCTCAATCCTCAATCCTCATTCTTCAATCCTCAATACACAATCCTCAATATTCAATCCTCAATCCTCAATCCTCAATTCTCAATCCTGAATCCTCAATCCTCAATATTCAACACTCAAGCCTCAGCCTTCAATAATCAATCCTCAATTCTCAATCCTCAATACTCAATCCTCAATCCTCAGCCCTCAACCGTCAAACCTCAATCCTCAACCGTCAGTCCTCGTCCTCAATCGTCAACCCTCAATCCTCAATCCTCAATCTTCAATCCTCAATACTCAATATTCAATACTCAATCCTCAATCTTCAATCCTCAATCTTCAATCTTCAATCTTCAATCCTCAATCCTCAAACCTCAATCCTCAATCCTCATTCTTCAATCCTCAATACCCAATCCTCAATCTTCAATCCTCAATCCTCAATCCTCAATTCTCAATCCTCAATCCTCAGTCCTCAGTCCTCAGTCCTCAAACCTCAATCCTCAATCCTCAATCCTTAAACCTCAATCCCCAACCGTCAGTCCTCGTCCTCAAGCCTCAACCCTCAATCCTCAATCCTCAATCCTCAATCTTCAATCATCAATACTCAATCTTCAATCCTCAATCCTCAATACTCAATCTTCAATCCTCAAGCCCCAATCCTCAGTCCTCAATCATCAATCCTCAATCCTTAAACCTCAATCCCCAACCGTCAGTCCTCGTCCTCAAGCCTCAACCCTCAATCCTCAATCCTCAATCTTCAATCCTCAATACTCATTATTCAATACTCAATCCTCAATCTTCAATACTCAACCTTCAATAATCAATCCTCAATTCTCAATCCTCAATACTCAATCCTCAATCGTCAATCCTCAATCCCCAATCCACAATCTTCAGTCCACAATCCTCAATCCTCAATCCTCAACCCTCAATCATCAATACTCAATACTCAATATTCAATCCTCAATCCTCATTCCTCAATCCTCAATCCTCAGTCCTCAATACTCAATCTACAATCCTCAATACTCAGTCTTCAATCCTCAATCCTCAATCCTCAATCCTCAACATTCAATCCTCAATACACAATCCTCAATAATCAATCCTCAACTCTCAATCCTCAATACTCAATCCTCAATCGCCAATCCTCAATCCCCAATCCTCAATCTTCAGTCCACAATCCTCAATGCTCAATCCTCAACCCTCAATCTTCAATACTCAATACTCAATCTTCAATCCTCAATCCTCAATCCTCAATCCTCAATCCTCAATGCTCAATCCTCAACCCTCAATCCTCAGTCCTCAATCATCAATCCTCATTTCTTAAACCTCAATCCCCAACCGTCAGTCCTCGTCCTCAAGCCTCAACCCTCAATCCTCAATCCCCAATCCTCAATCTTCAATCATCAATACTCAATCTTCAATCCTCAATCCTCAATACTCAATCTTCAATCCTCAAGCCTCAATTCTCAACCCTCAATGCTCAATCCTCAATCGTCAATCCTCAATCCCCAATCCACAATCTTCAATCCTCAATCCTCAATCCTCAATCCTCAATCCTCAATCTTCAGTCCTCAATACTCAATATTCAATCCTCAATCCTCAATCCTCAATCCTCAATCCTCAATCCTCAATCCTCAATCCTCAATCTTCAATCCTCAGTCCCAAATCCTCAATCTTCAATACACAATCCTCAATCCTCAATCTACAATCCTCAATACACAGTCTTCAATCATCAATCCTCAATCATCAATTCTCAATACTCATTCTTGAATCCCCAATACCCAATCCTCAATCTTCAATCCTCAATCCTTAATCCTCAATTGTCAATCCTCAATCCTCAATCCTCAGACATCAAACATCAATACTCAACCCTCAATCCTCGTCCTCAATCCACAACCCTCAATCCTCGATCCTCAAACTTCAATCATCAATATTCAATCTTCAATCCTCAATCCTCAATCCTCAATACTCAATCCTCAATCCTCAATCTTCGATCCTCAATACCCAATCTTCAATCTTCAATCCTCAATCCTCAACCCTCAATCCTCAATCCTCAGTCCTCAATCCTCAATCCTCAATGTTCAATCCGCAATACCCAATCCTCAATCTTCAATCCTCAATCCTCAATCCTCAACCCTCAATCCTTAATCCTGAATCCTCAATCTTCAGTCCTCAATCCTTAATCCTGAATCCACAATCTTGAATCCTCAATCTTCAGCCCTCAGTCCTCAACAATCAGTTGTCAATCCTCAATCCTCAATGGAATATCGTCAATTCACAGTTTTCAATACTCCATGCTCAACCTGCAATCTTCAAACCTCTATACACAAACATCAATACTCATAACTCAACACTCAACACTCCGTCCCGAGTCCTCAATCTTCAATCCTCAATCCTCAATCCTCAGTCCTCAATCCGCAATCCTCAATTTTCAAGCTTCAATACTGAATCTTCAATCCTCAATGCTTAATCCTCAATCCTCAATCCTCAGTCCTCAACCCACAATCCTCAATCCTCAAACCTCAATCCTCAATCGTCAGCCCTCGTCCTCAATCCTCAACACTCAATCCACAATCCTCAATCTTCAATCATCAATACTCAATCTTCAATCCTCAATCCTCAATCTTCAATCCTCAATCCTCAATTCTCACTCCTCAATACTCAATCCTCAATCGTCAATCCTCAATCCCCAATCCTCAATCCCCAATCCTCAATCCTCAATACTCAATCCTCAATCCTCAATCCTCAATCCTCAATCCTCAATCCTCAGTCCTCAATCCTCAATCCTCAGTTCTCAAACCTCAATCCAGAATCCTCAAACCTGTATCCTCAATCTTTAGCCCTCAGTCCTCAACAATCAGTTGTCAATCCTCAATCCTCAATAGAATATCCTCAATTCACAGGTTTCAATAGTCAATACTCAACCTGCAATCTTCAAATCTCTATCCACAAACATCAATTCTCATCACTCAACCCTCAACACTCAGTCCCCAATCCTCAATCTTCAATCCCCAATCCTCAACCCTCAATCCTCAATAATCAATCTCCAATCCTAGATCCTCAATCCCCAATGTTCAATCCTTAATCCTCAACCTTCAATCCTCATTCCCCAGTCCTCAATCTTCAATCCTCAATGCTCAATCCTCAATCCTCAATCATCAGTCCTCAATCCTCAATCCTCAACCGTCAGTCCTTGTCCTCAATCGTCAACCCTCAATCCTCAATCCTCAATCTTCAATCCTCAATACTCAATATTCAGTACTCAATCCTCAATCTTCAATCCTCAATCTTCAATCTTCAATCATCAATCCTCAATCGTCAATCCTCAATCCTCATTCTTCAATCCTCCATACCCAATCGTCAATCTTCAATCCTCAATCCTCAATCCTCAATTCTCAATCCTCAATCCTCAGTCCTCAGTCCTCAAACCTCAATCCTCAATCCTCAGCCCTCATTCTCAATCGTCAATCCTCAATCCTCAATCCTCAATCTTCAATCCTCAATACTCAACCTTCAATAATCAATCCTCAATTCTCAATCCTCAATACTCAATCCTCAATCGTCAATCCTCAATCCCCAATCCTCAACCTTCAGTCCACAATCCTCAATCCTCAATCCTCAACCCTCAATCTTCAATACTCAATACTCAATCTTCAATCCTCAATCCTCATTCCTCAATCCTCAATCCTCAGTCCTCAATACTCAATCTACAATCCTCAATACTCAGTCTTCAATCCTCAATCCTCAATCCTCAATCCTCAATCCTCATTCTTCAATCCTCAATACACAATCCTCAATATTCAATCCTCAATCCTCAATCCTCAATTCTCAATCCTCAATCCTCAATCCTCAATATTCAACACTCAAGCCTCAAACATCAATCCTCAATACTCAATCATCAATCCTCAATTCTCAATACTCAACAGAATATCCTGAATTCTCATGGTTCAATACTCAATCCACAATATTCAATAATCAAATCTCTATCCTCAAACATCAATTCTCATCACTCAACCATCTACACCCAGTCCTCAATGTTCAATCCTCAATCCTAAATCCTCAATCTTCAATCCTCAATACTCAATACTCAATCCTCAATCCTCAATTCTCAGTCCTCAATACTCAATCCTCAGTCGTGAATCCTCAATCCCCAATCCTCAATCTTCAATCCTCAATCCTCAATCCTCAATCCTCGATCCTCAATATTCAACACACAACCCTCAATATTCAACACTCAAGCCTCAAACATCAATCCTCAATACCCAATTATCAATCCTCAATTCTCAATACTCAATATTCAACACACAACCCTCAACCATCAATCCTCAATACTCAACCATCAATCCTCAATTCTCAATACTCAATAGAGTATCCTGAATTCTCATGGTTCAATACTCAATCCACAAAATTCAATAATCAAATCTCAATCCTCAAACATCAATTCTCAACACTCAATCCTCAATACTCAGTCCTCTCCCTTCAATCCTCCATCCTCAATCCTCAACCCTCAATTCTCAGTCATCAATACTCAATCTTCAATACTCAATCCTCAATCCTCAATA
This sequence comes from Calliopsis andreniformis, assembly GCF_051401765.1. Classification (NCBI taxonomy): domain Eukaryota; kingdom Metazoa; phylum Arthropoda; class Insecta; order Hymenoptera; family Andrenidae; genus Calliopsis; species Calliopsis andreniformis. The sequence continues at coordinate 146,983 of NW_027480613.1, read as the reverse complement.
CTCAATCCTCAATCCTCAATCCTCAACCCTCAATCCTCATTCCTCAAACCTCAATCCTCAACCATCAGCCCTCATCCTCAATTCTCAATTCTCAATCCTCAATCCTCAATCCCCAATCTTCAATCCTCAATAATCAATCTCCATCCTAGATCCTCAATCCCCAATCTTCAGTCCTTAATCCTCAACCTTCAATCCTCATTCCCCAGTCCTCAATCTTCAATCCTCAATGCTCAATCCTCAATCCTCAATCATCATTCCTCAATCCTCAGCCCTCAACCCTCAACCCTCAATCCTCAACCGTCAGTCCTCGTCCTCAATCGTCAACCCTCAATCCTCAATCCTCAATCTTCAATCCTCAATACTCAATATTCAATACTCAATCCTCAATCTTCAATCCTCAATCTTCAATCTTCAATCTTCAATCCTCAATCCTCAAACCTCAATCCTCAATCCTCATTCTTCAATCCTCAATACCCAATCCTCAATCTTCAATCCTCAATCCTCAATCCTCAATTCTCAATCCTCAATCCTCAGTCCTCAGTCCTCAAACCTCAATCCTCAATCCTCAATCCTTAAACCTCAATCCCCAACCGTCAGTCCTCGTCCTCAAGCCTCAACCCTCAATCCTCAATCCTCAATCCTCAATCTTCAATCATCAATACTCAATCTTCAATCCTCAATCCTCAATACTCAATCTTCAATCCTCAAGCCTCAATCCTCAGTCCTCAACCATCAATCCTCAATCCTTAAACCTCAATCCCCAACCGTCAGTCCTCGTCCTCAAGCCTCAACCCTCAATCCTCAATCCTCAATCTTCAATCCTCAATACTCATTATTCAATACTCAATCCTCAATCTTCAATACTCAACCTTCAATAATCAATCCTCAATTCTCAATCCTCAATACTCAATCCTCAATCGTCAATCCTCAATCCCCAATCCACAATCTTCAGTCCACAATCCTCAATCCTCAATCCTAAACCCTCAATCATCAATACTCAATACTAAATATTCAATCCTCAATCCTCATTCCTCAATCCTCAATCCTCAGTCCTCAATACTCAATCTACAATCCTCAATACTCAGTCTTCAATCCTCAATCCTCAATCCTCAATCCTCAATCCTCAATCCTCAACATTCAATCCTCAATACACAATCCTCAATAATCAATCCTCAATTCTCAATCCTCAATACTCAATCCTCAATCGCCAATCCTCAATCCCCAATCCTCAACCTTCAGTCCACAATCCTCAATGCTCAATCCTCAACCCTCAATCTTCAATACTCAATACTCAATCTTCAATCCTCAATCCTCAATCCTCAATCCTCAATCCTCAATGCTCAATCCTCAACCCTCAATCCTCAGTCCTCAATCATCAATCCTCATTCCTTAAACCTCAATCCCCAACCGTCAGTCCTCGTCCTCAAGCCTCAACCCTCAATCCTCAATCCTCAATCCTCAATCTTCAATCATCAATACTCAATCTTCAATCCTCAATCCTCCTTACTCAATCTTCAATCCTCAAGCCTCAATTCTCAACCCTCAATGCTCAATCCTCAATCGTCAATCCTCAATCCCCAATCCACAATCTTCAATCCTCAATCCTCAATCCTCAATCCTCAGTCCTCAACCCACAATCCTCAATCCTCAAACCTCAATCCTCAATCGTCAGCCCTCGTCCTCAATCCTCAACACTCAATCCACAATCCTCAATCTTCAATCATCAATACTCAATCTTCAATCCCCAATCCTCAATCTTCAATCCTCAATCCTCAATTCTCACTCCTCAATACTCAATACTCAATCGTCAATCCTCAATCCCCAATCCTCAATCTTCAATCCTCAATCCTCAATCCTCAATCCACAGTCATCAATCTTCAATCCTCAATACTCAATCTTCAATCCACAATCTTCAATCCTCAATCCTCAATGCTCAATCCTCATTCCTCAATTCTCAATACTCAATAGATTATGCTGAATCCTCAGGATTCAATACTCAAACCTCAATCCTCAACCCTCAGCCCTCATGCTCCATCCTCAACACTCGATCCTCAATCCCCAATCCTCAATCCTCAATCGTCAGCCCTCGTCCTCAATCCTCAACACTCAATCCACAATCCTCAATCTTCAATCATCAATACTCAATCTTCAATCCTCAATCCTCAATCTTCAATCCTCAATCCTCAATTCTCACTCCTCAATACTCAATCCTCAATCGTCAATCCTCAATCCCCAATCCTCAATCCCCAATCCTCAATCCTCAATACTCAATCCTCAATCCTCAATCTTCGATCCTCAATACCCAATCTTCAATCTTCAATCCTCAATCCTCAATCCTCAATCCTCAATCCTCAGTCCTCAATCCTCAATCCTCAGTTCCCAAACCTCAATCCAGAATCCTCAAACCTGTATCCTCAATCTTTAGCCCTCAGTCCTCAACAATCAGTTGTCAATCCTCAATCCTCAATAGAATATCCTCAATTCACAGGTTTCAATAGTCAATACTCAACCTGCAATCTTCAAATCTCTATCCACAAACATCAATTCTCATCACTCAACCCTCAACACTCAGTCCCCAATCCTCAATCTTCAATCCCCAATCCTCAACCCTCAATCCTCAATAATCAATCTCCAATCCTAGATCCTCAATCCCCAATGTTCAATCCTTAATCCTCAACCTTCAATCCTCATTCCCCAGTCCTCAATCTTCAATCCTCAATGCTCAATCCTCAATCCTCAATCATCAGTCCTCAATCCTCAACCCTCAACCCTCAAACCTCAATCCTCAACCGTCAGTCCTTGTCCTCAATCGTCAACCCTCAATCCTCAATCCTCAATCTTCAATCCTCAATACTCAATATTCAGTACTCAATCCTCAATCTTCAATCCTCAATCTTCAATCTTCAATCATCAATCCTCAATCGTCAATCCTCAATCCTCATTCTTCAATCCTCCATACCCAATCGTCAATCTTCAATCCTCAATCCTCAATCCTCAATTCTCAATCCTCAATCCTCAGTCCTCAGTCCTCAAACCTCAATCCTCAATCCTCAGCCCTCATTCTCAATCGTCAATCCTCAATCCTCAATCCTCAATCTTCAATCCTCAATACTCAACCTTCAATAATCAATCCTCAATTCTCAATCCTCAATACTCAATCCTCAATCGTCAATCCTCAATCCCCAATCCTCAACCTTCAGTCCACAATCCTCAATCCTCAATCCTCAACCCTCAACCTTCAATACTCAATACTCAATCTTCAATTCTCAATCCTCATTCCTCAATCCTCAATCCTCAGTCCTCAATACTCAATCTACAATCCTCAATACTCAGTCTTCAATCCTCAATCCTCAATCCTCAATCCTCAATCCTCATTCTTCAATCCTCAATACACAATCCTCAATATTCAATCCTCAATCCTCAATCCTCAATTCTCAATCCTCAATCCTCAATCCTCAATATTCAACACTCAAGCCTCAAACATCAATCCTCAATACTCAATCATCAATCCTCAATTCTCAATACTCAACAGAATATCCTGAATTCTCATGGTTCAATACTCAATCCACAATATTCAATAATCAAATCTCTATCCTCAAACATCAATTCTCAACACTCAATACTCAACACTCAGTCCTCTCTCTTCAATCCTCCATCCTCAACCCTCAATCCTCAAGCGTCAACCCTCAATCCTGAATCCTCAACCCTCAATCCTCAGTCCTCAAACCTCAATCCCGAATCCTCAATCCTGAATCCTCTACCTTCAGCCCTCAGTCCTCAAAAATCAATTGTCAATCCTCAATCCTCAATAGAATATCCTCATTTCACAGTTTTCAATACTGAACCCCATTCTTCAATCTTCAAATCTCAATCCACAAACATCAATTCTCATCACTCAACCATCTACACCCAGTCCTCAATGTTCAATCCTCAATCCTAAATCCTCAATCTTCAATCCTCAATACTCAATACTCAATCCTCAATCCTCAATTCTCAGTCCTCAATACTCAATCCTCAGTCGTGAATCCTCAATCCCCAATCCTCAATCTTCAATCCTCAATCCTCAATCCTCAATCCTCGATCCTCAATATTCAACACACAACCCTCAATATTCAACACTCAAGCCTCAAACATCAATCCTCAATACCCAATTATCAATCCTCAATTCTCAATACTCAATATTCAACACACAACCCTCAACCATCAATCCTCAATACTCAACCATCAATCCTCAATTCTCAATACTCAATAGAGTATCCTGAATTCTCATGGTTCAATACTCAATCCACAAAATTCAATAATCAAATCTCAATCCTCAAACATCAATTCTCAACACTCAATCCTCAATACTCAGTCCTCTCCCTTCAATCCTCCATCCTCAATCCTCAACCCTCAATTCTCAGTCATCAATACTCAATCTTCAATACTCAATCCTCAATCCTCAATACTCAATCCTCAATCCTCAATCCTCAACCCTCAATCCTCATTCCTCAAACCTCAATCCTCAACCATCAGCCCTCATCCTCAATTCTCAATTCTCAATCCTCAATCCTCAATCCCCAATCTTCAATCCTCAATAATCAATCTCCATCCTAGATCCTCAATCCCCAATCTTCAGTCCTTAATCCTCAACCTTCAATCCTCATTCCCCAGTCCTCAATCTTCAATCCTCAATGCTCAATCCTCAATCCTCAATCATCATTCCTCAATCCTCAGCCCTCAACCCTCAACCCTCAATCCTCAACCGTCAGTCCTCGTCCTCAATCGTCAACCCTCAATCCTCAATCCTCAATCTTCAATCCTCAATACTCAATATTCAATACTCAATCCTCAATCTTCAATCCTCAATCTTCAATCTTCAATCTTCAATCCTCAATCCTCAAACCTCAATCCTCAATCCTCATTCTTCAATCCTCAATACCCAATCCTCAATCTTCAATCCTCAATCCTCAATCCTCAATTCTCAATCCTCAATCCTCAGTCCTCAGTCCTCGAACCTCAATCCTCAATCCTCAATCCTTAAACCTCAATCCCCAACCGTCAGTCCTCGTCCTCAAGCCTCAACCCTCAATCCTCAATCCTCAATCCTCAATCTTCAATCATCAATAGTCAATCTTCAATCCTCAATCCTCAATACTCAATCTTCAATCCTCAAGCCTCAATCCTCAGTCCTCAACCATCAATCCTCAATCCTTAAACCTCAATCCCCAACCGTCAGTCCTCGTCCTCAAGCCTCAACCCTCAATCCTCAATCCTCAATCTTCAATCCTCAATACTCATTATTCAATACTCAATCCTCAATCTTCAATACTCAACCTTCAATAATCAATCCTCAATTCTCAATCCTCAATACTCAATCCTCAATCGTCAATCCTCAATCCCCAATCCACAATCTTCAGTCCACAATCCTCAATCCTCAATCCTCAACCCTCAATCATCAATACTCAATACTAAATATTCAATCCTCAATCCTCATTCCTCAATCCTCAATCCTCAGTCCTCAATACTCAATCTACAATCCTCAATACTCAGTCTTCAATCCTCAATCCTCAATCCTCAATCCTCAATCCTCAATCCTCAACATTCAATCCTCAATACACAATCCTCAATAATCAATCCTCAATTCTCAATCCTCAATACTCAATCCTCAATCGCCAATCCTCAATCCCCAATCCTCAATCTTCAGTCCACAATCCTCAATGCTCAATCCTCAACCCTCAATCTTCAATACTCAATACTCAATCTTCAATCCTCAATCCTCAATCCTCAATCCTCAATCCTCAATGCTCAATCCTCAACCCTCAATCCTCAGTCCTCAATCATCAATCCTCATTCCTTAAACCTCAATCCCCAACCGTCAGTCCTCGTCCTCAAGCCTCAACCCTCAATCCTCAATCCTCAATCCTCAATCTTCAATCATCAATACTCAATCTTCAATCCTCAATCCTCCTTACTCAATCTTCAATCCTCAAGCCTCAATTCTCAACCCTCAATGCTCAATCCTCAATCGTCAATCCTCAATCCCCAATCCACAATCTTCAATCCTCAATCCTCAATCCTCAATCCTCAGTCCTCAACCCACAATCCTCAATCCTCAAACCTCAATCCTCAATCGTCAGCCCTCGTCCTCAATCCTCAACACTCAATCCACAATCCTCAATCTTCAATCATCAATACTCAATCTTCAATCCCCAATCCTCAATCTTCAATCCTCAATCCTCAATTCTCACTCCTCAATACTCAATACTCAATCGTCAATCCTCAATCCCCAATCCTCAATCTTCAATCCTCAATCCTCAATCCTCAATCCACAGTCATCAATCTTCAATCCTCAATACTCAATCTTCAATCCACAATCTTCAATCCTCAATCCTCAATGCTCAATCCTCATTCCTCAATTCTCAATACTCAATAGATTATGCTGAATCCTCAGGATTCAATACTCAAACCTCAATCCTCAACCCTCAGCCCTCATGCTCCATCCTCAACACTCGATCCTCAATCCCCAATCCTCAATCCTCAATACTCAATCTTCAATGCTCAATCCTCAATCCTCAATCCTCAACCCTCAATCCTCAGTCATCAATACTCAATCTTCAATACTCAATCCTCAATCCTCAATCCTCAATCCTCAATCCTCAATCCTCAATCCTCAACCCTCAATCCTCATTCCTCAAACCTCAATCCTCAACCCTCAGCCCTCATCCTCAATTCTGTATCCTCAATCCTCAATCCTCAATCCCCAATGTTCAATCCTCAATAATCAATCTCCAATCCTAGATCCTCAATCCCCAATCTTCAATCCTTAATCCTCAACCTTCAATCCTCATTCCCCAGTCCTCAATCTTTAATCCTCAATGCTCAATCCTCAATCCTCAATCATCATTCCTCAATCCTCAGCCCTCAACCCTCAAACCTCAATCCTCAACCGTCAGTCCTCGTCCTCAATCGTCAACCCTCAATCCTCAATCCTCAATCTTCAATCCTCAATACTCAATATTCAATACTCAATCCTCAATCTTCAATCCTCAATCTTCAACCCTCAATCCTCAATCCTCAATCCTCAATCCTCATTCTTCAATCCTCCATACCCAATCCTCAATATTCAATCCTCAATCCTCAATCCTCAATCCTCAATTCTCAATCCTCAATCGTCAGTCCTCAGTCCTCAAACCTCAATCCCCAATCCTCAATCCTCAATACTCAATCTTCAATGCTCAATCCTCAATCCTCAATCCTCAACCCTCAATCCTCAGTCATCAATACTCAATCTTCAATACTCAATCCTCAATCCTCAATCCTCAATCCTCAATCCTCAATCCTCAACCCTCAATCCTCATTCCTCAAACCTCAATCCTCAACCCTCAGCCCTCATCCTCAATTCTCAATTCTCAATCCTCAATCCTCAATCCCCAATCTTCAATCCTCAATAATCAATCTCCAATCCTAGATCCTCAATCCCCAATCTTCAATCCTTAATCCTCAACCTTCAATCCTCATTCCCCAGTCCTCAATCTTCAATCCTCAATGCACAATCCTCAATCGTCAATCATCATTCCTCAATCCTCAGCCCTTAACCCTCAAACCTCAATCCTCAACCGTCAGTCCTCGTCCTCAATCGTCAACCCTCAATCCTCAATCCTCAATCTTCAATCCTCAATACACAATATTCAATACTCAATCCTCAATCTTCAATCCTCTATCTTCAATCCTCAATCCTCAATCCTTCATTCTCAATCCTCATTCTTCAATCCTCAATACCCAATCCTCGATCTTCAATCCTCAATCCTCAATCCTCAATTCTCAGTCCTCAATCCTCAGTCCTCAGTCCTCAAATCTCAATCCACAATCCTCAGCCCTCATCCTCAATCCTCAATCCTCAATCCTCAATCCCCAATCTTCAATCCTCAATACTCAACCTTCAATAAGCAATCCCCAATTCTCAATCCTCAATACTCAATCCTCAATCGTCAATCCTCAATCCCCAATCCTCAATCTTCAGTCCACAATCCTCAATACTCAATCCTCAACCCTCAATCTTCAATACTCGATACTCAATCTTCAATCCTCAATCCTCAATCCTCAACCCTCTATCCTCAGTCCTCAATCCTCAATCTACAATCCTCAATACTCAGTCTTCAATCCTCAATCCTCAATGCTCAATCCTCAATCCTCATTCTTCAATCCTCAATACACAATCCTCAATCCTCAACCCTCAATCCTCAGTCATCAATCCTCAATCTACAATCCTCAATACTCAGTCTTCAATCCTCAATCCTCAATGCTCAATCCTCAATCCTCATTCTTCAATCCTCAATACACAATCCTCAATATTCAACCCTCAATCCTCAAACATCAATTCTCAACACTCAATACTCAACACTCAGTCCTCTCTCTTCAATCCTCCATCCTCAACCCTCAATCCTCAAGCGTCAATCCTCAATCCTCAATCCTCAACCCTCAATCCTCAGTCCTCAAACCTCAATCCCGAATCCTCAATCCTGAATCCTCTATCTTCAGCCCTCAGTCCTCAAAAATCAATTGTCAATCCTCAATCCTCAATAGAATATCCTCAATTCACAGTTTTCAATACTCAATCCCCATTCTTCAATCTTCAAATCTCAATCCACAAACATCAATTCTCATCACTCAACCCTCAGCACTCAGTCCTCAATCTTCAATCCACAATCCTCAATCCTCAATCTTTAATCCTCAATCCTCAATTCTCAATCCTCAATACTCAATCCTAAATCCTCAATCCTCAATCCTCAATCCTCAATCCTCAATCCTCAATCCTCATTCTTCGATCCTCAATACCCAATCTTCAATCTTCAATCCTCAATCATCAATCCTCAATTCTCAATCCTTAATCCTCAATCCTCAGACCTCAAACATCAATACTCAACGCCCAGTCCTCGTCCGCAATCCACAACCCTCAATCCTCAATCCTCAATCTTCAATTCTCAATCCTCAATCCTCAACCCTCAATCCTCAATCCTCAATCCTGAGTCCTCAACCCTCAATCCTGAATCCTCAATCCTGAATCCTCAATCATCTACCCTCAGTCCTCAACCATCAATCGTCAGTTCTCAATACTCAACAGAATATCCTGAATTCTCATGGTTCAATACTCAATCCACAAAATTCAATAATCAAATCTCAATCCTCAAACATCATTTCTCAACACTCAATCCTCAATACTCAGTCCTCACTCTTCAATACTCCATCCTCGATCCTCAATCCTCTAGCGTCAATCCTCAATCCTCAATCCTCATCCCTCAATCCTCAGTCCTCAAACCTCAATCCGGAATCCTAAACCTTGAATCCTCAACCTTCAGCAGTCGGTCCTCAACAATCAATTATCAATCCCCAATCCTCAGTAGAATATCCTCAATTCACAGTTTTCATTACTCAATACTCAATCTGCAATCTTCAAATCTCTATCCACAAACATCAATACTCATCACTCAACCCTCAACACTCAGTCCTCAATCCTCAATATTCAATCATCAATCCTCAATCCTCAATCCACAATCCACAATCCTCAACATTCAATCCTCAATACTCAATCTTCAATGCTCATTCCTCAATCCCCAATCCTCAATTCTCAATCCTCAATCGTCAATCTTCAATCCTCGATACTCGATCTTCAACCCTCAATCCTCAATCCTCAATCCTCAATCATCAATCCGCACTCTACAATCCTCAATACCCAATCCTCAATCTATAATCCTGAATCCTCAATCCCCAATTTTCAATCCTCAATCCTCAGTCCTCAGCCCTCAAACCTCAATCCTCAACCCTCAGCCCTCATCCTCATACCTCAATCCTCGATGCTCAATCCTCAATCTTCAATCCTCAATAATCAATATTCAGTACTCAATCCTCAATCTTCAATCCTCAATCTTCAATCTTCAATCATCAATCCTCAATCGTCAATCCTCAATCCTCATTCTTCAATCCTCCATACCCAATCGTCAATCTTCAATCCTCAATCCTCAATCCTCAATTCTCAATCCTCAATCCTCAGTCCTCAGTCCTCAAACCTCAATCCTCAATCCTCAGCCCTCATTCTCAATCGTCAATCCTCAATCCTCAATCCTCAATCTTCAATCCTCAATACTCAACCTTCAATAATCAATCCTCAATTCTCAATCCTCAATACTCAATCCTCAATCGTCAATCCTCAATCCCCAATCCTCAACCTTCAGTCCACAATCCTCAATCCTCAATCCTCAACCCTCAATCTTCAATACTCAATACTCAATCTTCAATCCTCAATCCTCATTCCTCAATCCTCAATCCTCAGTCCTCAATACTCAATCTACAATCCTCAATACTCAGTCTTCAATCCTCAATCCTCAATCCTCAATCCTCAATCCTCATTCTTCAATCCTCAATACACAATCCTCAATATTCAATCCTCAATCCTCAATCCTCAATTCTCAATCATCAATCCTCAATCCTCAATATTCAACACTCAAGCCTCAAACATCAATCCTCAATACTCAATCATCAATCCTCAATTCTCAATACTCAACAGAATATCCTGAATTCTCATGGTTCAATACTCAATCCACAATATTCAATAATCAAATCTCTATCCTCAAACATCAATTCTCAACACTCAATACTCAACACTCAGTCCTCTCTCTTCAATCCTCCATCCTCAACCCTCAATCCTCAAGCGTCAACCCTCAATCCTGAATCCTCAACCCTCAATCCTCAGTCCTCAAACCTCAATCCCGAATCCTCAATCCTGAATCCTCTACCTTCAGCCCTCAGTCCTCAAAAATCAATTGTCAATCCTCAATCCTCAATAGAATATCCTCATTTCACAGTTTTCAGTACTGAACCCCATTCTTCAATCTTCAAATCTCAATCCACAAACATCAATTCTCATCACTCAACCATCTACACCCAGTCCTCAATGTTCAATCCTCAATCCTAAATCCTCAATCTTCAATCCTCAATACTCAATACTCAATCCTCAATCCTCAATTCTCAGTCCTCAATACTCAATCCTCAGTCGTGAATCCTCAATCCCCAATCCTCAATCTTCAATCCTCAATCCTCAATCCTCAATCCTCGATCCTCAATATTCAACACACAACCCTCAATATTCAACACTCAAGCCTCAAACATCAATCCTCAATACCCAATTATCAATCCTCAATTCTCAATACTCAATATTCAACACACAACCCTCAACCATCAATCCTCAATACTCAACCATCAATCCTCAATTCTCAATACTCAATAGAGTATCCTGAATTCTCATGGTTCAATACTCAATCCACAAAATTCAATAATCAAATCTCAATCCTCAAACATCAATTCTCAACACTCAATCCTCAATACTCAGTCCTCTCCCTTCAATCCTCCATCCTCAATCCTCAACCCTCAATTCTCAGTCATCAATACTCAATCTTCAATACTCAATCCTCAATCCTCAATACTCAATCCTCAATCCTCAATCCTCAACCCTCAATCCTCATTCCTCAAACCTCAATCCTCAACCATCAGCCCTCATCCTCAATTCTCAATTCTCAATCCTCAATCCTCAATCCCCAATCTTCAATCCTCAATAATCAATCTCCATCCTAGATCCTCAATCCCCAATCTTCAGTCCTTAATCCTCAACCTTCAATCCTCATTCCCCAGTCCTCAATCTTCAATCCTCAATGCTCAATCCTCAATCCTCAATCATCATTCCTCAATCCTCAGCCCTCAACCCTCAACCCTCAATCCTCAACCGTCAGTCCTCGTCCTCAATCGTCAACCCTCAATCCTCAATCCTCAATCTTCAATCCTCAATACTCAATATTCAATACTCAATCCTCAATCTTCAATCCTCAATCTTCAATCTTCAATCTTCAATCCTCAATCCTCAAACCTCAATCCTCAATCCTCATTCTTCAATCCTCAATACCCAATCCTCAATCTTCAATCCTCAATCCTCAATCCTCAATTCTCAATCCTCAATCCTCAGTCCTCAGTCCTCAAACCTCAATCCTCAATCCTCAATCCTTAAACCTCAATCCCCAACCGTCAGTCCTCGTCCTCAAGCCTCAACCCTCAATCCTCAATCCTCAATCCTCAATCTTCAATCATCAATACTCAATCTTCAATCCTCAATCCTCAATACTCAATCTTCAATCCTCAAGCCTCAATCCTCAGTCCTCAACCATCAATCCTCAATCCTTAAACCTCAATCCCCAACCGTCAGTCCTCGTCCTCAAGCCTCAACCCTCAATCCTCAATCCTCAATCTTCAATCCTCAATACTCATTATTCAATACTCAATCCTCAATCTTCAATACTCAACCTTCAATAATCAATCCTCAATTCTCAATCCTCAATACTCAATCCTCAATCGTCAATCCTCAATCCCCAATCCACAATCTTCAGTCCACAATCCTCAATCCTCAATCCTCAACCCTCAATCATCAATACTCAATACTAAATATTCAATCCTCAATCCTCATTCCTCAATCCTCAATCCTCAGTCCTCAATACTCAATCTACAATCCTCAATACTCAGTCTTCAATCCTCAATCCTCAATCCTCAATCCTCAATCCTCAATCCTCAACATTCAATCCTCAATACACAATCCTCAATAATCAATCCTCAATTCTCAATCCTCAATACTCAATCCTCAATCGCCAATCCTCAATCCCCAATCCTCAATCTTCAGTCCACAATCCTCAATGCTCAATCCTCAACCCTCAATCTTCAATACTCAATACTCAATCTTCAATCCTCAATCCTCAATCCTCAATCCTCAATCCTCAATGCTCAATCCTCAACCCTCAATCCTCAGTCCTCAATCATCAATCCTCATTCCTTAAACCTCAATCCCCAACCGTCAGTCCTCGTCCTCAAGCCTCAACCCTCAATCCTCAATCATCAATCCTCAATCTTCAATCATCAATACTCAATCTTCAATCCTCAATCCTCCTTACTCAAACTTCAATCCTCAAGCCTCAATTCTCAACCCTCAATGCTCAATCCTCAATCGTCAATCCTCAATCCCCAATCCACAATCTTCAATCCTCAATCCTCAATCCTCAATCCTCAGTCCTCAACCCACAATCCTCAATCCTCAAACCTCAATCCTCAATCGTCAGCCCTCGTCCTCAATCCTCAACACTCAATCCACAATCCTCAATCTTCAATCATCAATACTCAATCTTCAATCCCCAATCCTCAATCTTCAATCCTCAATCCTCAATTCTCACTCCTCAATACTCAATACTCAATCGTCAATCCTCAATCCCCAATCCTCAATCTTCAATCCTCAATCCTCAATCCTCAATCCACAGTCATCAATCTTCAATCCTCAATACTCAATCTTCAATCCACAATCTTCAATCCTCAATCCTCAATGCTCAATCCTCATTCCTCAATTCTCAATACTCAATAGATTATGCTGAATCCTCAGGATTCAATACTCAAACCTCAATCCTCAACCCTCAGCCCTCATGCTCCATCCTCAACACTCGATCCTCAATCCCCAATCCTCAATCCTCAATACTCAATCTTCAATGCTCAATCCTCAATCCTCAATCCTCAACCCTCAATCCTCAGTCATCAATACTCAATCTTCAATACTCAATCCTCAATCCTCAATCCTCAATCCTCAATCCTCAATCCTCAACCCTCAATCCTCATTCCTCAAACCTCAATCCTCAACCCTCAGCCCTCATCCTCAATTCTGTATCCTCAATCCTCAATCCTCAATCCCCAATGTTCAATCCTCAATAATCAATCTCCAATCCTAGATCCTCAATCCCCAATCTTCAATCCTTAATCCTCAACCTTCAATCCTCATTCCCCAGTCCTCAATCTTTAATCCTCAATGCTCAATCCTCAATCCTCAATCATCATTCCTCAATCCTCAGCCCTCAACCCTCAAACCTCAATCCTCAACCGTCAGTCCTCGTCCTCAATCGTCAACCCTCAATCCTCAATCCTCAATCTTCAATCCTCAATACTCAATATTCAATACTCAATCCTCAATCTTCAATCCTCAATCTTCAACCCTCAATCCTCAATCCTCAATCCTCAATCCTCATTCTTCAATCCTCCATACCCAATCCTCAATATTCAATCCTCAATCCTCAATCCTCAATCCTCAATTCTCAATCCTCAATCGTCAGTCCTCAGTCCTCAAACCTCAATCCTCAATCCTCAGCCCTCATCCTCAATCCTCAATCCTCAATCCTCAATCCTCAATCTTCAATCCTCAATACTCAACCTTCAATAATCAATCCTCAATTCTCAATCCTCAATACTCAATCCTAAATCGTCAATCCTCAATCCCCATTCCTCAATCTTCAGTCCCTAATCCTCAATCCTCAATCCTCAACCCTCAATCTTCAATACTCAATACTCAATCTTCAATCCTCAATCCTCAATTCTCAATCCTCAATCCTCAATCCTCAGTCCTCAATCCTCAATCTACAATCCTCAATACTCAGTCTTCAATCCTCAATCCTCAATGCTCAATCCTCAGTCCTCAATCCTCAATCCTCAATCCTCAATCCTCATTCCTCAAACCTCAATCCTCAACCCTCAGCCCTCATCCTCAATTCTCAATTCTCAATCCTCAATCCTCAATCCCCAATCTTCAATCCTCAATAATCAATCTCCAATCCTAGATCCTCAATCCCCAATCTTCAATCCTTAATCCTCAACCTTCAATCCTCATTCCCCAGTCCTCAATCTTCAATCCTCAATGCACAATCCTCAATCGTCAATCATCATTCCTCAATCCTCAGCCCTTAACCCTCAAACCTCAATCCTCAACCGTCAGTCCTCGTCCTCAATCGTCAACCCTCAATCCTCAATCCTCAATCTTCAATCCTCAATACTCAATATTCAATACTCAATCCTCAATCTTCAATCCTCTATCTTCAATCCTCAATCCTCAATCCTTCATTCTCAATCCTCATTCTTCAATCCTCAATACCCAATCCTCGATCTTCAATCCTCAATCCTCAATCCTCAATTCTCAGTCCTCAATCCTCAGTCCTCAGTCCTCAAATCTCAATCCACAATCCTCAGCCCTCATCCTCAATCCTCAATCCTCAATCCTCAATCCCCAATATTCAATCCTCAATACTCAACCTTCAATAAGCAATCCCCAATTCTCAATCCTCAATACTCAATCCTCAATCGTCAATCCTCAATCCCCAATCCTCAATCTTCAGTCCACAATCCTCAATACTCAATCCTCAACCCTCAATCTTCAATACTCGATACTCAATCTTCAATCCTCAATCCTCAATCCTCAACCCTCTATCCTCAGTCCTCAATCCTCAATCTACAATCCTCAATACTCAGTCTTCAATCCTCAATCCTCAATGCTCAATCCTCAATCCTCATTCTTCAATCCTCAATACACAATCCTCAATCCTCAACCCTCAATCCTCAGTCATCAATCCTCAATCTACAATCCTCAATACTCAGTCTTCAATCCTCAATCCTCAATGCTCAATCCTCAATCCTCATTCTTCAATCCTCAATACACAATCCTCAATATTCAACCCTCAATCCTCAAACATCAATTCTCAACACTCAATACTCAACACTCAGTCCTCTCTCTTCAATCCTCCATCCTCAACCCTCAATCCTCAAGCGTCAATCCTCAATCCTCAATCCTCAACCCTCAATCCTCAGTCCTCAAACCTCAATCCCGAATCCTCAATCCTGAATCCTCTATCTTCAGCCCTCAGTCCTCAAAAATCAATTGTCAATCCTCAATCCTCAATAGAATATCCTCAATTCACAGTTTTCAATACTCAATCCCCATTCTTCAATCTTCAAATCTCAATCCACAAACATCAATTCTCATCACTCAACCCTCAGCACTCAGTCCTCAATCTTCAATCCACAATCCTCAATCCTCAATCTTTAATCCTCAATCCTCAATTCTCAATCCTCAATACTCAATCCTAAATCCTCAATCCTCAATCCTCAATCCTCAATCCTCAATCCTCAATCCTCATTCTTCGATCCTCAATACCCAATCTTCAATCTTCAATCCTCAATCATCAATCCTCAATTCTCAATCCTTAATCCTCAATCCTCAGACCTCAAACATCAATACTCAACGCCCAGTCCTCGTCCGCAATCCACAACCCTCAATCCTCAATCCTCAATCTTCAATTCTCAATCCTCAATCCTCAACCCTCAATCCTCAATCCTCAATCCTGAGTCCTCAACCCTCAATCCTGAATCCTCAATCCTGAATCCTCAATCATCTGCCCTCAGTCCTCAACCATCAATCGTCAGTTCTCAATACTCAACAGAATATCCTGAATTCTCATGGTTCAATACTCAATCCACAAAATTCAATAATCAAATCTCAATCCTCAAACATCATTTCTCAACACTCAATCCTCAATACTCAGTCCTCACTCTTCAATACTCCATCCTCGATCCTCAATCCTCTAGCGTCAATCCTCAATCCTCAATCCTCATCCCTCAATCCTCAGTCCTCAAACCTCAATCCGGAATCCTAAACCTTGAATCCTCAACCTTCAGCAGTCGGTCCTCAACAATCAATTATCAATCCCCAATCCTCAGTAGAATATCCTCAATTCACAGTTTTCATTACTCAATACTCAATCTGCAATCTTCAAATCTCTATCCACAAACATCAATACTCATCACTCAACCCTCAACACTCAGTCCTCAATCCTCAATATTCAATCATCAATCCTCAATCCTCAATCCACAATCCACAATCCTCAACATTCAATCCTCAATACTCAATCTTCAATGCTCATTCCTCAATCCCCAATCCTCAATTCTCAATCCTCAATCGTCAATCTTCAATCCTCGATACTCGATCTTCAACCCTCAATCCTCAATCCTCAATCCTCAATCATCAATCCGCACTCTACAATCCTCAATACCCAATCCTCAATCTATAATCCTGAATCCTCAATCCCCAATTTTCAATCCTCAATCCTCAGTCCTCAGCCCTCAAACCTCAATCCTCAACCCTCAGCCCTCATCCTCATACCTCAATCCTCGATGCTCAATCCTCAATCTTCAATCCTCAATAATCAATCTTCAATCCTCAATCCTCAATCTTCAATCCTCAATCCTCAGACCACAAACCTCAATCCTGAATCCTCAATCCTGAATCCTCAATCTTCATCACTGGTTCCTCAACAATCAGTTGTCAATCCTCAATCCCCAATAGAATATCCTCAATTCACAGTTTTCAATACTCAATACTCAATCTGCAGTCTTCAGATCTCTATCCACAAACATCAATTCTCATCACTCAACCCTCAATACTCAGTCCCCAATCCTCAATCTTCAATCCTCAATCCTCATTCTTCAACCCTCAATAGCGAATCCTCAATCTTCAATCCTCAATCCTCAATCATCAATTCTCAATCCTCAATCCTCAATCCTCAGACTTCAACCATCAATACGCATCCCTCAGTCCTCGTCCACAATCCACAACCCTCAATCCTCAATCCTCAATCTTCAATCATCAATATTCAATCTTCAATCCACAATCTTCAATCCTCAATTCTGAACCCTCAATCCTCAATGCTCAATCCTCAATACCCAATCCTCAGTCTTCAATCCTCAATCCTCAATCCTCAATCCTCAGACCACAAACCTCAATCCTGAATCCTCAATCCTGAATCCTCAATCTTCATCACTGGTTCCCCAACAATCAGTTGTCAATCCTCAATCCCCAATAGAATATCCTCAATTCACAGTTTTCAATACTCAATACTCAATCTGCAGTCTTCAGATCTCTATCCACAAACATCAATTCTCATCACTCAACCCTCAATACTCAGTCCCGAATCCTCAATCTTCAATCCTCAATCCTCAATCCTCAATCCTCAATCTTAATCTTCAATCCTCAATACTCAATCTTCAATCCTCAATCCTCAATCCTTAATCCCCAGTCCTCAACCTTCAATCCTCAATACTCAATCTTCAATCCTCAATCCTCAATCCTGAATCCTCAATCATCAATCCTCAATCCTAAATCGTCAATCTTCAATCCTCAATACTCAACCTTCAATCCTCAATCCTCAATCCTCAATCCTCAATCCTCATTCTTCAATCCTCAATACCCAATCCTCAATCTTCAATCCTTAATCCTCAATCCTCAATACTCAATCCTCAATGCTCAATCCTCAATCCTCAATCTTCAATCCTCAGTCCCAAATCCTCAATCTTCAGTACACAATCCTCAATTATCAATCTTCAATCCTCAATACTCAATCTTCAATCATCAATACTCAATCCTCAATTCTCAATACTCATTCTTCAATCCCCAATACCCAATCCTCAATCTTCAATCCTCAATCCTTAATCCTCAATTCTCAATACTCAATCCTCAATCCTCAGACATCAAACATCAATACGCAACCCTCAATCCTCGTCCTCAATCCGCAACCCTCAATCCTCGATCCTCAAACTTCAATCATCAATATTCAATCTTCAATCCTCAATCCTCAATCCTCAATACTCAATCCTCAATCCTCAACGTTCGATCCTCAATACCCAATCTCAATCTTCAATACTCAATCCTCAATCCTCAATCCTCAATCCTCAGTCCTCAATCCTCAATCCTCAGGCCTCAAACCTCAAACCAGAATCCTCAATCCTGAATCCTCAATCTTTAGCCCTCAGTCCTCAACAATCAGTTGTCGATCCTCAATCCTCTATAGAATATCCTCAATTCACAGGTTTCAATAGTCAATACTCAACCTGCAATCTTCAAATCTCTATCCACAAACATCAATTCTAATCACTCAACCCTCAACACTCAGTCCCCAATCCTCAATCTTCAAACCCCAATCCTCAACCCTCAATCCTCAATAATCAATCTCCAATCCTAGATCCTCAATCCCCAATCTTCAATCCTTAATCCTCAACCTTCAATCCTTATTCCCCAGTCCTCAATCTCCAATCCTCAATGCTCAATCTTCAATCCTCAATCATCAGTCCTCAATCCTCAACCCTCCACCCTCAAACCTCAATCCTCAACCGTCAGTCCTCGTCCTCAATCGTCAACCCTGAATCCTCTATCCTCAAACTTCAATCCTCAATACTCAATATTCAGTACTCAATCCTCAATCTTCAATCCTCAATCTTCAATCTTCAATCCTCAATCCTCAATCCTCAATCCTCAATCCTCATTCTTCAATCCTCAATACCCAATCCTCAATCTTCAATCCTCAATCCTCAATCCTCAATTCTCAATCCTCAATCCCCAGTCCTCAGTCCTCAAACCTCAATCCTCAATCCTCAGCCCTCATCCTCAATCGTCAATACTCAATCCTCAATCCTCAATCTTCAATCCTCAATACTCAACCTTCAATAATCAATCCTCAATTCTCAATCCTCAATACTCAATCCTCAATCCTCAACCCTCAACCCTCAAACCTCAATCCTCAACCGTCAGTACTCGTCCTCAATAGTCAACACTCAATCCTCAATCCTCAATCTTCAATCCTCAGTACTCAATATTCAATACTCAATCCTCAATATTCAATCCTCAATCTTCAATCTTCAATCCTCAATCCTCAATCCTCAATCCTCAATCCTCATTCTTCAATCCTCAATACCCAATCCTCAATCTTCAATCCTCAATCCTCAATCCTCAATTCTCAATCCTCAATCCTCAGTCCTCAGGCCTCAAACCTCAATCCTCAATCCTCAGCCCTCATCCTCAATCGTCAATCCTCAATCCTCAATCCTCAACCTTCAATCCTCAATACTCAACCTTCAATAATCAATCCTCAATTCTCAATCCTCAATACTCAATCCTCAATCGTCAATCCTCAATCCCCAATCCTCAATCTTCAGTCCACAATCCTCAATCCTCAATCCTCAACCCTCAATCTTCAATACTCAATACTCAATCTTCAATCCTCAATCCTCACTCCTCAATCCTCAATCCTCAGTCCTCAATACTCAATCTACAATCCTCAATACTCAGTCTTCAATCCTCAATCCTCAATCCTCAATCCTCAATCCTCATTCTTCAATCCTCAATACACAATCCTCAATATTCAATCCTCAATCCTCAATCCTCAATTCTCAATCCTCAATCCTCAATCCTCAATATTCAACACTCAAGCCTCAAACATCAATTCTCAATACTCAATCATCAATCCTCAATTCTCAATACTCAATAGAATATCCTGAATTCTCATGGTTCAATACTCAATCCACAATACTCAATAATCAAATCTCAATCCTCAAACATCAATTCTCAACACTCAATACTCAACACTCAGTCCTCTCTCTTCAATCCTCCATCCTCAAACCTCAATTCTCAAGCGTCAATCCTCAATCCTCAATCCTCAATCCTCAATCCTCAATCCTCAATCCTCAGTCCTCAATCCTCAATCTACAATCCTCAATACTCAGTCTTCAATCCTCAATCCTCAATCCTCAATCCTCAATCCTCATTCTTCAATCCTCAATACACAATCCTCAATATTCAATCCTCAATCCTCAATCCTCAATTCTCAATCCTGAATCCTCAATCCTCAATATTCAACACTCAAGCCTCAGCCTTCAATAATCAATCCTCAATTCTCAATCCTCAATACTCAATCCTCAATCCTCAGCCCTCAACCGTCAAACCTCAATCCTCAACCGTCAGTCCTCGTCCTCAATCGTCAACCCTCAATCCTCAATCCTCAATCTTCAATCCTCAATACTCAATATTCAATACTCAATCCTCAATCTTCAATCCTCAATCTTCAATCTTCAATCTTCAATCCTCAATCCTCAAACCTCAATCCTCAATCCTCATTCTTCAATCCTCAATACCCAATCCTCAATCTTCAATCCTCAATCCTCAATCCTCAATTCTCAATCCTCAATCCTCAGTCCTCAGTCCTCAAACCTCAATCCTCAATCCTCAATCCTTAAACCTCAATCCCCAACCGTCAGTCCTCGTCCTCAAGCCTCAACCCTCAATCCTCAATCCTCAATCCTCAATCTTCAATCATCAATACTCAATCTTCAATCCTCAATCCTCAATACTCAATCTTCAATCCTCAAGCCTCAATCCTCAGTCCTCAATCATCAATCCTCAATCCTTAAACCTCAATCCCCAACCGTCAGTCCTCGTCCTCAAGCCTCAACCCTCAATCCTCAATCCTCAATCTTCAATCCTCAATACTCATTATTCAATACTCAATCCTCAATCTTCAATACTCAACCTTCAATAATCAATCCTCAATTCTCAATCCTCAATACTCAATCCTCAATCGTCAATCCTCAATCCCCAATCCACAATCTTCAGTCCACAATCCTCAATCCTCAATCCTCAACCCTCAATCATCAATACTCAATACTCAATATTCAATCCTCAATCCTCATTCCTCAATCCTCAATCCTCAGTCCTCAATACTCAATCTACAATCCTCAATACTCAGTCTTCAATCCTCAATCCTCAATCCTCAATCCTCAACATTCAATCCTCAATACACAATCCTCAATAATCAATCCTCAACTCTCAATCCTCAATACTCAATCCTCAATCGCCAATCCTCAATCCCCAATCCTCAATCTTCAGTCCACAATCCTCAATGCTCAATCCTCAACCCTCAATCTTCAATACTCAATACTCAATCTTCAATCCTCAATCCTCAATCCTCAATCCTCAATCCTCAATGCTCAATCCTCAACCCTCAATCCTCAGTCCTCAATCATCAATCCTCATTCCTTAAACCTCAATCCCCAACCGTCAGTCCTCGTCCTCAAGCCTCAACCCTCAATCCTCAATCCTCAATCCTCAATCTTCAATCATCAATACTCAATCTTCAATCCTCAATCCTCAATACTCAATCTTCAATCCTCAAGCCTCAATTCTCAACCCTCAATGCTCAATCCTCAATCGTCAATCCTCAATCCCCAATCCACAATCTTCAATCCTCAATCCTCAATCCTCAATCCTCAATCCTCAATCTTCAGTCCCCAATACTCAATATTCAATCCTCAATCCTCAATCCTCAATCCTCAATCCTCAATCTTCAATCCTCAGTCCCAAATCCTCAATCTTCAATACACAATCCTCAATCCTCAATCTACAATCCTCAATACACAGTCTTCAATCATCAATCCTCAATCATCAATTCTCAATACTCATTCTTGAATCCCCAATACCCAATCCTCAATCTTCAATCCTCAATCCATAATCCTCAATTGTCAATCCTCAATCCTCAATCCTCAGACATCAAACATCAATACTCAACCCTCAATCCTCGTCCTCAATCCACAACCCTCAATCCTCGATCCTCAAACTTCAATCATCAATATTCAATCTTCAATCCTCAATCCTCAATCCTCAATACTCAATCCTCAATCCTCAATCTTCGATCCTCAATACCCAATCTTCAATCTTCAATCCTCAATCCTCAACCCTAAATCCTCAATCCTCAGTCCTCAATCCTCAATCCTCAATGTTCAATCCGCAATACCCAATCCTCAATCTTCAATCCTCAATCCTCAATCCTCAACCCTCAATCCTTAATCCTCAATCCTCAATCTTCAGTCCTCAAACCTTAATCCTGAATCCACAATCTTGAATACTCAATCTTCAGCCCTCAGTCCTCAACAATCAGTTGTCAATCCTCAATCCTCAATGGAATATCGTCAATTCACAGTTTTCAATACTCCATGCTCAACCTGCAATCTTCAAACCTCTATACACAAACATCAATACTCATAACTCAACACTCAACACTCCGTCCCGAGTCCTCAATCTTCAGTCCTCAATCCTCAATCCTCAGTCCTCAATCCGCAATCCTCAATTTTCAAGCTTCAATACTGAATCTTCAATCCTCAATTCTCACTCCTCAATACTCAATCCTCAATCGTCAATCCTCAATCCCCAATCCTCAATCCCCAATCCTCAATCCTCAATACTCAATCCTCAATCCTCAATCTTCGATCCTCAATACCCAATCTTCAATCTTCAATCCTCAATCCTCAATCCTCAATCCTCAATCCTCAGTCCTCAATCCTCAATCCTCAGTTCTCAAACCTCAATCCAGAATCCTCAAACCTGTATCCTCAATCTTTAGCCCTCAGTCCTCAACAATCAGTTGTCAATCCTCAATCCTCAATAGAATATCCTCAATTCACAGGTTTCAATAGTCAATACTCAACCTGCAATCTTCAAATCTCTATCCACAAACATCAATTCTCATCACTCAACCATCTACACCCAGTCCTCAATGTCCAATCCTCAATCCTAAATCCTCAATCTTCAATCCTCAATACTCAATACTCAATCCTCAATCCTCAATTCTCAGTCCTCAATACTCAATCCTCAGTCGTGAATCCTCAATCCCCAATCCTCAATCTTCAATCCTCAATCCTCAATCCTCAATCCTCGATCCTCAATATTCAACACACAACCCTCAATATTCAACACTCAAGCCTCAAACATCAATCCTCAATACCCAATTATCAATCCTCAATTCTCAATACTCAATATTCAACACACAACCCTCAACCATCAATCCTCAATACTCAACAATCAATCCTCAATTCTCAATACTCAATAGAGTATCCTGAATTCTCATGGTTCAATACTCAATCCACAAAATTCAATAATCAAATCTCAATCCTCAAACATCAATTCTCAACACTCAATCCTCAATACTCAGTCCTCTCCCTTCAATCCTCCATCCACAATCCTCAACCCTCAATT
Organism: Calliopsis andreniformis; assembly: GCF_051401765.1. Lineage (NCBI taxonomy): Eukaryota > Metazoa > Arthropoda > Insecta > Hymenoptera > Andrenidae > Calliopsis > Calliopsis andreniformis. The sequence continues at coordinate 123,255 of NW_027480613.1, read as the reverse complement.
CTCAGTCATCAATACTCAATCTTCAATACTCAATCCTCAATCCTCAATACTCAATCCTCAATCCTCAATCCTCAACCCTCAATCCTCATTCCTCAAACCTCAATCCTCAACCATCAGCCCTCATCCTCAATTCTCAATTCTCAATCCTCAATCCTCAATCCCCAATCTTCAATCCTCAATAATCAATCTCCATCCTAGATCCTCAATCCCCAATCTTCAGTCCTTAATCCTCAACCTTCAATCCTCATTCCCCAGTCCTCAATCTTCAATCCTCAATGCTCAATCCTCAATCCTCAATCATCATTCCTCAATCCTCAGCCCTCAAACCTCAACCCTCAATCCTCAACCGTCAGTCCTCGTCCTCAATCGTCAACCCTCAATCCTCAATCCTCAATCTTCAATCCTCAATACTCAATATTCAATACTCAATCCTCAATCTTCAATCCTCAATCTTCAATCCTCAATCCTCAATCCTCAATTCTCAATCCTCATTCATCAATCCTCAATACCCAATCCTCGATCTTCAATCCTCAATCCTCAATCCTCAATTCTCAATCCTCAATCCTCAGTCCTCAGTCCTCAATCTACAATCCTCAATACTCAGTCTTTAATCCTCAATCCTCAATGCTCAATCCTCAATCCTCATTCTTCAATCCTCAATACACAATCCTCAATATTCAATCCTCAACCCTCAATCTTCAATACTCAATCCTCAATCCTCAATCCCCAATCTTCAATCCTCAATACTCAAGCTTCAATAAGCAATCCCCAATTCTCAATCCTCAATACTCAATCCTCAATCGTCAATCCTCAATCCCCAATCCTCAATCTTCAGTACACAATCCTTAATACTCAATACTCAACCCTCAATCTTCAATACTGAATACTCAATCTTCAATCCTCAATCCCCAATCCTCAATCCTCAATCCTCAGTCCTCAATCCTCAATCTACAATCCTCAATACTCAGTCTTTAATCCTCAATCCTCAATGCTCAATCCTCAATCCTCATTCTTCAATCCTCAATACACAATCCTCAATATTCAGTCCTCAATCCTCAATACTCAATTCTCAATCCTCAATCCACAATCCTCAATATTCAACACTCAAGCCTCAAACATCAATCCTCAATACCCAATCATCAATCCTCAATTCTCAATACTCAATAGAATATCCTGAATTCTCATGGTTCAATACTCAATCCACAATATTCAATAATCAAATCTCAATCCTCAAACATCAATTCTCAACACTCAATACTCAACACTCAGTCCTCTCTCTTCAATCCTCCATCCTCGACCCTCAATCCTCAATCCTCAACCCTCAATCCTCAGTCCTCAAACCTCAATCCCGTATCCTCAATCCTGAATCCTCTATCTTCAGCCCTCCGTCCTCAAAAATCAATTGTCAATCCTCAATGCTCAATAGAATATCCTCAATTCACAGTTTTCAATACTGAACCCCATTCTTCAATCTTCAAATCTCAATCCACAAACATCAATTCTCATCACTCAACCATCAACACCCAGTCCTGAATCTTCAATCCTCAATCCTCAATCCTCAATCTTCAATCCTCAAAACTCAGTACTCAATCCTCAATCCTCAATTCTCAGTCCTCAATACTCGTTCCTCTATCCTCAATAGTAAATCCTCAATCCCCAATCCTCAATCTTCAATCCTCAATCATCAATCCTCAATCCTCAATCCTCAATATTCAACACACAACCCTCAACCATCAATCATCAATACTCAACCATCAATCCTCAATTCTCAATACTCAATAGAATATCCTGAATTCTCATGGTTCAATACTCAATCCACAAAATTCAATAATCAAATCTCAATCCTCAAACATCAATTCTCAACACTCAATCCTCAATACTCAGTCCTCTCTCTTCAATCCTCCATCCTCAATCCTCAACCCTCAATTCTCAGTCATCAATACTCAATCTTCAATACTCAATCCTCAATCCTCAAACCTCAATCCTCAATCCTCAATCCTCAACCCTCAATCCTCATTCCTCAAACCTCAATCCTCAACCCTCAGCCCTCATCCACAATTCTCAATCCTCAATCCTCAATCCTCAATCCTCAATCCCCAATCTTCAATCCTCAATAATCAATCTCCATCCTAGATCCTCAATCCCCAATCTTCAGTCCTTAATCCTCAACCTTCAATCCTCATTCCCCAGTCCTCAATCTTCAATCCTCAATGCTCAATCCTCAATCCTCAATCATCATTCCTCAATCCTCAGCCCTCAAACCTCAACCCTCAATCCTCAACCGTCAGTCCTCGTCCTCAATCGTCAACCCTCAATCCTCAATCCTCAATCTTCAATCCTCAATACTCAATATTCAATACTCAATCCTCAATCTTCAATCCTCAATCTTCAATCCTCAATCCTCAATCCTCAATTCTCAATCCTCATTCATCAATCCTCAATACCCAATCCTCGATCTTCAATCCTCAATCCTCAATCCTCAATTCTCAATCCTCAATCCTCAGTCCTCAGTCCTCAATCTACAATCCTCAATACTCAGTCTTTAATCCTCAATCCTCAATGCTCAATCCTCAATCCTCATTCTTCAATCCTCAATACACAATCCTCAATATTCAATCCTCAACCCTCAATCTTCAATACTCAATCCTCAATCCTCAATCCCCAATCTTCAATCCTCAATACTCAAGCTTCAATAAGCAATCCCCAATTCTCAATCCTCAATACTCAATCCTCAATCGTCAATCCTCAATCCCCAATCCTCAATCTTCAGTACACAATCCTTAATACTCAATACTCAACCCTCAATCTTCAATACTGAATACTCAATCTTCAATCCTCAATCCTCAATCCTCAATCCTCAATCCTCAGTCCTCAATCCTCAATCTACAATCCTCAATACTCAGTCTTTAATCCTCAATCCTCAATGCTCAATCCTCAATCCTCATTCTTCAATCCTCAATACACAATCCTCAATATTCAATCCTCAATCCTCAATACTCAATTCTCAATCCTCAATCCACAATCCTCAATATTCAACACTCAAGCCTCAAACATCAATCCTCAATACCCAATCATCAATCCTCAATTCTCAATACTCAATAGAATATCCTGAATTCTCATGGTTCAATACTCAATCCACAATATTCAATAATCAAATCTCAATCCTCAAACATCAATTCTCAACACTCAATACTCAACACTCAGTCCTCTCTCTTCAATCCTCCATCCTCGACCCTCAATCCTCAATCCTCAACCCTCAATCCTCAGTCCTCAAACCTCAATCCCGTATCCTCAATCCTGAATCCTCTATCTTCAGCCCTCCGTCCTCAAAAATCAATTGTCAATCCTCAATGCTCAATAGAATATCCTCAATTCACAGTTTTCAATACTGAACCCCATTCTTCAATCTTCAAATCTCAATCCACAAACATCAATTCTCATCACTCAACCATCAACACCCAGTCCTGAATCTTCAATCCTCAATCCTCAATCCTCAATCTTCAATCCTCAAAACTCAGTACTCAATCCTCAATCCTCAATTCTCAGTCCTCAATACTCGTTCCTCTATCCTCAATAGTAAATCCTCAATCCCCAATCCTCAATCTTCAATCCTCAATCATCAATCCTCAATCCTCAATCCTCAATATTCAACACACAACCCTCAACCATCAATCATCAATACTCAACCATCAATCCTCAATTCTCAATACTCAATAGAATATCCTGAATTCTCATGGTTCAATACTCAATCCACAAAATTCAATAATCAAATCTCAATCCTCAAACATCAATTCTCAACACTCAATCCTCAATACTCAGTCCTCTCTCTTCAATCCTCCATCCTCAATCCTCAACCCTCAATTCTCAGTCATCAATACTCAATCTTCAATACTCAATCCTCAATCCTCAAACCTCAATCCTCAATCCTCAATCCTCAACCCTCAATCCTCATTCCTCAAACCTCAATCCTCAACCCTCAGCCCTCATCCACAATTCTCAATCCTCAATCCTCAATCCTCAATCCTCAATCCCCAATCTTCAATCCTCAATAATCAATCTCCAATCCCAGATCCTCAATCCCCAATCATCAATCCTTAATCCTCAACCTTCAATCCTCATTCCCCAGTCCTCAATCTTCAATCCTCAATGCTCAATCCTCAATCCTCAATCATCATTCCACAATCCTCAGCCATCAACCCTGAAACCTCAATCCTCAACCGTCAGTCCTCGTCCTCAATCGTCAACCCTCAATACTCAATCCTCAATCTTCAATCCTCAATACTCAATATTCAATACTCAATCCTCAATCTTCAATCCTCCATCCTCAACACTCAATTCTCAAGCGTCAATCCTCAATCCTCAATCCTCAATCCTCAATCCTCAATCCTCAATCCTCAGTCCTCAATCCTCAATCTACAATCCTCAATACTCAGTCTTCAATCCCCAATACTCAATCCTCAATCCTCAATCCTCATTCTTCAATCCTCAATACACAATCCTCAATATTCAATCCTCAATCCTCAATCCTCAATTCTCAATCCTCAATCCTCAATCATCAATATTCAACACTCAAGCCTCAGCCTTCAATAATCAATCCTCAATTCTCAATCCTCAATACTCAATCCTCAATCCTCAGCCCTCAACCCTCAAACCTCAATCCTCAACCGTCAGTCCTCGTCCTCAATCGTCAAACCTCAATCCTCAATCCTCAATCTTCAATCCTCAATACTCAATATTCAATACTCAATCCTCAATCTTCAATCCTCAATCTTCAATCTTCAATCCTCAATCCTCAATCCTCAATCCTCAATCCTCATTCTTCAGTCCTCAATACCCAATCCTCAATCTTCAATCCTCAATCCTCAATCCTCAATTCTCAATCCTGAATCCTCAGTCCTCTGTCCTCAAACCTCAATCCTCAATCCTCAGCCCTCATCCTCAATCGTCAATCCTCAATCCTCAATCCTCAATCTTCAATCCTCAATACTCAACCTTCAATAATCAATCCTCAATTCTCAATCCTCAATACTCAATCCTCAATCGTCAATCCTCAATCCTCAATCCTCAATCTTCAGTCCACAATCCTCAATCCTCAATCCTCAACCCTCAATCATCATTACTCAATACTCAATCTTCAATCCTCAATCCTCATTCCTCAATCCTCAATCCTCAGTCCTCAATACTCAATCTACAATCCTCAATACTCAGTCTTCAATCCTCAATCCTCAATCCTCAATCCTCAATCCTAAATCGTCAATCTTCAATCCTCAATACTCAATCTGCAATCTTCAATCCTCAATCCTTAATCCTCAATTCTCAATTCTCAATCCTCAATCCTCAATCCTCAGACATCAAACGTCAATACTCAACCATCAATCCTCGTCCTCAATCCACAACACTCAATCCTCGATCCTGAAACTTCAATCATCAATATTCAGTCTTCAATCCTCAATCCTCAATCCTCAATACTCAATCCTCAACCCTCAATGTTTAATCCTCAATACCCAATCCTCAATCTTCAATCCTCAATCCTCAATCCTCAATCCTCAATCCTCAATCCTCAATCCTCAATCCTCAGTGCTCAATCCTCAATCCAGAATCCTCAATCCTGAATCCTCAATCTTTAGCCCTCAGTCCTCAACAATCAGTTGTCAATCCTCAATCCTCAATAGAATATCCTCAATTCACAGGTTTCAATAGTCAATACTCAACCTGCAATCTTCAAATCTCTATCCACAAACATCAATTCTCATCACTCAACCCTCAACACTCAGTCCCCAATCCTCAGTCTTCAATCCCCAATCCTCAACCCTCAATCCTCAATTATCAACCTTCATTCCTCAATACTCTATCTTCAATCCGCAATCCTCAATCCTCGGTCCTCAATCCTCAATCCTCAATCTCCAATCCTGAATACTCAATCTTCAATCCTCGATCCTCAATCCTCAATCCTCAATCCTCAATCCTCATTCTTCAATCCTCAATACCCAATCCTCAATCTTCAATCGTTAATCCTCAATCCTCAATTCTCAGCCCTCAAACCTCAGTCCTCAGTCCTCAAACCTGAATCCTCAAACCTCAGCCCTCATCATCAATCCTCAATCCTCAATCCTCAATCCTTAATCTTCAATCCTCAATACTCAATATTCAATCCGCAATCCTCAGTCCTCAAATCTCTATTCTGAATCCTCAATCCTGCATCCTCAATCTTTAGCCCTCAGTCCTCAACAATCAGTTGTCAATCCTCAATCCTCAATAGAATATCCTCAATTCACAGGTTTCAATTGTCAATACTCAACCTGCAATCTTCAAATCTCTATCCACAAACATCAATTCTCATCACTCAACCCTCAACACTCAGTCCCCAATCCTCAGTCTTCAATCCCCAATCCTCAACCCTCAATCCTCAATTATCAATCTTCATTCCTCAATACTCTATCTTCAATCCGCAATCCTCAATCCTCGGTCCTCAATCCTCAATCCTCAATCTCCAATCCTGAATACTCAATCTTCAATCCTCAATACCCAATCCTCAGTCTTCAATCCTCAATCCTCAATCCTCAATCCTCAATCCTCAGACCTCAAACCTCAATCCTGAATCCTCAATCCTGAATCCTCAATCCTGATTCCTCAATCTTCAGCCCTGAGTCCTCAACAATCAGTTGTCAATCCTCAATCCTGAATAGAATATCCTCAATTCACAGCTTTCAATACTCAATACTCAATCTGCAATCTTCAGATCCCTATCCACAAACATCAATTCTTATCACTCAACCCTCAATACTCAGTCCCTAATCCTCAATCTTCAATCCTCAATCCCCAATCCTCAATCCTCAATCCTCAATCTTAATCTTCTATCCTCAATACTCAATCTTCAATCCTCAATACTCAATCTTCAATCCTCAATCCTCAATCCCCAGACATCAAACGTCAATACTCAACCATCAATCCTCGTCCTCAATCCACAACACTCAATCCTCGATCCTGAAACTTCAATCATCAATATTCAGTCTTCAATCCTCAATCCTCAATCCTCAATACTCAATCCTCAACCCTCAATGTTTAATCCTCAATACCCAATCCTCAATCTTCAATCCTCAATCCTCAATCCTCAATCCTCAATCCTCAATCCTCAATCTTCAATCCTCAATACTCAATATTCAATACTCAATCCTCAATCTTCAATCCTCAATCTTCAATCTTCAATCCTCAATCCTCAATCCTCAATCCTCAATCCTCATTCTTCAGTCCTCAATACCCAATCCTCAATCTTCAATCCTCAATCCTCAATCCTCAATTCTCAATCCTGAATCCTCAGTCCTCTGTCCTCAAACCTCAATCCTCAATCCTCAGCCCTCATCCTCAATCGTCAATCCTCAATCCTCAATCCTCAATCTTCAATCCTCAATACTCAACCTTCAATAATCAATCCTCAATTCTCAATCCTCAATACTCAATCCTCAATCGTCAATCCTCAATCCTCAATCCTCAATCTTCAGTCCACAATCCTCAATCCTCAATCCTCAACCCTCAATCATCAATACTCAATACTCAATCTTCAATCCTCAATCCTCATTCCTCAATCCTCAATCCTCAGTCCTCAATACTCAATCTACAATCCTCAATACTCAGTCTTCAATCCTCAATCCTCAATCCTCAATCCTCAATCCTAAATCGTCAATCTTCAATCCTCAATACTCAATCTGCAATCTTCAATCCTCAATCCTTAATCCTCAATTCTCAATTCTCAATCCTCAATCCTCAATCCTCAGACATCAAACGTCAATACTCAACCATCAATCCTCGTCCTCAATCCACAACACTCAATCCTCGATCCTGAAACTTCAATCATCAATATTCAGTCTTCAATCCTCAATCCTCAATCCTCAATACTCAATCCTCAACCCTCAATGTTTAATCCTCAATACCCAATCCTCAATCTTCAATCCTCAATCCTCAATCCTCAATCCTCAATCCTCAATCCTCAATCCTCAATCCTCAGTGCTCAATCCTCAATCCAGAATCCTCAATCCTGAATCCTCAATCTTTAGCCCTCAGTCCTCAACAATCAGTTGTCAATCCTCAATCCTCAATAGAATATCCTCAATTCACAGGTTTCAATAGTCAATACTCAACCTGCAATCTTCAAATCTCTATCCACAAACATCAATTCTCATCACTCAACCCTCAACACTCAGTCCCCAATCCTCAGTCTTCAATCCCCAATCCTCAACCCTCAATCCTCAATTATCAACCTTCATTCCTCAATACTCTATCTTCAATCCGCAATCCTCAATCCTCGGTCCTCAATCCTCAATCCTCAATCTCCAATCCTGAATACTCAATCTTCAATCCTCGATCCTCAATCCTCAATCCTCAATCCTCAATCCTCATTCTTCAATCCTCAATACCCAATCCTCAATCTTCAATCGTTAATCCTCAATCCTCAATTCTCAGCCCTCAAACCTCAGTCCTCAGTCCTCAAACCTGAATCCTCAAACCTCAGCCCTCATCATCAATCCTCAATCCTCAATCCTCAATCCTTAATCTTCAATCCTCAATACTCAATATTCAATCCTCAATCCTCAGTCCTCAAATCTCTATTCTGAATCCTCAATCCTGCATCCTCAATCTTTAGCCCTCAGTCCTCAACAATCAGTTGTCAATCCTCAATCCTCAATAGAATATCCTCAATTCACAGGTTTCAATTGTCAATACTCAACCTGCAATCTTCAAATCTCTATCCACAAACATCAATTCTCATCACTCAACCCTCAACACTCAGTCCCCAATCCTCAGTCTTCAATCCCCAATCCTCAACCCTCAATCCTCAATTATCAATCTTCATTCCTCAATACTCTATCTTCAATCCGCAATCCTCAATCCTCGGTCCTCAATCCTCAATCCTCAATCTCCAATCCTGAATACTCAATCTTCAATCCTCAATACCCAATCCTCAGTCTTCAATCCTCAATCCTCAATCCTCAATCCTCAATCCTCAGACCTCAAACCTCAATCCTGAATCCTCAATCCTGAATCCTCAATCCTGATTCCTCAATCTTCAGCCCTGAGTCCTCAACAATCAGTTGTCAATCCTCAATCCTGAATAGAATATCCTCAATTCACAGCTTTCAATACTCAATACTCAATCTGCAATCTTCAGATCCCTATCCACAAACATCAATTCTTATCACTCAACCCTCAATACTCAGTCCCTAATCCTCAATCTTCAATCCTCAATCCCCAATCCTCAATCCTCAATCCTCAATCTTAATCTTCTATCCTCAATACTCAATCTTCAATCCTCAATACTCAATCTTCAATCCTCAATCCTCAATCCTCAATCCTCAATCCACAATCCTCAATACACAATCGTCAATCTTCAATCCTCAATACTGAACCTTCAATCCTCAATCCTCAATCCTCAATCCTCAACCGTCAGTCCTCGTCCTGAGTCCACAACCCTCAATCCTCAATACTCAATCTTCAATCCTCAATACTCAATATTCAATCCTCAATCCTCAATCCTCAATCCTCAGTCCTCAAACCTCAATCCTCAATCCTCAGCCCTCATCCTCAATCGTCAATACTCAATCCTCAATCCTCAATCTTCAATCCTCAATACTCAACCTTCAATAATCAATCCTCAATTCTCAATCCTCAATACTCAATCCTCAATCTTCAATCCTCAATACTCAATATTCAATACTCAATCCTCAATCTTCAATCCTCCATCCTCAACACTCAATTCTCAAGCGTCAATCCTCAATCCTCAATCCTCAATCCTCAATCCTCAATCCTCAATCCTCAGTCCTCAATCCTCAATCTACAATCCTCAATACTCAGTCTTCAATCCCCAATCCTCAATCCTCAATCCTCAATCCTCATTCTTCAATCCTCAATACACAATCCTCAATATTCAATCCTCAATCCTCAATCCTCAATTCTCAATCCTCAATCCTCAATCATCAATATTCAACACTCAAGCCTCAGCCTTCAATAATCAATCCTCAATTCTCAATCCTCAATACTCAATCCTCAATCCTCAGCCCTCAACCCTCAAACCTCAATCCTCAACCGTCAGTCCTCGTCCTCAATCGTCAAACCTCAATCCTCAATCCTCAATCTTCAATCCTCAATACTCAATATTCAATACTCAATCCTCAATCTTCAATCCTCAATCTTCAATCTTCAATCCTCAATCCTCAATCCTCAATCCTCAATCCTCATTCTTCAGTCCTCAATACCCAATCCTCAATCTTCAATCCTCAATCCTCAATCCTCAATTCTCAATCCTGAATCCTCAGTCCTCTGTCCTCAAACCTCAATCCTCAATCCTCAGCCCTCATCCTCAATCGTCAATCCTCAATCCTCAATCCTCAATCTTCAATCCTCAATACTCAACCTTCAATAATCAATCCTCAATTCTCAATCCTCAATACTCAATCCTCAATCGTCAATCCTCAATCCTCAATCCTCAATCTTCAGTCCACAATCCTCAATCCTCAATCCTCAACCCTCAATCATCATTACTCAATACTCAATCTTCAATCCTCAATCCTCATTCCTCAATCCTCAATCCTCAGTCCTCAATACTCAATCTACAATCCTCAATACTCAGTCTTCAATCCTCAATCCTCAATCCTCAATCCTCAATCCTAAATCGTCAATCTTCAATCCTCAATACTCAATCTGCAATCTTCAATCCTCAATCCTTAATCCTCAATTCTCAATTCTCAATCCTCAATCCTCAATCCTCAGACATCAAACGTCAATACTCAACCATCAATCCTCGTCCTCAATCCACAACACTCAATCCTCGATCCTGAAACTTCAATCATCAATATTCAGTCTTCAATCCTCAATCCTCAATCCTCAATACTCAATCCTCAACCCTCAATGTTTAATCCTCAATACCCAATCCTCAATCTTCAATCCTCAATCCTCAATCCTCAATCCTCAATCCTCAATCCTCAATCCTCAATCCTCAGTGCTCAATCCTCAATCCAGAATCCTCAATCCTGAATCCTCAATCTTTAGCCCTCAGTCCTCAACAATCAGTTGTCAATCCTCAATCCTCAATAGAATATCCTCAATTCACAGGTTTCAATAGTCAATACTCAACCTGCAATCTTCAAATCTCTATCCACAAACATCAATTCTCATCACTCAACCCTCAACACTCAGTCCCCAATCCTCAGTCTTCAATCCCCAATCCTCAACCCTCAATCCTCAATTATCAACCTTCATTCCTCAATACTCTATCTTCAATCCGCAATCCTCAATCCTCGGTCCTCAATCCTCAATCCTCAATCTCCAATCCTGAATACTCAATCTTCAATCCTCGATCCTCAATCCTCAATCCTCAATCCTCAATCCTCATTCTTCAATCCTCAATACCCAATCCTCAATCTTCAATCGTTAATCCTCAATCCTCAATTCTCAGCCCTCAAACCTCAGTCCTCAGTCCTCAAACCTGAATCCTCAAACCTCAGCCCTCATCATCAATCCTCAATCCTCAATCCTCAATCCTTAATCTTCAATCCTCAATACTCAATATTCAATCCGCAATCCTCAGTCCTCAAATCTCTATTCTGAATCCTCAATCCTGCATCCTCAATCTTTAGCCCTCAGTCCTCAACAATCAGTTGTCAATCCTCAATCCTCAATAGAATATCCTCAATTCACAGGTTTCAATTGTCAATACTCAACCTGCAATCTTCAAATCTCTATCCACAAACATCAATTCTCATCACTCAACCCTCAACACTCAGTCCCCAATCCTCAGTCTTCAATCCCCAATCCTCAACCCTCAATCCTCAATTATCAATCTTCATTCCTCAATACTCTATCTTCAATCCGCAATCCTCAATCCTCGGTCCTCAATCCTCAATCCTCAATCTCCAATCCTGAATACTCAATCTTCAATCCTCAATACCCAATCCTCAGTCTTCAATCCTCAATCCTCAATCCTCAATCCTCAATCCTCAGACCTCAAACCTCAATCCTGAATCCTCAATCCTGAATCCTCAATCCTGATTCCTCAATCTTCAGCCCTGAGTCCTCAACAATCAGTTGTCAATCCTCAATCCTGAATAGAATATCCTCAATTCACAGCTTTCAATACTCAATACTCAATCTGCAATCTTCAGATCCCTATCCACAAACATCAATTCTTATCACTCAACCCTCAATACTCAGTCCCTAATCCTCAATCTTCAATCCTCAATCCCCAATCCTCAATCCTCAATCCTCAATCTTAATCTTCTATCCTCAATACTCAATCTTCAATCCTCAATACTCAATCTTCAATCCTCAATCCTCAATCCCCAGACATCAAACGTCAATACTCAACCATCAATCCTCGTCCTCAATCCACAACACTCAATCCTCGATCCTGAAACTTCAATCATCAATATTCAGTCTTCAATCCTCAATCCTCAATCCTCAATACTCAATCCTCAACCCTCAATGTTTAATCCTCAATACCCAATCCTCAATCTTCAATCCTCAATCCTCAATCCTCAATCCTCAATCCTCAATCCTCAATCTTCAATCCTCAATACTCAATATTCAATACTCAATCCTCAATCTTCAATCCTCAATCTTCAATCTTCAATCCTCAATCCTCAATCCTCAATCCTCAATCCTCATTCTTCAGTCCTCAATACCCAATCCTCAATCTTCAATCCTCAATCCTCAATCCTCAATTCTCAATCCTGAATCCTCAGTCCTCTGTCCTCAAACCTCAATCCTCAATCCTCAGCCCTCATCCTCAATCGTCAATCCTCAATCCTCAATCCTCAATCTTCAATCCTCAATACTCAACCTTCAATAATCAATCCTCAATTCTCAATCCTCAATACTCAATCCTCAATCGTCAATCCTCAATCCTCAATCCTCAATCTTCAGTCCACAATCCTCAATCCTCAATCCTCAACCCTCAATCATCAATACTCAATACTCAATCTTCAATCCTCAATCCTCATTCCTCAATCCTCAATCCTCAGTCCTCAATACTCAATCTACAATCCTCAATACTCAGTCTTCAATCCTCAATCCTCAATCCTCAATCCTCAATCCTAAATCGTCAATCTTCAATCCTCAATACTCAATCTGCAATCTTCAATCCTCAATCCTTAATCCTCAATTCTCAATTCTCAATCCTCAATCCTCAATCCTCAGACATCAAACGTCAATACTCAACCATCAATCCTCGTCCTCAATCCACAACACTCAATCCTCGATCCTGAAACTTCAATCATCAATATTCAGTCTTCAATCCTCAATCCTCAATCCTCAATACTCAATCCTCAACCCTCAATGTTTAATCCTCAATACCCAATCCTCAATCTTCAATCCTCAATCCTCAATCCTCAATCCTCAATCCTCAATCCTCAATCCTCAATCCTCAGTGCTCAATCCTCAATCCAGAATCCTCAATCCTGAATCCTCAATCTTTAGCCCTCAGTCCTCAACAATCAGTTGTCAATCCTCAATCCTCAATAGAATATCCTCAATTCACAGGTTTCAATAGTCAATACTCAACCTGCAATCTTCAAATCTCTATCCACAAACATCAATTCTCATCACTCAACCCTCAACACTCAGTCCCCAATCCTCAGTCTTCAATCCCCAATCCTCAACCCTCAATCCTCAATTATCAACCTTCATTCCTCAATACTCTATCTTCAATCCGCAATCCTCAATCCTCGGTCCTCAATCCTCAATCCTCAATCTCCAATCCTGAATACTCAATCTTCAATCCTCGATCCTCAATCCTCAATCCTCAATCCTCAATCCTCATTCTTCAATCCTCAATACCCAATCCTCAATCTTCAATCGTTAATCCTCAATCCTCAATTCTCAGCCCTCAAACCTCAGTCCTCAGTCCTCAAACCTGAATCCTCAAACCTCAGCCCTCATCATCAATCCTCAATCCTCAATCCTCAATCCTTAATCTTCAATCCTCAATACTCAATATTCAATCCTCAATCCTCAGTCCTCAAATCTCTATTCTGAATCCTCAATCCTGCATCCTCAATCTTTAGCCCTCAGTCCTCAACAATCAGTTGTCAATCCTCAATCCTCAATAGAATATCCTCAATTCACAGGTTTCAATTGTCAATACTCAACCTGCAATCTTCAAATCTCTATCCACAAACATCAATTCTCATCACTCAACCCTCAACACTCAGTCCCCAATCCTCAGTCTTCAATCCCCAATCCTCAACCCTCAATCCTCAATTATCAATCTTCATTCCTCAATACTCTATCTTCAATCCGCAATCCTCAATCCTCGGTCCTCAATCCTCAATCCTCAATCTCCAATCCTGAATACTCAATCTTCAATCCTCAATACCCAATCCTCAGTCTTCAATCCTCAATCCTCAATCCTCAATCCTCAATCCTCAGACCTCAAACCTCAATCCTGAATCCTCAATCCTGAATCCTCAATCCTGATTCCTCAATCTTCAGCCCTGAGTCCTCAACAATCAGTTGTCAATCCTCAATCCTGAATAGAATATCCTCAATTCACAGCTTTCAATACTCAATACTCAATCTGCAATCTTCAGATCCCTATCCACAAACATCAATTCTTATCACTCAACCCTCAATACTCAGTCCCTAATCCTCAATCTTCAATCCTCAATCCCCAATCCTCAATCCTCAATCCTCAATCTTAATCTTCTATCCTCAATACTCAATCTTCAATCCTCAATACTCAATCTTCAATCCTCAATCCTCAATCCTCAATCCTCAATCCACAATCCTCAATACACAATCGTCAATCTTCAATCCTCAATACTGAACCTTCAATCCTCAATCCTCAATCCTCAATCCTCAACCGTCAGTCCTCGTCCTGAGTCCACAACCCTCAATCCTCAATACTCAATCTTCAATCCTCAATACTCAATATTCAATCCTCAATCCTCAATCCTCAATCCTCAGTCCTCAAACCTCAATCCTCAATCCTCAGCCCTCATCCTCAATCGTCAATACTCAATCCTCAATCCTCAATCTTCAATCCTCAATACTCAACCTTCAATAATCAATCCTCAATTCTCAATCCTCAATACTCAATCCTCAATCCTCAACCCTCAACCCTCAAACCTCAATCCTCAACCGTCAGTACTCGTCCTCAATAGTCAACACTCAATCCTCAATCCTCAATCTTCAATCCTCAGTACTCAATATTCAATACTCAATCCTCAATATTCAATCCTCAATCTTCAATCTTCAATCCTCAACCCTCAATCCTCAATCCTCAATCCTCATTCTTCAATCCTCAATACCCAATCCTCAATCTTCAATCCTCAATCCTCAATCCTCAATTCTCAATCCTCAATCCTCAGTCCTCAGGCCTCAAACCTCAATCCTCAATCCTCAGCCCTCATCCTCAATCGTCAATTCTCAATCCTCAATCCTCAACCTTCAATCCTCAATACTCAACCTTCAATAATCAATCCTCAATTCTCAATCCTCAATACTCAATCCTCAATCGTCAATCCTCAATCCCCAATCCTCAATCTTCAGTCCACAATCCTCAATCCTCAATCCTCAACCCTCAATCTTCAATACTCAATCCTCAATCCTCAATCCTCAATCCTCAATCCTCAATCCTCAATCCTCAGTCCTCAATCCTCAATCTACAATCCTCAATACTCAGTCTTCAATCCTCAATCCTCAATCCTCAATCCTCAATCCTCATCCTTCAATCATCAATACACAATCCTCAATATTCAATCCTCAATCCTCAATCCTCAATTCTCAATCCTCAATCCTCAATCTTCAATCCTCAATACTCAATACTCAATCCTCAATCCTCAATCCTCAGTCCTCAATACTCAATCCTCAGTCGTGAATCCTCAATCCCCAATCCTCAATCTTCAATCCTCAATCCTCAATCCTCAATCCTCGATCCTCAATATTCAACACACAAGCCTCAATATTCAACACTCAAGCCTCAAACATCAATCCTCAATACCCAATTATCAATCCTCAATTCTCAATACTCAATATTCAACACACAACCCTCAACCATCAATCCTCAATACTCAACCATCAATCCTCAATTCTCAATACTCAATAGAGTATCCTGAATTCTCATGGTTCAATACTCAATCCACAAAATTCAATAATCAAATCTCAATCCTCAAACATCAATTCTCAACACTCAATCCTCAATACTCAGTCCTCTCCCTTCAATCCTCCATCCTCAATCCTCAACCCTCAATTCTCAGTCATCAATACTCAATCTTCAATACTCAATCCTCAATCCTCAATACTCAATCCTCAATCCTCAATCCTCAACCCTCAATCCTCATTCCTCAAACCTCAATCCTCAACCATCAGCCCTCATACTCAATTCTCAATTCTCAATCCTCAATCCTCAATCCCCAATCTTCAATCCTCAATAATCAATCTCCATCCTAGATCCTCAATCCCCAATCTTCAGTCCTTAATCCTCAACCTTCAATCCTCATTCCCCAGTCCTCAATCTTCAATCCTCAATGCTCAATCCTCAATCCTCAATCATCATTCCTCAATCCTCAGCCCTCAAACCTCAACCCTCAATCCTCAACCGTCAGTCCTCGTCCTCAATCGTCAACCCTCAATCCTCAATCCTCAATCTTCAATCCTCAATACTCAATATTCAATACTCAATCCTCAATCTTCAATCCTCAATCTTCAATCCTCAATCCTCAATCCTCAATTCTCAATCCTCATTCATCAATCCTCAATACCCAATCCTCGATCTTCAATCCTCAATCCTCAATCCTCAATTCTCAATCCTCAATCCTCAGTCCTCAGTCCTCAATCTACAATCCTCAATACTCAGTCTTTAATCCTCAATCCTCAATGCTCAATCCTCAATCCTCATTCTTCAATCCTCAATACACAATCCTCAATATTCAATCCTCAACCCTCAATCTTCAATACTCAATCCTCAATCCTCAATCCCCAATCTTCAATCCTCAATACTCAAGCTTCAATAAGCAATCCCCAATTCTCAATCCTCAATACTCAATCCTCAATCGTCAATCCTCAATCCCCAATCCTCAATCTTCAGTACACAATCCTTAATACTCAATACTCAACCCTCAATCTTCAATACTGAATACTCAATCTTCAATCCTCAATCCTCAATCCTCAATCCTCAATCCTCAGTCCTCAATCCTCAATCTACAATCCTCAATACTCAGTCTTTAATCCTCAATCCTCAATGCTCAATCCTCAATCCTCATTCTTCAATCCTCAATACACAATCCTCAATATTCAATCCTCAATCCTCAATACTCAATTCTCAATCCTCAATCCACAATCCTCAATATTCAACACTCAAGCCTCAAACATCAATCCTCAATACCCAATCATCAATCCTCAATTCTAAATACTCAATAGAATATCCTGAATTCTCATGGTTCAATACTCAATCCACAATATTCAATAATCAAATCTCAATCCTCAAACATCAATTCTCAACACTCAATACTCAACACTCAGTCCTCTCTCTTCAATCCTCCATCCTCGACCCTCAATCCTCAATCCTCAACCCTCAATCCTCAGTCCTCAAACCTCAATCCCGTATCCTCAATCCTGAATCCTCTATCTTCAGCCCTCCGTCCTCAAAAATCAATTGTCAATCCTCAATGCTCAATAGAATATCCTCAATTCACAGTTTTCAATACTGAACCCCATTCTTCAATCTTCAAATCTCAATCCACAAACATCAATTCTCATCACTCAACCATCAACACCCAGTCCTGAATCTTCAATCCTCAATCCTCAATCCTCAATCTTCAATCCTCAAAACTCAGTACTCAATCCTCAATCCTCAATTCTCAGTCCTCAATACTCGTTCCTCTATCCTCAATAGTAAATCCTCAATCCCCAATCCTCAATCTTCAATCCTCAATCATCAATCCTCAATCCTCAATCCTCAATATTCAACACACAACCCTCAACCATCAATGATCAATACTCAACCATCAATCCTCAATTCTCAATACTCAATAGAATATCCTGAATTCTCATGGTTCAATACTCAATCCACAAAATTCAATAATCAAATCTCAATCCTCAAACATCAATTCTCAACACTCAATCCTCAATACTCAGTCCTCTCTCTTCAATCCTCCATCCTCAATCCTCAACCCTCAATTCTCAGTCATCAATACTCAATCTTCAATACTCAATCCTCAATCCTCAAACCTCAATCCTCAATCCTCAACCCTCAATCCTCATTCCTCAAACCTCAATCCTCAACCCTCAGCCCTCATCCACAATTCTCAATCCTCAATCCTCAATCCTCAATCCTCAATCCCCAATCTTCAATCCTCAATAATCAATCTCCAATCCCAGATCCTCAATCCCCAATCTTCAATCCTTAATCCTCAACCTTCAATCCTCATTCCCCAGTCCTCAATCTTCAATCCTCAATGCTCAATCCTCAATCCTCAATCCTCAATCCTCAATCCTCAATCCTCAATCCTCAATCGTCAATCTTCAATCCTCAATCCTCAATACCCGATCCCCAATCCCCAGTCCTCAATCTTCAATCCTCAATGGTCAATCCTCAATCCTCAATCCTCAGTCCTCAATCCTCAATCCTCAACCCTCAAACCTCAATCCTCAACCGTCAGTCCTCGTCCTCAATCGTCAACACTCAATCCTCAATCCTCAATCTTCAATCCTCAATGCTCAATATTCAATACCCAATCCTCAGTCTTCAATCCTCAATCCTCAATCCTCAAATCTCAATCCTCAATCCTCAGTCCTCAGTCCTCAAACCTCAATCCTCAACCCTCAGCCCTCATCCTCAATCCTCAATCCTCAATCCACAATCCTCAATCCTCAATCCTCAATCCTCAATCCTCAATCCTCAATCGTCAATCTTCAATCCTCAATCCTCAATACCCGATCCTCAATCCCCAGTCCTCAATCTTCAATCCTCAATGGTCAATTCTCAATCCTCAATCCTCAGTCCTCAATCCTCAATCCTCAACCCTCAAACCTCAATCCTCAACCGTCAGTCCTCGTCCTCAATCGTCAACACTTAATCCTCAATCCTCAATCTTCAATCCTCAATGCTCAATATTCAATACCCAATCCTCAGTCTTCAATCCTCAATCCTCAATCCTCAAATCTCAACCCTCAATCCTCAGTCCTCAGTCCTCAAACCTCAATCCTCAACCCTCAGCCCTCATCCTCAATCCTCAATCCTCAATCCACAATCCTCAATCTTCAATCCTCAATACTCAACCTTCAATAATCAATCCTCAATCCTCAATCCTCAGTACTCAATACTCAATCGTCAATCCTCAATCCCCAATCCTCAATCTCCAATAATCAATCCTCAATCCTCAATCCTCAACCCTCAATCTTCAATACTCAATACTCAATCTTCAATCATCAATCCTCAATATTCAACACACAACCCTCAACCATCAATGATCAATACTCAACCATCAATCCTCAATTCTCAATACTCAATAGAATATCCTGAATTCTCATGGTTCAATACTCAATCCACAAAATTCAATAATCAAATCTCAATCCTCAAACATCAATTCTCAACACTCAATCCTCAATACTCAGTCCTCTCTCTTCAATCCTCCATCCTCAATCCTCAACCCTCAATTCTCAGTCATCAATACTCAATCTTCAATACTCAATCCTCAATCCTCAAACCTCAATCCTCAATCCTCAATCCTCAACCCTCAATCCTCATTCCTCAAACCTCAATCCTCAACCCTCAGCCCTCATCCACAATTCTCAATCCTCAATCCTCAATCCTCAATCCTCAATCCCCAATCTTCAATCCTCAATAATCAATCTCCAATCCCAGATCCTCAATCCCCAATCTTCAATCCTTAATCCTCAACCTTCAATCCTCATTCCCCAGTCCTCAATCTTCAATCCTCAATGCTCAATCCTCAATCCTCAATCCTCAATCCTCAATCCTCAATCCTCAATCCTCAATCCTCAATCGTCAATCTTCAATCCTCAATCCTCAATACCCGATCCTCAATCCCCAGTCCTCAATCTTCAATCCTCAATAGTCAATCCTCAATCCTCAATCCTCAGTCCTCAATCCTCAATCCTCAACCCTCAAACCTCAATCCTCAACCGTCAGTCCTCGTCCTCAATCGTCAACACTCAATCCTCAATCCTCAATCTTCAATCCTCAATGCTCAATATTCAATACCCAATCCTCAGTCTTCAATCCTCAATCCTCAATCCTCAAATCACAATCCTCAATCCTCAGTCCTCAGTCCTCAAACCTCAATCCTCAACCCTCAGCCCTCATCCTCAATCCTCAATCCTCAATCCACAATCCTCAATCCTCAATCCTCAATCCTCAATCCTCAATCCTCAATCGTCAATCTTCAATCCTCAATCCTCAATACCCGATCCTCAATCCCCAGTCCTCAATCTTCAATCCTCAATGGTCAATTCTCAATCCTCAATCCTCAGTCCTCAATCCTCAATCCTCAACCCTCAAACCTCAATCCTCAACCGTCAGTCCTCGTCCTCAATCGTCAACACTTAATCCTCAATCCTCAATCTTCAATCCTCAATGCTCAATATTCAATACCCAATCCTCAGTCTTCAATCCTCAATCCTCAATCCTCAAATCTCAACCCTCAATCCTCAGTCCTCAGTCCTCAAACCTCAATCCTCAACCCTCAGCCCTCATCCTCAATCCTCAATCCTCAATCCACAATCCTCAATCTTCAATCCTCAATACTCAACCTTCAATAATCAATCCTCAATCCTCAATCCTCAGTACTCAATACTCAATCGTCAATCCTCAATCCCCAATCCTCAATCTCCAATAATCAATCCTCAATCCTCAATCCTCAACCCTCAATCTTCAATACTCAATACTCAATCTTCAATCATCAATCCTCAGTTCTCAATCCTCAATACTCAATACTAAATCGTCAATCCTCAATCCCCAATCCTCAATCTCCAATCCTCAATCCTCAATCCTCAATCCTCAATCCTCAATCTTCAATCCTCAATACTCAATATTCAATACTCAATGTTCAATCCTCAACAGCCAATCCTCAATCTTCAATCCTCAATCGTCAATCCTCAATCCTCAATCCTCAATCCTCAATCCTCAATCCTCAATCTTCAATCCTCAATCCTCAGTCCTCAATCCTCAATCCTCAATTTTCAATCCTCAGTCCTCAATCCTCAATCTTCAACCCTCAATCCTCAACACTCAATCCTCGATCCTCAGTCCTCAATCCTCAATGCTCAATCCTCAATGCTCAATCCGCAATACCCAATCCTAAATCTTCAATGCTCAATCCTCAATACTCAATCCTTAATCCTCATTCCTCTATCCTCAGTCCTCAAACCTCAATCCTCAATCCTCAATCCTCAATCCTCAATCCTCAATCCTCAATCTTCAATCATCCATACTCAAACTGCAATCCTCAATCCTCAGTCCGGACTCCTCAATCGACAACCCTCAATCCTCAATCCTCAATCTTCAATCCTCATTCTTCAATCCTCAATACCCAATCCTCAGTCTTCAATCGTTAATCCTCAATCCTCAATTCTCAGCCCTCAAACCTCAGTCCTCAGTCCTCAAACCTGAATCCTCAAACCTCAGCCCTCATCATCAATCCTCAATCCTCAATCCTCAATCCTTAATCTTCAATCCTCAATACTCAAAATTCAATCCTCGATCCTCAGTCCTCAAACCTCTGTTCTGAATCCACAATCCTGCATCCTCAATCCTCAGCACTCAGTCCTCAACAATCAGTTGTCAATCCTCAATCCCCAATAGAATATCCTCAATTCACAGTTTTCAATACTCAATACTCAATCTGCATTCCTCAAATCTCTATCCAGAAACATCAATTCTCATCACTCAACCCTGAACGCTCAGTCCTCAATGTTCAGTCCTCAATCCTCAATTCTCAGTCTTCAATCCTCAATACTGAATCTTCAACCCTCAATCCTCAATCCTCAATCCTCAATCCTCAATCTTCAATCCTCAATCCTCAATCCTCAATCCTCAGTAATCAATCCGCAATCTTCAATACTCAATCGTCAATCCTCATTCCTCAATCATCAATCCTCAATCCTCGTTCCTCAAACCTCAATCCTCAACCCTCAGTACTCACACTCAATTCTCAATTCTCAATCCTCAATCCTCAATCCTCAATCCTCAATCTTCAATCGTCAATAATCTATCTCCAATCCTAGATCCTCAATCCCCAATCCTCAATCCTTAATCCTCAATCTTCAATCCTCAGACTTCAAACATCAATACTCAACCCTCAGACCTCGTCCTCAATCCACAACCCTCAATCCTCAATCCTCAATATTCAATCATTAACATTCAATCTTCAATCCTCAATCCTCAATCCTCAACCATCAATCCTCAATGTTCAATCCTCAATACCCAATCCTCAGTCTTCAATCCTCAATCCTCAATCCTCAATCCTCAATCCTCAGACCTCAAACCTCAATTCTGAATCCTCAATCCTCAATCCTCAATCCTCAATCCTCAGTCCTCAAACCTCAATCCGGAATCCTCGATCCTGAATCCTCAATCTTCAGCCCTCATGCCTCTACAATCAGTTCTCAATCCTCAATCCTCAATAGAATATCATCAATTCACAGTTTTCATTACTCAATACTCAATCTGCAATCTTCAAAACTCTATCCACAAACATCTCATCACACAACCCTCAACACTCAGTCCCCAATCCTCAATGTTCAATCCTCAATCCTCAATCACCAATCCTCAATCCTCAATCCTCAATCCTCAATCCTCAATCTTCAATCCTCAATCCTCAATCGTCAATCTTCAATCCTCAATACTCAATCTTCAATCCTCAATCCTCAATCCTCAATCCTCAATCCTCATTCTTCAATCCTCAATACACAATCCTCAATCT
Organism: Calliopsis andreniformis; assembly: GCF_051401765.1. NCBI lineage: Eukaryota > Metazoa > Arthropoda > Insecta > Hymenoptera > Andrenidae > Calliopsis > Calliopsis andreniformis. The sequence continues at coordinate 100,324 of NW_027480613.1, read as the reverse complement.
TCAATCCTCAATCCTCAATCCTCAATTCCCAGTCCTCAATCCTCAATCCTCAGACCTCAAACATCAATACTAAACCCTCAGTCCTCGTCCTCAATCCACAACCCTCAATCCTCAATCCTCAGTCCTCAAACTTCAATCCTCAATCCTCAGACCTCAATCCTCAACCGTCAGTCCCCGTCCTCAATCCTCAAACATCAATCCTCAACCCTCAATCTTCAATCATCAATACTCAATCTTCAATCCTCAATCCTCAATCCTCAATCCTCAATCCTCAATCCTCAACATTCAACACACGACCCTCAACCATCAATCCTCAATACTCAACCATCAATCCTCAATTCTCAATACTCAATAGAATATCATGAATTCCCATGATTCAATACTCAATCCTCAATATTCAATAATCAAATCTCAATCCTCAATACTCAATCTTCAATACTCAATCCTCAATCCTCAATCGTCAATCCTCATTCTTCGACCCTCTATACCCAATCCTCAATCTTCAATCCTCAATACTCTATCCTCAATCCTCAATACTCAATCCTCAATACTCAAACTTCAATCCTCAGTCCCAAATCCTCAATCCTCAATACTCAATCCTCAATCCTCAATCTTTAATCCTCAATGCTCAATCTTCAATCCTCAATCCTCAATCCTGAATCCTCAATACTCGTTCTTCAATACTCAATACCCGATCCTCAATCCCCAGTCCTCAATCTTCAATCCTCAATGGTCAATCCTCAATCCTCAATCCTCAGTCCTCAATCCTCAATCCTCAATCCTCAATCTTCAATCCTCAATACTCAATCTTCAATCCTCTATCCTCAATCCTCAATCCTCAATCCTCAATCCTCAATCCTCAATCCGCAATCCTCAATCGTCAATCTTCAATCCTCAATCCTCAATACCCGATCCTCAATCCCCAGTCCTCAATCTTCAATCCTCAATGGTCAATCCTCAATCCTCAATCCTCAGTCCTCAATCCTCAATCCTCAACCCTCAAACCTCAATCCTCAACCGTCAGTCCTCGTCCTCAATCGTCAACACTCAATCCTCAATCCTCAATCTTCAATCCTCAATGCTCAATATTCAATACCCAATCCTCAGTCTTCAATCCTCAATCCTCAATCCTCAAATCTCAATCCTCAATCCTCAGTCCTCAGTCCTCAAACCTCAATCCTCAACCCTCAGCCCTCATCCTCAATCCTCAATCCTCAATCCACAATCCTCAATCCTCAATCCTCAATCCTCAATCCTCAATCCTCAATCGTCAATCTTCAATCCTCAATCCTCAATACCCGATCCTCAATCCCCAGTCCTCAATCTTCAATCCTCAATGGTCAATTCTCAATCCTCAATCCTCAGTCCTCAATCCTCAATCCCCAACCCTCAAACCTCAATCCTCAACCGTCAGTCCTCGTCCTCAAACGTCAACACTTAATCCTCAATCCTCAATCTTCAATCCTCAATGCTCAATATTCAATACCCAATCCTCAGTCTTCAATCCTCAATCCTCAATCCTCAAATCTCAATCCTCAATCCTCAGTCCTCAGTCCTCAAACCTCAATCCTCAACCCTCAGCCCTCATCCTCAATCCTCAATCCTCAATCCACAATCCTCAATCTTCAATCCTCAATACTCAACCTTCAATAATCAATCCTCAATCCTCAATCCTCAGTACTCAATACTCAATCGTCAATCCTCAATCCCCAATCCTCAATCTCCAATAATCAATCCTCAATCCTCAATCCTCAACCCTCAATCTTCAATACTCAATACTCAATCTTCAATCATCAATCCTCAGTTCTCAATCCTCAATACTCAATACTAAATCGTCAATCCTCAATCCCCAATCCTCAATCTCCAATCCTCAATCCTCAATCCTCAATCCTCAATCCTCAATCTTCAATCCTCAATACTCAATATTCAATACTCAATGTTCAATCCTCAACAGCCAATCCTCAATCTTCAATCCTCAATCGTCAATCCTCAATCCTCAATCCTCAATCCTCAATCCTCAATCCTCAATCTTCAATCCTCAATCCTCAGTCCTCAATCCTCAATCCTCAATTTTCAATCCTCAGTCCTCAATCCTCAATCTTCAACCCTCAATCCTCAACACTCAATCCTCGATCCTCAGTCCTCAATCCTCAATGCTCAATCCTCAATGCTCAATCCGCAATACCCAATCCTAAATCTTCAATGCTCAATCCTCAATACTCAATCCTTAATCCTCATTCCTCTATCCTCAGTCCTCAAACCTCAATCCTCAATCCTCAATCCTCAATCCTCAATCCTCAATCCTCAATCTTCAATCATCCATACTCAAACTGCAATCCTCAATCCTCAGTCCGGACTCCTCAATCGACAACCCTCAATCCTCAATCCTCAATCTTCAATCCTCATTCTTCAATCCTCAATACCCAATCCTCAGTCTTCAATCGTTAATCCTCAATCCTCAATTCTCAGCCCTCAAACCTCAGTCCTCAGTCCTCAAACCTGAATCCTCAAACCTCAGCCCTCATCATCAATCCTCAATCCTCAATCCTCAATCCTTAATCTTCAATCCTCAATACTCAAAATTCAATCCTCGATCCTCAGTCCTCAAACCTCTATTCTGAATCCACAATCCTGCATCCTCAATCCTCAGCACTCAGTCCTCAACAATCAGTTGTCAATCCTCAATCCCCAATAGAATATCCTCAATTCACAGTTTTCAATACTCAATACTCAATCTGCATTCCTCAAATCTCTATCCAGAAACATCAATTCTCATCACTCAACCCTGAACGCTCAGTCCTCAATGTTCAGTCCTCAATCCTCAATTCTCAGTCTTCAATCCTCAATACTGAATCTTCAACCCTCAATCCTCAATCCTCAATCCTCAATCCTCAATCTTCAATCCTCAATCCTCAATCCTCAATCCTCAGTAATCAATCCGCAATCTCCAATACTCAATCGTCAATCCTCATTCCTCAATCCTCAATCCTCAATCCTCGTTCCTCAAACCTCAATCCTCAACCCTCAGTACTCACACTCAATTCTCAATTCTCAATCCTCAATCCTCAATCCTCAATCCTCAATCTTCAATCGTCAATAATCAATCTCCAATCCTAGATCCTCAATCCCCAATCCTCAATCCTTAATCCTCAATCTTCAATCCTCAGACTTCAAACATCAATACTCAACCCTCAGACCTCGTCCTCAATCCACAACCCTCAATCCTCAATCCTCAATATTCAATCATTAACATTCAATCTTCAATCCTCAATCCTCAATCCTCAACCATCAATCCTCAATGTTCAATCCTCAATACCCAATCCTCAGTCTTCAATCCTCAATCCTCAATCCTCAATCCTCAATCCTCAGACCTCAAACCTCAATTCTGAATCCTCAATCCTCAATCCTCAATCCTCAATCCTCAGTCCTCAAACCTCAATCCGGAATCCTCGATCCTGAATCCTCAATCTTCAGCCCTCAGGCCTCTACAATCAGTTCTCAATCCTCAATCCTCAATAGAATATCATCAATTCACAGTTTTCATTACTCAATACTCAATCTGCAATCTTCAAAACTCTATCCACAAACATCTCATCACACAACCCTCAACACTCAGTCCCCAATCCTCAATGTTCAATCCTCAATCCTCAATCACCAATCCTCAATCCTCAATCCTCAATCCTCAATCCTCAATCTTCAATCCTCAATCCTCAATCGTCAATCTTCAATCCTCAATACTCAATCTTCAATCCTCAATCCTCAATCCTCAATCCTCAATCCTCATTCTTCAATCCTCAATACACAATCCTCAATCTTCAATCCTCAATCCTCAATCCTCAATTCCCAGTCCTCAATCCTCAATCCTCAGACCTCAAACATCAATACTAAACCCTCAGTCCTCGTCCTCAATCCACAACCCTCAATCCTCAATCCTCAGTCCTCAAACTTCAATCCTCAATCCTCAGACCTCAATCCTCAACCGTCAGTCCCCGTCCTCAATCCTCAAACATCAATCCTCAACCCTCAATCTTCAATCATCAATACTCAATCTTCAATCCTCAATTCTCAATCCTCAATCCTCAATCCTCAATCCTCAACATTCAACACACGACCCTCAACCATCAATCCTCAATACTCAACCATCAATCCTCAATTCTCAATACTCAATAGAATATCATGAATTCCCATGATTCAATACTCAATCCTCAATATTCAATAATCAAATCTCAATCCTCAATACTCAATCTTCAATACTCAATCCTCAATCCTCAATCGTCAATCCTCATTCTTCAATCCTCAATACCCAATCCTCAATCTTCAATCCTCAATACTCTATCCTCAATCCTCAATACTCAATCCTCAATACTCAAACTTCAATCCTCAGTCCCAAATCCTCAATCCTCAATACTCAATCCTCAATCCTCAATCTTTAATCCTCAATGCTCAATCTTCAATCCTCAATCCTCAATCCTGAATCCTCAATACTCATTCTTCAATACTCAATACCCGATCCTCAATCCCCAGTCCTCAATCTTCAATCCTCAATGGTCAATCCTCAATCCTCAATCCTCAGTCCTCAATCCTCAATCCTCAATCCTCAATCTTCAATCCTCAATACTCAATCTTCAATCCTCAATCCTCAATCCTCAATCCTCAATCCTCAATCCTCAATCCTCAATCCTCAATCCTCAATCGTCAATCTTCAATCCTCAATCCTCAATACCCGATCCTCAATCCCCAGTCCTCAATCTTCAATCCTCAATGGTCAATCCTCAATCCTCAATCCTCAGTCCTCAATCCTCAATCCTCAACCCTCAAACCTCAATCCTCAACCGTCAGTCCTCGTCCTCAATCGTCAACACTCAATCCTCAATCCTCAATCTTCAATCCTCAATGCTCAATATTCAATACCCAATCCTCAGTCTTCAATCCTCAATCCTCAATCCTCAAATCTCAATCCTCAATCCTCAGTCCTCAGTCCTCAAACCTCAATCCTCAACCCTCAGCCCTCATCCTCAATCCTCAATCCTCAATCCACAATCCTCAATCTTCAATCCTCAATACTCAACCTTCAATAATCAATCCTCAATCCTCAATCCTCAGTACTCAATACTCAATCGTCAATCCTCAATCCCCAATCCTCAATCTCCAATAATCAATCCTCAATCCTCAATCCTCAACCCTCAATCTTCAATACTCAATACTCAATCTTCGATCATCAATCCTCAGTTCTCAATCCTCAATACTCAATACTAAATCGTCATTCCTCAATCCCCAATCCTCAATCTCCAATCCTCAATCCTCAATCCTCAATCCTCAATCCTCAATCTTCAATCCTCAATACTCAATATTCAATACTCAATGTTCAATCCTCAACAGCCAATCCTCAATCTTCAATCCTCAATCGTCAATCCTCAATCCTCAATCCTCAATCCTCAATCCTCAATCCTCAATCTTCAATCCTCAATCCTCAGTCCTCAATCCTCAATCCTCAATTTTCAATCCTCAGTCCTCAATCCTCAATCTTCAACCCTCAATCCTCAACACTCAATCCTCGATCCTCAGTCCTCAATCCTCAATGCTCAATCCTCAATGCTCAATCCGCAATACCCAATCCTAAATCTTCAATGCTCAATCCTCAATACTCAATCCTTAATCCTCATTCCTCTATCCTCAGTCCTCAAACCTCAATCCTCAATCCTCAATCCTCAATCCTCAATCCTCAATCCTCAATCTTCAATCATCCATACTCAAACTGCAATCCTCAATCCTCAGTCCGGACTCCTCAATCGACAACCCTCAATCCTCAATCCTCAATCTTCAATCATTAATATTCAATCTTCAATCCACAATCTTCAATTCTCAATTCTCAACCCTCAATCCTCAATGTTCAATCCTCAATACCCAATCCTCAGTCTTCAATCCTCAATCCTCAATCCTTAATCCCCAGACCACAAACCTCAATCCTGAAAACTCAATCCTGAATCCTCAATCTTCAGCACTAAGTCCTCAACAGTCAGTTGTCAATCCTCAATCCCCAATAGAATATCCTCAATTCACAGTTTTCAATACTCAATACTCAATCTGCAGTCTTCCGATCTCTATCCACAAACATCAATTCTCATCACTCAACCCTCAATACTCAGTCCCCAATCCTCAATCTTCAATCCTCAATCCTCAATCCTCAATCCTCAATCTTAATCTTCAATCCTCAATACTCAATCTTCAATCCGCAATCCTCAATCCTTAATCCTCAGTCCTCAACCTTCAATCCTCAATACTCAATCTTCAATCCTCAATCCTCAATCCTCAATCCTCAATCCTCAATCCTCAATCCTAAATCGTCAATCTTCAATCCTCAATACTCAATCTGCAATCCTCAATCCTCAATCCTCAATCCTCAATCCTCATTCTTCAATCCTCAATAACCAATCCACAATCTTCAATCCTCAATCCTCAATCCTCAATCCTCAATCCTCAATCCTCAATCCTCAATCTTCAATCCTCAGTCCCAAATCCTCAATCTTCAATACACAATCCTCAATCCTCATCCTTCAATCCTCAATACTCAATCTTCAATCCTCAATCCTCAATCCTCAATTCTCAACCCTCAATCCTCAATGTTCAATCCTCAATACCCAATCCTCAGTCTTCAATCTTCAATCCTCAATCCTCAATCCCCAATCCTCAATCCTCAATCCTCAATCCTCAATCCTCAGTCCTCAAACCTCAATCCAGAATCCTCAATCCTGAATCCTCAACCTTTAGCCCTCAGTCCTCAACAATCAGTTGTCAATCCTCAATCCTCAATAGAATATCCTCAATTCACAGGTTTCAATAGTCAATACTCAACCTGCAATCTTCAAATCTCTGTCCACAAACATCAATTCTCATCACTCAACCCTCAACACTCAGTCCCCAATCCTCAGTCTTCAATCCCCAATCCTCAACCCTCAATCCTCAATTATCAATCTTCATTCCTCAATACTCTATCTTCAATCCGCAATCCTCAATCCTCGGTCTTCAAACATCAATACTCAACCCTCAGACCTCGTCCTCAATCCACAACTCTCAATCCTCAATCCTCAATATTCAATCATTAACATTCAATCTTCAATCCTCAATCCTCAATCCTCAACCCTCAATCCTCAATGTTCAATCCTCAATACCCAATCCTCAGTCTTCAATCCTCAATCCTCAATCCTCAATCCTCAATCCTCAGACCTCAAACCTCAATTCTGAATCCTCAATCCTGAATCCTCAATCCTGATTCCTCAATCTTCAGCCCTGAGTCCACAACAATCAGTTGTCAATCCTCAATCCTGAATAGAATATCCTCAATTCACAGCTTTCAATACTCAATACTCAATGTGCAATCTTCAGATCTCTATCCACAAACATCAATTCTTATCACTCAACCCTCAATACTCAGTCCCTAATCCTCAATCATCAATCCTCAATCCCCAATCCTCAATCCTCAATCCTCAATCTTAACCTTCTATCCTCAATACTCAATCTTCAATCCTCAATACTCAATCTTCAATCCTCAATCCTCAATCCTCAATCCTCAATCCACAATCCTCAATACACAATCGTCAATCTTCAATCCTCAATACTCAATCTTCAATCCTCAATCCTCAATCCTCAATCCTCAACCGTCAGTCCTCGTCCTGAGTCCACAACCCTCAATCCTCAATACTCAATCTTCAATCCTCAATACTCAATATTCAATCCTCAATCCTCAATCCTCAATCCTCAATCCTCAATCCTCAATCCTCTATCCTCAATCCTCAATCCTCAATCCTGAATCCTCATTCTTCAATCGTCAATACCCAATCCTCAATCTTCAATCCTCAATCCTCAATCCTCAATCCTCAATCCTCAATCCTCAATCCTCAGTCCTCAAACCTCAATCCGAAATCCTCGATCCTGAATCCTCAATCTTCAGCCCTCAGGCCTCTACAATCAGTTGTCAATCCTCAATCCTCAATAGAATATCATCAATTCACAGTATTCATTACTCAATACTCAATCTGCAATCTTCAAAACTCTATCCACAAACATCTCATCACACAACCCTCAACACTCAGTCCCCAATCCTCAATGTTCAATCCTCAATCCTCAATCACCAATCCTCAATCCTCAATCCTCAATCCTCAATCCTCAATCTTCAATCCTCAATCCTCAATCGTCAATCTTCAATCCTCAATACTCAATCTTCAATCCTCAATCCTCAATCCTCAATCCTCAATCCTCATTCTTCAATCCTCAATACACAATCCTCAATCTTCAATCCTCAATCCTCAATCCTCAATTCCCAGTCCTCAATCCTCAATCCTCAGACCTCAAACATCAATACTAAACCCTCAGTCCTCGTCCTCAATCCACAACCCTCAATCCTCAATCCTCAGTCCTCAAACTTCAATCCTCAATCCTCAGACCTCAATCCTCAACCGTCAGTCCCCGTCCTCAATCCTCAAACATCAATCCTCAACCCTCAATCTTCAATCATCAATACTCAATCTTCAATCCTCAATTCTCAATCCTCAATCCTCAATCCTCAATCCTCAACATTCAACACACGACCCTCAACCATCAATCCTCAATACTCAACCATCAATCCTCAATTCTCAATACTCAATAGAATATCATGAATTCCCATGATTCAATACTCAATCCTTAATATTCAATAATCAAATCTCAATCCTCAATACTCAATCTTCAATACTCAATCCTCAATCCTCAATCGTCAATCCTCATTCTTCAATCCTCAATACCCAATCCTCAATCTTCAATCCTCAATACTCTATCCTCAATCCTCAATACTCAATCCTCAATACTCAAACTTCAATCCTCAGTCCCAAATCCTCAATCCTCAATACTCAATCCTCAATCCTCAATCTTTAATCCTCAATGCTCAATCTTCAATCCTCAATCCTCAATCCTGAATCCTCAATACTCATTCTTCAATACTCAATACCCGATCCTCAATCCCCAGTCCTCAATCTTCAATCCTCAATGGTCAATCCTCAATCCTCAATCCTCAGTCCTCAATCCTCAATCCTCAATCCTCAATCTTCAATCCTCAATACTCAATCTTCAATCCTCAATCCTCAATCCTCAATCCTCAATCCTCAATCCTCAATCCTCAATCCTCAATCCTCAATCGTCAATCTTCAATCCTCAATCCTCAATACCCGATCCTCAATCCCCAGTCCTCAATCTTCAATCCTCAATGGTCAATCCTCAATCCTCAATCCTCAGTCCTCAATCCTCAATCCTCAACCCTCAAACCTCAATCCTCAACCGTCAGTCCTCGTCCTCAATCGTCAACACTCAATCCTCAATCCTCAATCTTCAATCCTCAATGCTCAATATTCAATACCCAATCCTCAGTCTTCAATCCTCAATCCTCAATCCTCAAATCTCAATCCTCAATCCTCAGTCCTCAGTCCTCAAACCTCAATCCTCAACCCTCAGCCCTCATCCTCAATCCTCAATCCTCAATCCACAATCCTCAATCTTCAATCCTCAATACTCAACCTTCAATAATCAATCCTCAATCCTCAATCCTCAGTACTCAATACTCAATCGTCAATCCTCAATCCCCAATCCTCAATCTCCAATAATCAATCCTCAATCCTCAATCCTCAACCCTCAATCTTCAATACTCAATACTCAATCTTCAATCATCAATCCTCAGTTCTCAATCCTCAATACTCAATACTAAATCGTCATTCCTCAATCCCCAATCCTCAATCTCCAATCCTCAATCCTCAATCCTCAATCCTCAATCCTCAATCTTCAATCCTCAATACTCAATATTCAATACTCAATGTTCAATCCTCAACAGCCAATCCTCAATCTTCAATCCTCAATCGTCAATCCTCAATCCTCAATCCTCAATCCTCAATCCTCAATCCTCAATCTTCAATCCTCAATCCTCAGTCCTCAATCCTCAATCCTCAATTTTCAATCCTCAGTCCTCAATCCTCAATCTTCAACCCTCAATCCTCAACACTCAATCCTCGATCCTCAGTCCTCAATCCTCAATGCTCAATCCTCAATGCTCAATCCGCAATACCCAATCCTAAATCTTCAATGCTCAATCCTCAATACTCAATCCTTAATCCTCATTCCTCTATCCTCAGTCCTCAAACCTCAATCCTCAATCCTCAATCCTCAATCCTCAATCCTCAATCCTCAATCTTCAATCATCCATACTCAAACTGCAATCCTCAATCCTCAGTCCGGACTCCTCAATCGACAACCCTCAATCCTCAATCCTCAATCTTCAATCATTAATATTCAATCTTCAATCCACAATCTTCAATTCTCAATTCTCAACCCTCAATCCTCAATGTTCAATCCTCAATACCCAATCCTCAGTCTTCAATCCTCAATCCTCAATCCTTAATCCCCAGACCACAAACCTCAATCCTGAAAACTCAATCCTGAATCCTCAATCTTCAGCACTAAGTCCTCAACAGTCAGTTGTCAATCCTCAATCCCCAATAGAATATCCTCAATTCACAGTTTTCAATACTCAATACTCAATCTGCAGTCTTCCGATCTCTATCCACAAACATCAATTCTCATCACTCAACCCTCAATACTCAGTCCCCAATCCTCAATCTTCAATCCTCAATCCTCAATCCTCAATCCTCAATCTTAATCTTCAATCCTCAATACTCAATCTTCAATCCGCAATCCTCAATCCTTAATCCTCAGTCCTCAACCTTCAATCCTCAATACTCAATCTTCAATCCTCAATCCTCAATCCTCAATCCTCAATCCTCAATCCTCAATCCTAAATCGTCAATCTTCAATCCTCAATACTCAATCTGCAATCCTCAATCCTCAATCCTCAATCCTCAATCCTCAATCCTCATTCTTCAATCCTCAATAACCAATCCACAATCTTCAATCCTCAATCCTCAATCCTCAATCCTCAATCCTCAATCCTCAATCCTCAATCTTCAATCCTCAGTCCCAAATCCTCAATCTTCAATACACAATCCTCAATCCTCAACCTTCAATCCTCAATACTCAATCTTCAATCCTCAATCCTCAATCCTCAATTCTCAACCCTCAATCCTCAATGTTCAATCCTCAATACCCAATCCTCAGTCTTCAATCTTCAATCCTCAATCCTCAATCCCCAATCCTCAATCCTCAATCCTCAATCCTCAATCCTCAGTCCTCAAACCTCAATCCAGAATCCTCAATCCTGAATCCTCAACCTTTAGCCCTCAGTCCTCAACAATCAGTTGTCAATCCTCAATCCTCAATAGAATATCCTCAATTCACAGGTTTCAATAGTCAATACTCAACCTGCAATCTTCAAATCTCTGTCCACAAACATCAATTCTCATCACTCAACCCTCAACACTCAGTCCCCAATCCTCAGTCTTCAATCCCCAATCCTCAACCCTCAATCCTCAATTATCAATCTTCATTCCTCAATACTCTATCTTCAATCCGCAATCCTCAATCCTCGGTCTTCAAACATCAATACTCAACCCTCAGACCTCGTCCTCAATCCACAACTCTCAATCCTCAATCCTCAATATTCAATCATTAACATTCAATCTTCAATCCTCAATCCTCAATCCTCAACCCTCAATCCTCAATGTTCAATCCTCAATACCCAATCCTCAGTCTTCAATCCTCAATCCTCAATCCTCAATCCTCAATCCTCAGACCTCAAACCTCAATTCTGAATCCTCAATCCTGAATCCTCAATCCTGATTCCTCAATCTTCAGCCCTGAGTCCACAACAATCAGTTGTCAATCCTCAATCCTGAATAGAATATCCTCAATTCACAGCTTTCAATACTCAATACTCAATGTGCAATCTTCAGATCTCTATCCACAAACATCAATTCTTATCACTCAACCCTCAATACTCAGTCCCTAATCCTCAATCATCAATCCTCAATCCCCAATCCTCAATCCTCAATCCTCAATCTTAACCTTCTATCCTCAATACTCAATCTTCAATCCTCAATACTCAATCTTCAATCCTCAATCCTCAATCCTCAATCCTCAATCCACAATCCTCAATACACAATCGTCAATCTTCAATCCTCAATACTCAATCTTCAATCCTCAATCCTCAATCCTCAATCCTCAACCGTCAGTCCTCGTCCTGAGTCCACAACCCTCAATCCTCAATACTCAATCTTCAATCCTCAATACTCAATATTCAATCCTCAATCCTCAATCCTCAATCCTCAATCCTCAATCCTCAATCCTCTATCCTCAATCCTCAATCCTCAATCCTGAATCCTCATTCTTCAATCGTCAATACCCAATCCTCAATCTTCAATCCTCAATCCTCAATCCTCAATCCTCAATCCTCAATCCTCAATCCTCAGTCCTCAAACCTCAATCCGAAATCCTCGATCCTGAATCCTCAATCTTCAGCCCTCAGGCCTCTACAATCAGTTGTCAATCCTCAATCCTCAATAGAATATCATCAATTCACAGTATTCATTACTCAATACTCAATCTGCAATCTTCAAAACTCTATCCACAAACATCTCATCACACAACCCTCAACACTCAGTCCCCAATCCTCAATGTTCAATCCTCAATCCTCAATCACCAATCCTCAATCCTCAATCCTCAATCCTCAATCCTCAATCTTCAATCCTCAATCCTCAATCGTCAATCTTCAATCCTCAATACTCAATCTTCAATCCTCAATCCTCAATCCTCAATCCTCAATCCTCATTCTTCAATCCTCAATACACAATCCTCAATCTTCAATCCTCAATCCTCAATCCTCAATTCCCAGTCCTCAATCCTCAATCCTCAGACCTCAAACATCAATACTAAACCCTCAGTCCTCGTCCTCAATCCACAACCCTCAATCCTCAATCCTCAGTCCTCAAACTTCAATCCTCAATCCTCAGACCTCAATCCTCAACCGTCAGTCCCCGTCCTCAATCCTCAAACATCAATCCTCAACCCTCAATCTTCAATCATCAATACTCAATCTTCAATCCTCAATTCTCAATCCTCAATCCTCAATCCTCAATCCTCAACATTCAACACACGACCCTCAACCATCAATCCTCAATACTCAACCATCAATCCTCAATCCTCAATACTCAATAGAATATCATGAATTCCCATGATTCAATACTCAATCCTCAATATTCAATAATCAAATCTCAATCCTCAATACTCAATCTTCAATACTCAATCCTCAATCCTCAATCGTCAATCCTCATTCTTCAATCCTCAATACCCAATCCTCAATCTTCAATCCTCAATACTCTATCCTCAATCCTCAATACTCAATCCTCAATACTCAAACTTCAATCCTCAGTCCCAAATCCTCAATCCTCAATACTCAATCCTCAATCCTCAATCTTTAATCCTCAATGCTCAATCTTCAATCCTCAATCCTCAATCCTGAATCCTCAATACTCATTCTTCAATACTCAATACCCGATCCTCAATCCCCAGTCCTCAATCTTCAATCCTCAATGGTCAATCCTCAATCCTCAATCCTCAGTCCTCAATCCTCAATCCTCAATCCTCAATCTTCAATCCTCAATACTCAATCTTCAATCCTCAATCCTCAATCCTCAATCCTCAATCCTCAATCCTCAATCCTCAATCCTCAATCCTCAATCGTCAATCTTCAATCCTCAATCCTCAATACCCGATCCTCAATCCCCAGTCCTCAATCTTCAATCCTCAATGGTCAATCCTCAATCCTCAATCCTCAGTCCTCAATCCTCAATCCTCAACCCTCAAACCTCAATCCTCAACCGTCAGTCCTCGTCCTCAATCGTCAACACTCAATCCTCAATCCTCAATCTTCAATCCTCAATGCTCAATATTCAATACCCAATCCTCAGTCTTCAATCCTCAATCCTCAATCCTCAAATCTCAATCCTCAATCCTCAGTCCTCAGTCCTCAAACCTCAATCCTCAACCCTCAGCCCTCATCCTCAATCCTCAATCCTCAATCCACAATCCTCAATCTTCAATCCTCAATACTCAACCTTCAATAATCAATCCTCAATCCTCAATCCTCAGTACTCAATACTCAATCGTCAATCCTCAATCCCCAATCCTCAATCTCCAATAATCAATCCTCAATCCTCAATCCTCAACCCTCAATCTTCAATACTCAATACTCAATCTTCAATCATCAATCCTCAGTTCTCAATCCTCAATACTCAATACTAAATCGTCATTCCTCAATCCCCAATCCTCAATCTCCAATCCTCAATCCTCAATCCTCAATCCTCAATCCTCAATCTTCAATCCTCAATACTCAATATTCAATACTCAATGTTCAATCCTCAACAGCCAATCCTCAATCTTCAATCCTCAATCGTCAATCCTCAATCCTCAATCCTCAATCCTCAATCCTCAATCCTCAATCTTCAATCCTCAATCCTCAGTCCTCAATCCTCAATCCTCAATTTTCAATCCTCAGTCCTCAATCCTCAATCTTCAACCCTCAATCCTCAACACTCAATCCTCGATCCTCAGTCCTCAATCCTCAATGCTCAATCCTCAATGCTCAATCCGCAATACCCAATCCTAAATCTTCAATGCTCAATCCTCAATACTCAATCCTTAATCCTCATTCCTCTATCCTCAGTCCTCAAACCTCAATCCTCAATCCTCAATCCTCAATCCTCAATCCTCAATCCTCAATCTTCAATCATCCATACTCAAACTGCAATCCTCAATCCTCAGTCCGGACTCCTCAATCGACAACCCTCAATCCTCAATCCTCAATCTTCAATCATTAATATTCAATCTTCAATCCACAATCTTCAATTCTCAATTCTCAACCCTCAATCCTCAATGTTCAATCCTCAATACCCAATCCTCAGTCTTCAATCCTCAATCCTCAATCCTTAATCCCCAGACCACAAACCTCAATCCTGAAAACTCAATCCTGAATCCTCAATCTTCAGCACTAAGTCCTCAACAGTCAGTTGTCAATCCTCAATCCCCAATAGAATATCCTCAATTCACAGTTTTCAATACTCAATACTCAATCTGCAGTCTTCCGATCTCTATCCACAAACATCAATTCTCATCACTCAACCCTCAATACTCAGTCCCCAATCCTCAATCTTCAATCCTCAATCCTCAATCCTCAATCCTCAATCTTAATCTTCAATCCTCAATACTCAATCTTCAATCCGCAATCCTCAATCCTTAATCCTCAGTCCTCAACCTTCAATCCTCAATACTCAATCTTCAATCCTCAATCCTCAATCCTCAATCCTCAATCCTCAATCCTCAATCCTAAATCGTCAATCTTCAATCCTCAATACTCAATCTGCAATCCTCAATCCTCAATCCTCAATCCTCAATCCTCATTCTTCAATCCTCAATAACCAATCCACAATCTTCAATCCTCAATCCTCAATCCTCAATCCTCAATCCTCAATCCTCAATCTTCAATCTTCAATCCTCAGTCCCAAATCCTCAATCTTCAATACACAATCCTCAATCCTCAACCTTCAATCCTCAATACTCAATCTTCAATCCTCAATCCTCAATCCTCAATTCTCAACCCTCAATCCTCAATGTTCAATCCTCAATACCCAATCCTCAGTCTTCAATCTTCAATCCTCAATCCTCAATCCCCAATCCTCAATCCTCAATCCTCAATCCTCAATCCTCAGTCCTCAAACCTCAATCCAGAATCCTCAATCCTGAATCCTCAACCTTTAGCCCTCAGTCCTCAACAATCAGTTGTCAATCCTCTATCCTCAATAGAATATCCTCAATTCACAGGTTTCAATAGTCAATACTCAACCTGCAATCTTCAAATCTCTGTCCACAAACATCAATTCTCATCACTCAACCCTCAACACTCAGTCCCCAATCCTCAGTCTTCAATCCCCAATCCTCAACCCTCAATCCTCAATTATCAATCTTCATTCCTCAATACTCTATCTTCAATCCGCAATCCTCAATCCTCGGTCTTCAAACATCAATACTCAACCCTCAGACCTCGTCCTCAATCCACAACTCTCAATCCTCAATCCTCAATATTCAATCATTAACATTCAATCTTCAATCCTCAATCCTCAATCCTCAACCCTCAATCCTCAATGTTCAATCCTCAATACCCAATCCTCAGTCTTCAATCCTCAATCCTCAATCCTCAATCCTCAATCCTCAGACCTCAAACCTCAATTCTGAATCCTCAATCCTGAATCCTCAATCCTGATTCCTCAATCTTCAGCCCTGAGTCCACAACAATCAGTTGTCAATCCTCAATCCTGAATAGAATATCCTCAATTCACAGCTTTCAATACTCAATACTCAATGTGCAATCTTCAGATCTCTATCCACAAACATCAATTCTTATCACTCAACCCTCAATACTCAGTCCCTAATCCTCAATCATCAATCCTCAATCCCCAATCCTCAATCCTCAATCCTCAATCTTAACCTTCTATCCTCAATACTCAACCTTCAATCCTCAATACTCAATCTTCAATCCTCAATCCTCAATCCTCAATCCTCAATCCACAATCCTCAATACACAATCGTCAATCTTCAATCCTCAATACTCAATCTTCAATCCTCAATCCTCAATCCTCAATCCTCAACCGTCAGTCCTCGTCCTGAGTCCACAACCCTCAATCCTCAATACTCAATCTTCAATCCTCAATACTCAATATTCAATCCTCAATCCTCAATCCTCAATCCTCAATCCTCAATCCTCAATCCTCTATCCTCAATCCTCAATCCTCAATCCTGAATCCTCATTCTTCAATCGTCAATACCCAATCCTCAATCTTCAATCCTCAATCCTCAATCCTCAATCCTCAATCCTCAATCCTCAATCCTCAGTCCTCAAACCTCAATCCGAAATCCTCGATCCTGAATCCTCAATCTTCAGCCCTCAGGCCTCTACAATCAGTTGTCAATCCTCAATCCTCAATAGAATATCATCAATTCACAGTATTCATTACTCAATACTCAATCTGCAATCTTCAAAACTCTATCCACAAACATCTCATCACACAACCCTCAACACTCAGTCCCCAATCCTCAATGTTCAATCCTCAATACTCAATCACCAATCCTCAATCCTCAATCCTCAATCCTCAATCCTCAATCTTCAATCCTCAATCCTCAATCGTCAATCTTCAATCCTCAATACTCAATCTTCAATCCTCAATCCTCAATCCTCAATCCTCAATCCTCATTCTTCAATCCTCAATACACAATCCTCAATCTTCAATCCTCAATCCTCAATCCTCAATTCCCAGTCCTCAATCCTCAATCCTCAGACCTCAAACATCAATACTCAACCCTCAGTCCTCGTCCTCAATCCACAACCCTCAATCCTCAATCCTCAGTCCTCAAACTTCAATCCTCAATCCTCAGACCTCAATCCTCAACCGTCAGTCCCCGTCCTCAATCCTCAAACGTCAATCGTCAACCCTCAATCTTCAATCATCAATACTCAATCTTCAATCCTCAATCCTCAATCCTCAATCCTCAATCCTCAATCCTCAACATTCAACACACGTCCCTCAACCATCAATCCTCAATACTCAACCATCAATCCTCAATTCTCAATTCTCAATAGAATATCCTGAATTCCCATGATTCAATACTCAATCCTCAATATTCAATAATCAAATCTCAATCCTCAATACTCAATCTTCAATACTCAATCCTCAATCCTCAATCGTCAATCATCATTCTTCAATCCTCAATACCCAATCCTCAATCTTCAATCCTCAACACTCTATCCTCAATCCTCAATACTCAATCCTCAATACTCAAACTTCAATCCTCAGTCCCAAATCCTCAATCCTCAATACTCAATCCTCAATCCTCAATCTTTAATCCTCAATGCTCAATCTTCAATCCTCAATCCTCAATCCTGAATCCTCAATACTCATTCTTCAATACTCAATACCCGATCCTCAATCCCCAGTCCTCAATCTTCAATCCTCAATGGTCAATCCTCAATCCTCAATCCTCAGTCCTCAATGCTCAATCCTCAATCCTCAGTCTTCAATCCTCAATACTCAATCTTCAATCCTCAATCCTCAATCCCCAATCCTCAATCCTCAATCCTCAATCCTCAATCCTCAATCCTCAATCGTCAATCTTCAATCCTCAATCCTCAATACCCGATCCTCAATCCCCAGTCCTCAATCTTCAATCCTCAATGGTCAATCCTCAATCCTCAATCCTCAGTCCTCAATCCTCAATCCTCAACCCTCAAACCTCAATCCTCAACCGTCAGTCCTCGTCCTCAATCGTCAACACTCAATCCTCAATCCTCAATCTTCAATCCTCAATGCTCAATATTCAATACCCAATCCTCAGTCTTCAATCCTCAATCCTCAATCCTCAAACCTCAATCCTCAATCCTCAGTCCTCAGTCCTCAAACCTCAATCCTCAACCCTCAGCCCTCATCCCCAATCCTCAATCCTCAATCCACAATCCTCAATTTCAATCCTCAATACTCAACCTTCAATAATCAATCCTCAATCCTCAATCCTCAGTACTCAATACTCAATCGTCAATCCTCAATCCCCAATCCTCAATCTCCAATAATAAATCCTCAATCCTCAATCCTCAACCCTCAATCTTCAATACTCAATACTCAATCTTCAATCATCAATCCTCAGTTCTCAATCCTCAATACTCAATACTAAATCGTCAATCCTCAATCCCCAATCCTCAATCTCCAATCCTCAATCCTCAATCCTCAATCCTCAATCCTCAATCTTCAATCCTCAATACTCAATATTCAATACTCAATGTTCAATCCTCAACAGCCAATCCTCAATCTTCAATCCTCAATCGTCAATCCTCAATCCACAATCCTCAATCCTCAATCCTCAATCCTCAATCTTCAATCCTCAATCCTCAGTCCTCAATCCTCAATCCTCAATTTTCAATCCTCAGTCCTCAATCCTCACTCTTCAACCCTCAATCCTCAACACTCAATCCTCGATCCTCAGTCCTCAATCCTCAATGCTCAATCCTCAATGCTCAATCCGCAATACCCAATCCTAAATCTTCAATGCTCAATCCTCAATACTCAATCCTTAATCCTCATTCCTCTATCCTCAGTCCTCAAACCTCAATCCTCAATCCTCAATCCTCAATCCTCAATCCTCAATCCTCAATCTTCAATCATCCATACTCAAACTGCAATCCTCAATCCTCAGTCCGGACTCCTCAATCGACAACCCTCAATCCTCAATCCTCAATCTTCAATCATTAATATTCAATCTTCAATCCACAATCTTCAATCCTCAATTCTCAACCCTCAATCCTCAATGTTCAATCCTCAATACCCAATCCTCAGTCTTCAATCCTCAATCCTCAATCCTTAATCCCCAGACCACACACCTCAATCCTGAAAACTCAATCCTGAATCCTCAATCTTCAGCACTAAGTCCTCAACAGTCAGTTGTCAATCCTCAATCCCCAATAGAATATCCTCAATTCACAGTTTTCAATACTCAATACTCAATCTGCAGTCTTCCGATCTCTATCCACAAACATCAATTCTCATCACTCAACCCTCAATACTCAGTCCCCAATCCTCAATCTTCAATCCTCAATCCTCAATCCTCAATCCTCAATCTTAATCTTCAATCCTCAATACTCAATCTTCAATCCGCAATCCTCAATCCTTAATCCTCAGTCCTCAACCTTCAATCCTCAATACTCAATCTTCAATCCTCAATCCTCAATCCTCAATCCTCAATCCCCAATCCTCAATCCTAAATCGTCAATCTTCAATCCTCAATACTCAATCTGCAATCCTCAATCCTCAATCCTCAATCCTCAATCCTCATTCTTCAATCCTCAATAACCAATCCTCAATCTTCAATCCTCAATCCTCAATCCTCAATCCTCAATCCTCAATCCTCAATCCTCAATCTTCAATCCTCAGTCCCAAATCCTCAAGCTTCAATACACAATCCTCAATACTCAACATTCAATCCTCAATACTCAATCTTCAATCCTCAATCCTCAATCCTCAATTCTCAACCCTCAATCCTCAATGTTCAATCCTCAATACCCAATCCTCAGTCTTCAATCTTCAATCCTCAATCCTCAATCCTCAATCCTCAATCCTCAATCCTCAATCCTCAATCCTCAGTCCTCAAACCTCAATCCAGAATCCTCAATCCTGAATCCTCAATCTTTAGCCCTCAGTCCTCAACAATCAGTTGTCAATCCTCAATCCTCAATAGAATATCCTCTATTCACAGGTTTCAATATTCAATACTCAACCTGCAATCTTCAAATCTCTATCCACAAACATCAATTCTCATCACTCAACCCTCAACACTCAGTCCCCAATCCTCAGTCTTCAATCCCCAATCCTCAACCCTCAATCCTCAATTATCAATCTTCATTCCTCAATACTCTATCTTCAATCCGCAATCCTCAATCCTCGGTCTTCAAACATCAATACTCAACCCTCAGTCCTCGTCCTCAATCCACAACCCTCAGTCCTCAATCCTCAATCTTCAATCATTAATATTCAATCTTCAATCCGCAATCTCCAATCCTCAATTCTCAACCGTCAATCCTCAATGTTCAATCCTCAATACCCAATCCTCAGTCTTCAATCCTCAATACTCAATCTGCAATCCTCAATCCTCAATCCTCAATCCTCAATCCTCATTCTTCAATCCTCAATAACCAATCCTCAATCTTCAATCCTCAATCCTCAATCCTCAATCCTCAATCCTCAATCCTCAATCCTCAATCTTCAATCCTCAGTCCCAAATCCTCAAGCTTCAATACACAATCCTCAATACTCAACCTTCAATCCTCAATACTCAATCTTCAATCCTCAATCCTCAATCCTCAATTCTCAACCCTCAATCCTCAATGTTCAATCCTCAATACCCAATCCTCAGTCTTCAATCTTCAATCCGCAATCCTCAATCCTTAATCCTCAGTCCTCAACCTTCAATCCTCAATACTCAATCTTCAATCCACAATCCTCAATCCTCAATCCTCAATCCTCAATCCTCAATCCTAAATCGTCAACCTTCAATCCTCAATACTCAATCTGCAATCCTCAATCCTCAATCCTCAATCCTCAATCCTCATTCTTCAATCCTCAATAACCAATCCACAATCTTCAATCCTCAATCCTCAATCCTCAATCCTCAATCCTCAATCCTCAATCCTCAATCTTCAATCCTCAGTCCCAAATCCTCAATCTTCAATACACAATCCTCAATCCTCAACCTTCAATCCTCAATACTCAATCTTCAATCCTCAATCCTCAATCCTCAATTCTCAACCCTCAATCCTCAATGTTCAATCCTCAATACCCTATCCTCAGTCTTCAATCTTCAATCCTCAATCCTCAATCCCCAATCCTCAATCCTCAATCCTCAATCCTCAATCCTCAGTCCTCAAACCTCAATCCAGAATCCTCAATCCTGAATCCTCAACCTTTAGCCCTCAGTCCTCAACAATCAGTTGTCAATCCTCAATCCTCAATAGAATATCCTCAATTCACAGGTTTCAATAGTCAATACTCAACCTGCAATCTTCAAATCTCTGTCCACAAACATCAATTCTCATCACTCAACCCTCAACACTCAGTCCCCAATCCTCAGTCTTCTATCCCCAATCCTCAACCCTCAATCCTCAATTATCAATCTTCATTCCTCAATACTCTATCTTCAATCCGCAATCCTCAATCCTCGGTCTTCAAACATCAATACTCAACCCTCAGACCTCGTCCTCAATCCACAACTCTCAATCCTCAATCCTCAATATTCAATCATTAACATTCAATCTTCAATCCTCAATCCTCAATCCTCAACCCTCAATCCTCAATGTTCAATCCTCAATACCCAATCCTCAGTCTTCAATCCTCAATCCTCAATCCTCAATCCTCAATCCTCAGACCTCAAACCTCAATTCTGAATCCTCAATCCTGAATCCTCAATCCTGATTCCTCGATCTTCAGCCCTGAGTCCACAACAATCAGTTGTCAATCCTCAATCCTGAATAGAATATCCTCAATTCACAGCTTTCAATACTCAATACTCAATGTGCAATCTTCAGATCTCTATCCACAAACATCAATTCTTATCACTCAACCCTCAATACTCAGTCCCTAATCCTCAATCATCAATCCTCAATCCCCAATCCTCAATCCTCAATCCTCAATCTTAACCTTCTATCCTCAATACTCAATCTTCAATCCTCAATACTCAATCTTCAATCCTCAATCCTCAATCCTCAATCCTCAATCCACAATCCTCAATACACAATCGTCAATCTTCAATCCTCAATACTCAATCTTCAATCCTCAATCCTCAATCCTCAATCCTCAACCGTCAGTCCTCGTCCTGAGTCCACAACCCTCAATCCTCAATACTCAATCTTCAATCCTCAATACTCAATATTCAATCCTCAATCCTCAATCCTCAATCCTCAATCCTCAATCCTCAATCCTCTATCCTCAATCCTCAATCCTCAATCCTGAATCCTCATTCTTCAATCGTCAATACCCAATCCTCAATCTTCAATCCTCAATCCTCAATCCTCAATCCTCAATCTTCAATCCTCAATCCTCAATCGTCAATCTTCAATCCTCAATACTCAATCTTCAATCCTCAATCCTCAATCCTCAATCCTCAATCCTCATTCTTCAATCCTCAATACACAATCCTCAATCTTCAATCCTCAATCCTCAATCCTCAATTCCCAGTCCTCAATCCTCAATCCTCAGACCTCAAACATCAATACTCAACCCTCAGTCCTCGTCCTCAATCCACAACCCTCAATCCTCAATCCTCAGTCCTCAAACTTCAATCCTCAATCCTCAGACCTCAATCCTCAACCGTCAGTCCCCGTCCTCAATCCTCAAACGTCAATCGTCAACCCTCAATCTTCAATCATCAATACTCAATCTTCAATCCTCAATCCTCAATCCTCAATCATCAATCCTCAATCCTCAACATTCAACACACGTCCCTCAACCATCAATCCTCAATACTCAACCATCAATCCTCAATTCTCAATTCTCAATAGAATATCCTGAATTCCCATGATTCAATACTCAATCCTCAATATTCAATAATCAAATCTCAATCCTCAATACTCAATCTTCAATACTCAATCCTCAATCCTCAATCGTCAATCATCATTCTTCAATCCTCAATACCCAATCCTCAATCTTCAATCCTCAATACTCTATCCTCAATCCTCAATACTCAATCCTCAATACTCAAACTTCAA
This sequence comes from Calliopsis andreniformis, assembly GCF_051401765.1. NCBI lineage: Eukaryota > Metazoa > Arthropoda > Insecta > Hymenoptera > Andrenidae > Calliopsis > Calliopsis andreniformis. The sequence goes on along the minus strand of NW_027480613.1, from coordinate 77,061 downwards.
TCCTCAGTCCCAAATCCTCAATCCTCAATACTCAATCCTCAATCCTCAATCTTTAATCCTCAATGCTCAATCTTCAATCCTCAATCCTCAATCCTGAATCCTCAATACTCATTCTTCAATACTCAATACCCGATCCTCAATCCCCAGTCCTCAATCTTCAATCCTCAATGGTCAATCCTCAATCCTCAATCCTCAGTCCTCAATGCTCAATCCTCAATCCTCAGTCTTCAATCCTCAATACTCAATCTTCAATCCTCAATCCTCAATCCCCAATCCTCAATCCTCAATCCTCAATCCTCAATCCTCAATCCTCAATCGTCAATCTTCAATCCTCAATCCTCAATACCCGATCCTCAATCCCCAGTCCTCAATCTTCAATCCTCAATGGTCAATCCTCAATCCTCAATCCTCAGTCCTCAATCCTCAATCCTCAACCCTCAAACCTCAATCCTCAACCGTCAGTCCTCGTCCTCAATCGTCAACACTCAATCCTCAATCCTCAATCTTCAATCCTCAATGCTCAATATTCAATACCCAATCCTCAGTCTTCAATCCTCAATCCTCAATCCTCAAATCTCAATCCTCAATCCTCAGTCCTCAGTCCTCAAACCTCAATCCTCAACCCTCAGCCCTCATCCCCAATCCTCAATCCTCAATCCACAATCCTCAATCTTCAATCCTCAATACTCAACCTTCAATAATCAATCCTCAATCCTCAATCCTCAGTACTCAATACTCAATCGTCAATCCTCAATCCCCAATCCTCAATCTCCAATAATCAATCCTCAATCCTCAATCCTCAACCCTCAATCTTCAATACTCAATACTCAATCTTCAATCATCAATCCTCAGTTCTCAATCCTCAATACTCAATACTAAATCGTCAATCCTCAATCCCCAATCCTCAATCTCCAATCCTCAATCCTCAATCCTCAATCCTCAATCCTCAATCTTCAATCCTCAATACTCAATATTCAATACTCAATGTTCAATCCTCAACAGCCAATCCTCAATCTTCAATCCTCAATCGTCAATCCTCAATCCACAATCCTCAATCCTCAATCCTCAATCCTCAATCTTCAATCCTCAATCCTCAGTCCTCAATCCTCAATCCTCAATTTTCAATCCTCAGTCCTCAATCCTCACTCTTCAACCCTCAATCCTCAACACTCAATCCTCGATCCTCAGTCCTCAATCCTCAATGCTCAATCCTCAATGCTCAATCCGCAATACCCAATCCTAAATCTTCAATGCTCAATCCTCAATACTCAATCCTTAATCCTCATTCCTCTATCCTCAGTCCTCAAACCTCAATCCTCAATTCTCAATCCTCAATCCTCAATCCTCAATCCTCAATCTTCAATCATCCATACTCAAACTGCAATCCTCAATCCTCAGTCCGGACTCCTCAATCGACAACCCTCAATCCTCAATCCTCAATCTTCAATCATTAATATTCAATCTTCAATCCACAATCTTCAATCCTCAATTCTCAACCCTCAATCCTCAATGTTCAATCCTCAATACCCAATCCTCAGTCTTCAATCCTCAATCCTCAATCCTTAATCCCCAGACCACACACCTCAATCCTGAAAACTCAATCCTGAATCCTCAATCTTCAGCACTAAGTCCTCAACAGTCAGTTGTCAATCCTCAATCCCCAATAGAATATCCTCAATTCACAGTTTTCAATACTCAATACTCAATCTGCAGTCTTCCGATCTCTATCCACAAACATCAATTCTCATCACTCAACCCTCAATACTCAGTCCCCAATCCTCAATCTTCAATCCTCAATCCTCAATCCTCAATCCTCAATCTTAATCTTCAATCCTCAATACTCAATCTTCAATCCGCAATCCTCAATCCTTAATCCTCAGTCCTCAACCTTCAATCCTCAATACTCAATCTTCAATCCTCAATCCTCAATCCTCAATCCTCAATCCCCAATCCTCAATCCTAAATCGTCAATCTTCAATCCTCAATACTCAATCTGCAATCCTCAATCCTCAATCCTCAATCCTCAATCCTCATTCTTCAATCCTCAATAACCAATCCTCAATCTTCAATCCTCAATCCTCAATCCTCAATCCTCAATCCTCAATCCTCAATCCTCAATCTTCAATCCTCAGTCCCAAATCCTCAAGCTTCAATACACAATCCTCAATACTCAACCTTCAATCCTCAATACTCAATCTTCAATCCTCAATCCTCAATCCTCAATTCTCAACCCTCAATCCTCAATGTTCAATCCTCAATACCCAATCCTCAGTCTTCAATCTTCAATCCTCAATCCTCAATCCTCAATCCTCAATCCTCAATCCTCAATCCTCAATCCTCAGTCCTCAAACCTCAATCCAGAATCCTCAATCCTGAATCCTCAATCTTTAGCCCTCAGTCCTCAACAATCAGTTGTCAATCCTCAATCCTCAATAGAATATCCTCTATTCACAGGTTTCAATATTCAATACTCAACCTGCAATCTTCAAATCTCTATCCACAAACATCAATTCTCATCACTCAACCCTCAACACTCAGTCCCCAATCCTCAGTCTTCAATCCCCAATCCTCAACCCTCAATCCTCAATTATCAATCTTCATTCCTCAATACTCTATCTTCAATCCGCAATCCTCAATCCTCGGCCTTCAAACATCAATACTCAACCCTCAGTCCTCGTCCTCAATCCACAACCCTCAGTCCTCAATCCTCAATCTTCAATCATTAATATTCAATCTTCAATCCGCAATCTTCAATCCTCAATTCTCAACCGTCAATCCTCAATGTTCAATCCTCAATACCCAATCCTCAGTCTTCAATCCTCAATCCTCAATCCTTAATCCCCAGACCACAAACCTCAATCCTCAATTCTCAATCCTCAATCGTCAACCTTCAATCCTCAATACTCAATCTTCAATCCTCAATACTCAATCCTCAATCCTCAATCCTCATTCTTCAATCCTCAATACCCAATCCTCAATCTTCAATCCTCAATCCTCAATCCTCAATTCTCAATCCTCATCCTCAGTCCTCAGTCCTCAAACCTCAATCCTCAACCCTCAGCCCTCATCCCCAATCCTCAATCCTCAATCCTCAATCCTCAATCTTCAGTCCTCAATACTCAATCTTCAATACTCAATCCTCAGTCCTCAATCTTCAATCCTCAATGCTCAATCCTCAATCCTCAATCCCCAGTCCTCAATCCTCAATCCTCAATCCTCAAACCTCAATCCTCAACCGTCAGTCCTCGTCCTCAAACCTCAACCCCCAATCCTCAATCCTCAATCTTCAATCATCAATACTCAATCTTCAATCCTCAATCCTCAATCCTCAATCCCCAATCCTCAATCCTCAATCCTCAATCTTCAATCCTCAATACTCAATCTTCAATCCTCAATCCTCAGTCCTCAATCTTCAATCCTCAATGCTCAATCCTCAATCCTCAATCCTCAGTCCTCAATCCTCAATCCTCAATCCTCAAACCTCAATCCTCAACCGTCAGTCCTCGTCCTCAAACCTCAACCCCCAATCCTCAATCCTCAATCTTCAATCATCAATACTCAATCTTCAATCCTCAATCCTCAATCCTCAATCCCCAATCCTGAATCCTCAATCCTCAATCCTCAATCCTCAATCTTCAATCCTCAATCCTCAATCGTCAATCTTCAATACACAATCCTCAAACCTCAATCTTCAATCCTCAATACTCAATCTTCAATCATAAATCCTCAATCCTCAATTCTCAATACTCATTCTTCAATCCCCAATACCCAATCCTCAATCGTCAATCCTCAATCCTCAGTCATCAATTCTCAATCCTCAATCCTCAACCCTCAGTCTTCAAACATCAATACTCAACCCTCAGTCGTCGTCCTCAATCCACAACCCTCAATCCTCAATACTCAATCTTCAATCCTAAATCCTCAATCTTAATCTTCTATCCTCAATACTCAATCTTCAATCCTCAATACTCAATGTTCAATCCTCAATCCTCAATCCTCAATCCTCAATCCACAATGCTCAATACTCAATCGTCAATCTTCAATCCTCAATACTCAATCTTCAATCCTCAATCCTCAATCCTCAACCCTCAACCGTCAGTCCTCGTCCTGAGTCCACAACCCTCAATCCTCAATACTCAATCCACAATCTTCAATCCTCAATTCTCAACCCTCAATCCTCAATGTTCAATCCTCAATACCCAATCCTCAGTCTTCAATCCTCAATCCTCAATCCTCAGTCCCCAGACCACAAACATCAATCCTGAATCCTCAATCCTGAATCCTCAATCTTCAGCGCTGAGTCCTCAACAATCAGTTGTCAATCCTCAATCCCCAGTAGAATATCCTCAACTCACAGTTTTCAATACTCAATACTCAATCTGCAGTCTTCCGATCTCTATCCACAAACATCAATTCTCATCACTCAACCCTGAATACTCAGTCCCCAATCCTCAATCTTCAATCCTCAATCCTCAATCCTCAACCCTCAATCTTAATCTTCAATCCTCAATACTCAATCTTCAATCCGCAATCCTCAATCCTTAATCCTCAGTCCTCAACCTTCAATCCTCAATACTCAATCTTCACTCCTCAGTCCTCAATCGTCAATCCTCAATCCTCAATCCTCAATCCTAAATCGTCAATCTTCAATCCTCAATACTCAATCTGCAATCCTCAATCCTCAATCCTCAGTCCTCAATCCTCATTCTTCAATCCTCAATACCCAATCCTCAATCTTCAATCCTCAATCCTCAATCCTCAATCCTCAATCCTCAATCCTCAATCCTCAATCTTCAATCCTCAGTCCCAAAGCCTCAATCTTCAATACACAATCCTCAATCCTCAATCTTCAATCCTCAATACTCAACCTTCAATCATCAATCCTCAATCCTCTATTCTCAATACTCATTCTTCAATCCTCAATACCCAATCCTCAATCATCAATCCTCAATCCTCAATCATCAATTCTCAATCCTCAATCCTCAATCCTCAGTCTTCAAACATCAATACTCAACCCTCAGTCGTCGTAATCAATCCACAACCCTCAATCCTCAATACTCAATCTTCAATCATTAATATTCAATCTTCAATCCACAATCTTCAATCCTCAATTCTCAACCCTCAATCCTCAATCTTAATCTTCAATCCTCAATACTCAATCTTCAATCCGCAATCCTCAATCCTTAATCCTCAGTCCTCAACCTTCAATCCTCAATACTCAATCTTCACTCCTCAGTCCTCAATCGTCAATCCTCAATCCTCAATCCTCAATCCTAAATCGTCAATCTTCAATCCTCGATCCTCAATCCTCAATCCTCAATCCTCAATCCTCATTCTTCAATCCTCAATACCCAATCCTCAATCTTCAATCGTTAATCCTCAATCCTCAATTCTCAGCCCTCAAACCTCAGTCCTCAGTCCTCAAACCTGAATCCTCAAACCTCAGCCCTCATCATCAATCCTCAATCCTCAATCCTCAATCCTTAATCTTCAATCCTCAATACTCAATATTCAATCCTCAATCCTCAGTCCTCAAATCTCTATTCTGAATCATCAATCCTGCATCCTCAATCTTTAGCCCTCAGTCCTCAACAATCAGTTGTCAATCCTCAATCCACAATAGAATATCCTCAATTCACAGGTTTCAATAGTCTATACTCAACCTGCAATCTTCAAATCTCTATCCACAAACATCAATTCTCATCACTCAACCCTCAACACTCAGTCCACAATCCTCAGTCTTCAATCCCCAATCCTCAACCCTCAATCCTCAATTATCAATCTTCATTCCTCAATACTCTATCTTCAATCCGCAATCCTCAATCCTCGGTCCTCAATCCTCAATCCTCAATCTCCAATCCTGAATACTCAATCTTCAATCCTCGATCCTCAATCCTCAATTCTCAATATTCAATCCTCAATACTGAATCTTCAACCCTCAATCCTCAATCCTCAATCCTCAATCCTCAATCCTCAATCCTCAATCCTCAGTAATCAATCCTCAATCTTCAATACTCAATCGTCAATCCTCACTCCTCAATCCTCAATCCTCAATCCTCGTTCCTCAAACCTCAATCCTCAACCCTCAGTACTCACACTCAATTCTCAATTCTCAATCCTCAATCCTCAATCCTTAATCCTCAATCTTCAATCCTCAGACTTCAAACATCAATACTCAACCCTCAGACCTCGTCCTCAATCCACAACCCTCAATCCTCAATCCTCAATATTCAATCATTAACATTCAATCTTCAATCCTCAATCCTCAATCCTCAACCCTCAATCCTCAATGTTCAATCCTCAATACCCAATCCTCGGTTTTCAATCCTCAATCCTCAATCCTCAATCCTCAATCCTCAGACCTCAAACCTCAATCCTGAATCCTCAATCCTGAATCCTCAATCCTGATTCCTCAATCTTCAGCCCTGAGTCCTCAACAATCAGTTGTCAATCCTCAATCCTGAATAGAATATCCTCAATTCACAGCTTTCAATACTCAATACTCTATCTGCAATCTTCAAATCTCTATCCACAAACATCAATACTCATCACTCAACACTCAACACTCCGTTCCCAGTCCTCAATCTTCAATCCTCAATCCTCGATCCTCGATCCTCAATCCTCAATTTTCTATCCTCAATACTCAATCTTCAATCCTCAATGCTCAATCCTCAATCCTCAATCCTCAATCTTCAATCATCAATACTCAATCTTCAATCCTCAATCCTCAATCCTCAATCCCCAATCCTCAATCCTCAATCCTCAACCCTCAATCCTGATTCTTCAATCCTCAATCCTCAATCGTCAATCTTCAATCCTCAATACTCTATCTTCAATCCTCAATCCTCAATCCTCAATCCTCAATCCTCATTCTTCAATCCTCAATACACAATCCTCAATCTTCAATCCTCAATCCTCAATCCTCAATTCTCAGTCCTCAATCCTCAATCCTCAGACCTCAAACATCAATACTCAACCCTCAGTCCTCGTCCTCAATACTCAATCCTCAATCCTCAAACTTCAATCCTCTGTCCCAAATCCTCAATCCTCAATCCTCAATCCTCAATCCTCAATCGTCAATCTTCAATCCTCAATACTCAATCTTCAATCCTCAATCCTCAATCGTCAATCCTCATTCTTCAATCCTCAATACCCAATCCTCAATCTTCAATCCTCAATACTCAATCCTCAATCCTCAATACTCAATCCACAATCCTCAAACTTCAATCCTCAGTCCCAAATCCTCAATCCTCAATACTCAATCCTCAATCCTCAATCTTCAATCCTCAATGCTCAATCTTCAATCCTCAATCCTCAATCCTGAATCCTCAATCCTCATTCTTCAATCCTCAATACCCGATCCTCAATCCCCAGTCCTCAATCTTCAATCCTCAATGGTCAATCCTGAATCCTCAATCCTCAGTCCTCAATCCTCAATCCTCAATCCTCAAACGTCAATCCTCAACCGTCAGTACTCGTCCTCAATCGTCAACACTCAATCCTCAATCCTCAACCTTCAATCCTCAATACTCAATATTCAATACTCAATCTTCAATCTTCAATCCTCAATCTTCAATCCTCAATCCTCATCCTTCAATCCTCAATACCCAATCCTCCGTCTTCAATCCTCAATCCTCAAACCTCAATCCGGAATCCTCAATCCTGAATCCTCAATCTTCAGCCGTCAGTCCTCAAGAATCAATTCTCAATCCACAATCCTCAATCCTCAATCCTCAATCCTCAGCCCTCATCCTCAATCCTCAATCCTCAATCCACAATCTTCAATCCTCAATACTCAACCTTCAATAATCAATCCTCAATCCTCAATCCTCAATACTCAATACTCAATCGTCAATCCTCAATCCCCAATGCTCAATCTCCAATAATCAATCCTCAATCCTCAATCCTCAACCCTCAATCCTCAATCCTCAATCCTCAATCCTCATTCTTCAATCCTCAATCCTCAATCCCCAATCCTCAATCCTCAATCTTCAATCCTCAATACTCAATCTTCAAACCTCAATCCTCAATCCTCAATCCCCAATCCTCAATCCTCAGTCCTCAAACCTCAATCCTCAATCCTCATACCTCAATCCTCAACCGTCAGTCCCCGTCCTCAATCCTCAAACATCAATCCTCAACCCTCAATCTTCAATCATCAATACTCAATCTTCAATCCTCAATCCTCAATCCTCAATCCTCAACATTCAACACACGACCCTCAACCATCAATCCTCAATACTCAACCATCAATCCTCAATTCTCAATACTCAATAGAATATCCTGAATTCCCATGATTCAATACTCAATCCTCAATATTCAATAATCAAATCTCAATCCTCAAACATCAACTCTCAACACTCAATCCTCTATACTCAGTCCTCTCTCTTCAATCCTACATCCTCAATCCTCAATCCTCAAGCGTCAATCCTCAATCCTCAATCCTCAACCCTCAATCCTCAGACCCCAAACCTCAATCCGGAATCCTCAATCCTGAATCCTCAGTCTTCAGCCGTCAGTCCTCTACAATCAATTCTCAATCCTCAATCCTCAATCTTCAATCCTCAATCCTCAATCCGCAGTCCTCAACCTTCAATCTTCAGTCCTCAATACTCAATCTTCAATCCTCAATCCTCCATCCTCAATCCTCAATCCTCAATCCTCAATACTCAATCCTCAATCCTCAATCATCAATCGTCAATCTTCAATCCTCAATACTCAGTATTCAATACTCAATCCTCAATCTTCAATCCTCAATCTTCAATCCTCAATCCTCAATCCTCAATCCTCAATCCTCATTCTTCAATCCTCAATCCTCAATCCCCAATCCTCAATCCTCAATCTTCAATCCTCAATCCTCAATCTTCAATCCTCAATCCTCAATCGTCAATCTTCAATCCTCAATACTCAATCTTCAATCCTCAATCCTCAATCCTCAATCCTCAATCCTCATTCTTCAATCCTCAACCGTCAGTCCTCGTCCTCAAACCTCAACCCTCAATCGTCAATCCTCAATCTTCAATCATCAATACTCAATTTTCAATCCTCAATCCTCAATCCTCAATCCTCAATCCCCAATCCTCAATCCTCAACCCTCAATCCTCAGACCTCAAACCTCAACCCTGAATCCTCAATCCTGAATCCTCAATCCTGACTCCTCAATCTTCAGCCCTGAGTCCTCAACAATCAGTTGTCAATCCTCAATCCTGAATAGAATATCCTCAATTCACAGCTTTCAATACTCAATACTCTATCTGCAATCTTCAAATCTCTATCCACAAACATCGATACTCATCACTCAACACTCAACACTCCGTTCCCAGTCCTCAATCTTCAATCCTCAATCCTCGATCCTCAATCCTCAATCCTCAATTTTCTATCCTCAATACTCAATCTTCAATCCTCAATGCTCAATCCTCAATCCTCAATTCTCAATCCTCAATCGTCAATCTTCAATCCTCAATACTCAATCTTCAATCCTCAATACTCAATCCTCATTCCTCAATCCTCATTCTTCAATCCTCAATACCCAATCCTCAATCTTCAATCCTCAATCCTCAATCCTCAATTCTCAATCCTCAATCCTCTGTCCTCAGTCCTCAAACCTCAATCCTCAACCCTCAGCCCTCATCCTCAATGCTCAATCCTCATTCCTCAATCCTCATTCTTCAATCCTCAATGCTCAATCCTCAATCCTCAATACTCAATATTCAATCCTCAATCCTCAGTCCTCAAATCTCTATTCTGAATCCTCAATCCTGCATCCTCAATCTTTAGCCCTCAGTCCTCAACAATCAGTTGTCAATCCTCAATCCTCAATAGAATATCCTCAATTCACAGGTTTCAATAGTCAATACTCAACCTGCAATCTTCAAATCTCTATCCACAAACATCAATTCTCATCACTCAACCCTCAACACTCAGTCCCCAATCCTCAGTCTTCAATCCCCAATCCTCAACCCTCAATCCTCAATTATCAATCTTCATTCCTCAATACTCTATCTTCAATCCGCAATCCTCAATCCTCGGTCCTCAATCCTCAATCGTCAATCTCCAATCCTGAATACTCAATCTTCAATCCTCGATCCTCAATCCTCAATCCTCAATCCTCAATCCTCATTCTTCAATCCTCAATACCCAATCCTCAATCTTCAATCGTTAATCCTCAATCCTCAATTCTCAGCCCTCAAACCTTAGTCCTCAGTCCTCAAACCTGAATCCTCAAACCTCAGCCCTCATCATCAATCCTCAATCTTCAATCCTCAATCCTTAATCTTCAATCCTCAGTACTCAATATTCAATCCTCAATCCTCAGTCCTCAAATCTCTATTCTGAATCCTCAATCCTGCATCCTCAATCCTCAGCACTCAGTCCTCAACAATCAGTTGTCAATCCTCAATTCCCAATAGAATATCCTCAATTCGCAGTTTTCAATACTCAATACTCAATCTGCATTCCTCAAATCTCTATCCAGAAACATCAATTCTCATCACTCAACCCTGAACGCTCAGTCCTCAATGTTCAGTCCTCAATCCTCAATTCTCAATCTTCAATCCTCAATACTGAATCTTCAACCCTCAATCCTCAATCCTCAATCCTCAATCCTCAATCCTCATTCCTCAATCCTCTGTAATCAATCCTCAATCTTCAATACTCAATCGTCAATCCTCATTCCTCAATCCTCAATCCTCAATCCTCGTTCCTCAAACCTCAATCCCCAACCCTCAGTACTCACACTCAATTCTCAATTCTCAATCTTCAATCCTCAATCCTTAATCCTCAATCTTCAATCCTCAGACTTCAAACATCAATACTCAACCCTCAGACCTCGTCCTCAATCCACAACCCTCAATCCTCAATCCTCAATATTCAATCAATAACATTGAATCTTCAATCCTCAATCCTCAATCCTCAACCCTCAATCCTCAATGTTCAATCCTCAATACCCAATCCTCAGTCTTCAATCCTCAATCCTCAATCCTCAATCCTCAATCCTCAGACCTCAAACCTCAATCCTGAATCCTGAATCCTGAATCCTCAATCCTGATTCCTCAATCTTCAGCCCTGAGACCTCAACAATCAGTTGTCAATCCTCAATCCTGAATAGAATATCCTCAATTCACAGCTTTCAATACTCAATACTCTATCTGCAATTTTCAAATCTCTATCCACAAACATCAATACTCATCACTCAACACTCGACACTCCGTTCCCAGTCCTCAATCTTCAATCCTCAATCCTCGATCCTCAATCCTCAATCCTCAATTTTCTATCCTCAATATTCAATCTTCAATCCTCAATGCTCAATGCTCAATCCTCAATTCTCAATCCTCAATCGTCAATCTTCAATCCTCAATACTCAATCTTCAATCCTCAATACTCAATCCTCATTCCTCAATCCTCATTCTTCAATCCTCAATACCCAATCCTCAATCTTCAATCCTCAATCCTCAATCCTCAATTCTCAGTCCTCAATCCTCTGCCCTCAGTCCTCAAACCTCTATCCTCAACCCTCAGCCCTCATCCTCAATGCTCAATCCTCAATCCTCAATCCTCAATCTTCAATCCTCAATACTCAATATTCAATCCTCAATCCTCTGTCCTCAATCTTCAATCCTCAATGCTCAATCCTCAATCCTCAATCCTCAGTCCTCAATCCTCAATCCTCAATCCTCAAACCTCAATCCTCAACCGTCAGCCCTCGTCTTCAAACCTCAAACCTCAATCCTCAATCCTCAATCCTCAATCCCCAATCCTCAATCCTCAATCCTCAATCCTCAATCCTCATTCTTCAATCCTCAATACACAATCCTCAATCTTCAATCCTCAATCCTCAATCCTCAATTCTCAGTCCTCAATCCTCAATCCTCAGACCTCAGACGTCAATACTCAACGCTCAGTCCTCGTCCTCAATCCACAACCCTCAATCCTCAATTCTCAGTCCTCAAACCTCAATCCTCAATCCTCAGACCTCAATCCTCAACCGTCAGTCCCCGTCCTCAATCCTCAAACATCAATCCTCAACCCTCAATCTTCAATCATCAATACTCAATCTTCAATCCTCAATCCTCAATCCTCAATCCTCAATCCTCAATCCTCAATCTTGTATCCTCAATCCTCAATCCTCAATCCTCAATCCTCAATCCTCAATCTTCAATCATCAATACTCAATCTTCAATCCTCAATCCTCAATCCTCAATGCCCAATCCTCAATCCTCAATCCTCAACCCTCAACCCTGAATCTTCAATCCTCAATCCTCAATCGTCAATCTTCAATCCTCAATACTCAATCTTCAATCCTCAATCCTCAATCCTCAATCCTCAATCCTCATTCTTCAATCCTCAATACACAATCCTCAATCTTCAATCCTCAATCCTCAATCCTCAATTCTCAGTCCTCAATCCTCAATCCTCAGACCTCAAACATCAATACTCAACCCTCAGTCCTCGTCCTCAATACTCAATCCTCAATCCTCAAACTTCAATCCTCTGTCCCAAATCCTCAATCCTCAATCCTCAATCCTCAATCCTCAATCGTCAATCTTCAATCCTCAATACTCAATCTTCAATCCTCAATCCTCAATCCTCAATCGTCAATCCTCATTCTTCAATCCTCAATACCCAATCCTCAATCTTCAATCCTCAATACTCAATCCTCAATCCTCAATACTCAATCCTCAATCCTCAAACTTCAATCCTCAGTCCCAAATCCTCAATCCTCAATACTCAATCCTCAATCCTCAATCTTCAATCCTCAATGCTCAATCTTCAATCCTCAATCCTCAATCCTGTATCCTCAATCCTCATTCTTCAATCCTCAATACCCGATCCTCAATCCCCAGTCCTCAATCTTCAATCCTCAATGGTCAATCCTCAATCCTCAATCCTCAGTCCTCAATCCTCAATCCTCAACCCTCAAACGTCAATCCTCAACCGTCAGTACTCGTCCTCAATCGTCAACACTCAATCCTCAATCCTCAATCTTCAATCCTCAATACTCAATATTCAATACTCAATCTTCAATCTTCAATCCTCAATCTTCAATCCTCAATCCTCAATCCTCAATCCTCAATCCTCACCCTTCAATCCTCAATACCCAATCCTCAGCCTTCAATCCTCAATCCTCAAACCTCAATCCGGAATCCTCAATCCTGAATCCTCAATCTTCAGCCGTCAGTCCTCAAGAATCAATTCTCAATCCACAATCCTCAATCCTCAATCCTCAATCCTCAGCCCTCATCCTCAATCCTCAATCCTCAATCCTCAATCCACAACCTTCAATCCTCAATACTCAACCTTCAATAATCAATCCTCAATCCTCAATCCTCAATACTCAATACTCAATCGTCAATCCTCAATCCCCAATCCTCAATCTCCAATAATCAATGCTCAATCCTCAATCCTCAACCCTCAATCCTCAATCCTCAATCCTCATTCTTCAATCCTCAATCCTCAATCCCCAATCCTCAATCCTCAATCTTCAATCCTCAATACTCAATCTTCAAACCTCAATCCTCAATCATCAATTCCCAATCCTCAATCCTCAGTCCTCAAACCTCAATCCTCAATCCTCAGACCTCAATCCTCAACCGTCAGTCCCCGTCCTCAATCCTCAAACATCAATCCTCAACCCTCAATCTTCAATCATCAATACTCAATCTTCAATCCTCAATCCTCAATCCTCAATCCTCAACATTCAACACACGACCCTCAACCATCAATCCTCAATACTCAACCATCAATCCTCAATACTCAACCATCAATCCTCAATTCTCAATACTCAATAGAATATCCTGAATTCCCATGATTCAATACTCAATCCTCAATATTCAATAATCAAATCTCAATCCTCAAACATCAACTCTCAACACTCAATCCTCAATACTCAGTCCTCTCTCTTCAATCCTACATCCTCAATCCTCAATCCTCAAGCGTCAATCCTCAATCCTCAATCCTCAACCCTCAATCCTCAGACCCCAAACCTCAGTCCGGAATCCTCAATCCTGAATCCTCAATCTTCAGCCGTCAGTCCTCTTCAATCAATTCTCAATCCTCAATCCTCAATCTTCAACCCTCAATCCTCAATCCGCAGTCCTCAACCTTCAATCTTCAGTCCTCAATACTCAATCTTCAATCCTCAATCCTCAATCCTCAATCCTCAATCCTAAATCCTCAATACTCAATCCTCAATCCTCAATCATCAATCGTCAATCTTCAATCCTCAATACTCAGTATTCAATACTCAATCCTCAATCTTCAATCCTCAATCTTCAATCCTCAATCCTCAATCCTCAATCCTCAATCCTCATTCTTCAATCCTCAATCCTCAATCCCCAATCCTCAATCCTCAATCTTCAATCCTCAATCCTCAATCTTCAATCCTCAATCCTCAAACGTCAACCTTCAATCCTCAATACTCAATCTTCAATCCTCAATCCTCAATCCTCAATCCTCAATCCTCATTCTTCAATCCTCAACCGCCAGTCCTCGTCCTCAAACCTCAACCCTCAATCCTCAATCCTCAATCTTCAATCATGAATACTCAATTTTCAATCCTCAATCCTCAATCCTCAATCCCCAATCCTCAACCCTCAATCCTCAATCCTCAGACCTCAAACCTCAATCCTGAATCCTCAATCCTGAATCCTCAATCCTGATTCCTCAATCTTCAGCCCTGAGTCCTCAACAATCAGTTGTCAATCCTCAATCCTGAATAGAATATCCTCAATTCACAGCTTTCAATACTCAATACTCTATCTGCAATCTTCAAATCTCTATCCACAAACATCAATACTCATCACTTAACACTCAACACTCCGTTCCCAGTCCTCAATCTTCAATCCTCAATCCTCGATCCTCAATCCTCAATCCTCAATTTTCTATCCTCAATACTCAATCTTCAATCCTGAATGCTCAATCCTCAATCCTCAATTCTCAATCCTCAATCGTCAACCTTCAATCCTCAATACTCAATCTTCAATCCTCAATACTCAATCCTCATTCCTCAATCCTCATTCTTCAATCCTCAATACCCAATCCTCAATCTTCAATCCTCAATCCTCAATCCTCAATTCTCAGTCCTCAATCCTCTGTCCCCAGTCCTCAAACCTCAATCCTCAACCCTCAGCCCTCATCCTCAATGATCAATCCTCAATCCTCAATCCTCAATCTTCAATCCTCAATACTCAATCTTCAATCCTCAATCCTCTGTCCTCAATCTTCAATCCTCAATGCTCAATCCTCAATCCTCAATCCTCAGTCCTCAATCCTCAATCTTCAATCCTCAAACCTCAATCCTCAACCGTCAGTCCTCGTCCTCAAACCTCAAACCTCAATCCTCAATCCTCAATCTTCAATCATCAATACTCAATCTTCAATACTCAATCCTCAATCCTCAATCCCCAATCCTCAATCCTCAATCCTCAATCCTCAATCCTCATTCTTCAATCCTCAATACACAATCCTCAATCTTCAATCCTCAATCCTCAATCCTCAATTCTCAGTCCTCAATCCTCAATCCTCAGACCTCAGACGTGAATACTCAACCCTCAGTCCTCGTCCTCAATCCTCAATCCTCAATCCTCAACCCTCAATCCTCAATGTTCAATCCTCAATACCCAATCCTCAGTCTTCAATCCTCAATCCTCAATCCTCAATCCTCAATCCTCAGTCCTCAAACCTCAATCCTGAATCCTGAATCCTGAATCCTCAATCCTGATTCCTCAATCTTCAGCCCTGAGTCCTCAACAATCAGTTGTCAATCCTCAATCCTGAATAGAATATCCTCAATTCACAGCTTTCAATACTCAATACTCTATCTGCAATCTTCAAATCTCTATCCACAAACATCAATACTCATCACTAAACACTCAACACTCCGTTCCCAGTCCTCAATCTTCAATCCTCAATCCTCGATCCTCAATCCTCAATCCTCAATTTTCTATCCTCAATACTCAATCTTCAATCCTCAATCCTCTGTCCTCAATCTTCAATCCTCAATGCTCAATCCTCAATCCTCAATCCTCAGTCCTCAATCCTCAATCTTCAATCCTCAATCCTCAATCCTCAATCCTCAATCCTCATTCTTCAATCCTCAATCCTCAATCCCCAATCCTCAATCCCCAATCCTCAATCCTCAATCCTCAACCCTCAATCCTGAATCTTCAATCCTCAATCCTCAATCGTCAATCTTCAATCCTCAATACTCAATCTTCAATCCTCAATCCTCAATCCTTAATCCTCAATCCTCATTCTTCAATCCTCAATACACAATCCTCAATCTTCAATCCTCAATCCTCAATCCTCAATCCTCAATCGTCAATCTTCAATCCTCAATACTCAATCTTCAATCCTCAATCCTCAATCCTCAATCGCCAATCCTCATTCTTCAATCCTCAATACCCAATCCTCAATCTTCAATCCTCAATACTCAATCCTCAATCCTCAATACTCAATCCTCAACCCTCAAACTTCAATCCTCAGTCCCAAATCCTCAATCCTCAATACTCAATCCTCAATCCTCAATGATCAATCCTCAATCCTCAATCCTCAATCTTCAATCCTCAATACTCAATCTTCAATCCTCAATCCTCTGTCCTCAATCTTCAATCCTCAATGCTCAATCCTCAATCCTCAATCCTCAGTCCTCAATCCTCAATCTTCAATCCTCAAACCTCAATCCTCAACCGTCAGTCCTCGTCCTCAAACCTCAAACCTCAATCCTCAATCCTCAATCTTCAATCATCAATACTCAATCTTCAATACTCAATCCTCAATCCTCAATCCCCAATCCTCAATCCTCAATCCTCAATCCTCAATCCTCATTCTTCAATCCTCAATACACAATCCTCAATCTTCAATCCTCAATCCTCAATCCTCAATTCTCAGTCCTCAATCCTCAATCCTCAGACCTCAGACGTGAATACTCAACCCTCAGTCCTCGTCCTCAATCCTCAATCCTCAATCCTCAACCCTCAATCCTCAATGTTCAATCCTCAATACCCAATCCTCAGTCTTCAATCCTCAATCCTCAATCCTCAATCCTCAATCCTCAGTCCTCAAACCTCAATCCTGAATCCTGAATCCTGAATCCTCAATCCTGATTCCTCAATCTTCAGCCCTGAGTCCTCAACAATCAGTTGTCAATCCTCAATCCTGAATAGAATATCCTCAATTCACAGCTTTCAATACTCAATACTCTATCTGCAATCTTCAAATCTCTATCCACAAACATCAATACTCATCACTCAACACTCAACACTCCGTTCCCAGTCCTCAATCTTCAATCCTCAATCCTCGATCCTCAATCCTCAATCCTCAATTTTCTATCCTCAATACTCAATCTTCAATCCTCAATCCTCTGTCCTCAATCTTCAATCCTCAATGCTCAATCCTCAATCCTCAATCCTCAGTCCTCAATCCTCAATCTTCAATCCTCAATCCTCAATCCTCAATCCTCAATCCTCATTCTTCAATCCTCAATCCTCAATCCCCAATCCTCAATCCCCAATCCTCAATCCTCAATCCTCAACCCTCAATCCTGAATCTTCAATCCTCAATCCTCAATCGTCAATCTTCAATCCTCAATACTCAATCTTCAATCCTCAATCCTCAATCCTTAATCCTCAATCCTCATTCTTCAATCCTCAATACACAATCCTCAATCTTCAATCCTCAATCCTCAATCCTCAATCCTCAATCGTCAATCTTCAATCCTCAATACTCAATCTTCAATCCTCAATCCTCAATCCTCAATCGCCAATCCTCATTCTTCAATCCTCAATACCCAATCCTCAATCTTCAATCCTCAATACTCAATCCTCAATCCTCAATACTCAATCCTCAACCCTCAAACTTCAATCCTCAGTCCCAAATCCTCAATCCTCAATACTCAATCCTCAATCCTCAATCTTCAATCCTCAATGCTCAATCCTCAATCCTCAATCCTCAATCCTGAATCCTCAATCCTCATTCTTCAATCCTCAATACCCGATCCTCAATCCCAAGTCCTCAATCTTCAATCCTCAATGGTCAATCCTCAATCCTCAATCCTCAGTCCTCAATCCTCAATCCTCAACCCTCAAACGTCAATCCTCAACCGTCAGTACTCGTCCTCAATCGTCAACACTCAATCCTCAATCCTCAATCTTCAATCCTCAATACTCAATATTCAATACTCAATCTTCAATCTTCAATCCTCAATCTTCAATCCTCAATCCTCAATCCTCAATCCTCAATCCTCAATCCTCAATCCTCAATCCTCATCCTTCAATCCTCAATACCCAATCCTCAGTCTTCAATCCTCAATCCTCAAACCTCAATCCGGAATCCTCAATCCTGAATCCTCAATCTTCAGCCGTCAGTCCTCAAGAATCAATTCTCAATCCACAATCCTCAATCCTCAATCCTCAATCCTCAGCCCTCATCCTCAATCCTCAATCCTCAATCCTCAATCCACAATCTTCAATCCTCAATACTCAACCTTCAATAATCAATCCTCAATCCTCAATCCTCAATACTCAATACTCAATCGTCAATCCTCAATCCCCAATCCTCAATCTCCAATAATCAATCGTCAATCCTCAATCCTCAACCCTCAATCCTCAATCCTCAATCCTCATTCTTCAATCCTCAATCCTCAATCCCCAATCCTCAATCCTCAATCTTCAATCCTCAATACTCAATCTTCAAACCTCAATCCTCAATCCTCAATCCCCAATCCTCAATCCTCAGTCCTCAAACCTCAATCCTCAATCCTCAGACCTCAATCCTCAACCGTCAGTCCCCGTCCTCAATCCTCAAACATCAATCCTCAACCCTCAATCTTCAATCATCAATACTCAATCTTCAATCCTCAATCCTCAATCCTCAATCCTCAACATTCAACACACGACCCTCAACCATCAATCCTCAATACTCAACCATCAATCCTCAATACTCAACCATCAATCCTCAATTCTAAATACTCAATAGAATATCCTGAATTCCCATGATTCAATACTCAATCCTCAATATTCAATAATCAAATCTCAATCCTCAAACATCAACTCTCAACACTCAATCCTCAATACTCAGTCCTCTCTCTTCAATCCTACATCCTCAATCCTCAATCCTCAAGCGTCAATCCTCAATCCTCAACCCTCAATCCTCAGACCCCAAACCTCAATCCGGAATCCTCAATCCTGAATCCTCAATCTTCAGCCGTCAGTCCTCTACAATCAATTCTCAATCCTCAATCCTCAATCTTCAATCCTCAATCCTCAATCCGCAGTCCTCAACCTTCAATCTTCAGTCCTCAATACTCAATCTTCAATCCTCAATCCTCAATCCTCAATCCTCAATCCTCAATCCTCAATACTCAATCCTCAATCCTCAATCATCAATCGTCAATCTTCAATCCTCAATACTCAGTATTCAATACTCAATCCTCAATACTCAATGTTCAATCCTCAATCCTCTGTCCTCAATCTTCAATCCTGAATGCTCAATCCTCAATCCTCAATACTCAATATTCAATCCTCAATCCTCAGTCCTCAAATCTCTATTCTGAATCCTCAATCCTGCATCCTCAATCTTTAGCCCTCAGTCCTCAACAATCAGTTGTCAATCCTCAATCCTCAATAGAATATCCTCAATTCACAGGTTTCAATAGTCAATACTCAACCTGCAATCTTCAAATCTCTATCCACAAACATCAATTCTCATCACTCAACCCTCAACACTCAGTCCCCAATCCTCAGTCTTCAATCCCCAATCCTCAACCCTCAATCCTCAATTATCAATCTTCATTCCTCAATACTCTATCTTCAATCCGCAATCCTCAATCCTCGGTCCTCAATCCTCAATCATCAATCTCGAATCCTGAATACTCAATCTTCAATCCTCGATCCTCAATCCTCAATCCTCAATCCTCAATCCTCATTCTTCAATCCTCAATACCCAATCCTCAATCTTCAATCGTTAATCCTCAATCCTCAATTCTCAGCCCTCAAACCTCAGTCCTCAGTCCTCAAACCTGAATCCTCAAACCTCAGCCCTCATCATCAATCCTCAATCTTCAATCCTCAATCCTTAATCTTCAATCCTCAGTACTCAATATTCAATCCTCAATCCTCAGTCCTCAAATCTCTATTCTGAATCCTCAATCCTGCATCCTCAATCCTCAGCACTCAGTCCTCAACAATCAGTTGTCAATCCTCAATCCCCAATAGAATATCCTCAATTCGCAGTTTTCAATACTCAATACTCAATCTGCATTCCTCAAATCTCTATCCAGAAACATCAATTCTCATCACTCAACCCTGAACGCTCAGTCCTCAATGTTCAGTCCTCAATCCTCAATTCTCAATCTTCAATCCTCAATACTGAATCTTCAACCCTCAATCCTCAATCCTCAATCCTCAATCCTCAATCCTCAATCCTCAGTAATCAATCCTCAATCTTCAATACTCAATCGTCAATCCTCATTCCTCAATCCTCAATCCTCAATCCTCGTTCCTCAAACCTCAATCCTCAACCCTCAGTACTCACACTCAATTCTCAATTCTCAATCCTCAATCCTCAATCCTTAATCCTTAATCTTCAATCCTCAGACTTCAAACATCAATACTCAACCCTCAGACCTCGTCCTCAATCCACAACCCTCAATCCTCAATCCTCAATATTCAATCATTAACATTCAATCTTCAATCCTCAATCCTCAATCCTCAACCCTCAATCCTCAATGTTCAATCCTCAATACCCAATCCTCAGTCTTCAATCCTCAATCCTCAATCCTCAATCCTCAATCCTCAGTCCTCAAACCTCAATCCTGAATCCTGAATCCTGAATCCTCAATCCTGATTCCTCAATCTTCAGCCCTGACTCCTCAACAATCAGTTGTCAATCCTCAATCCTGAATAGAATATCCTCAATTCACAGCTTTCAATACTCAATACTCTATCTGCAATCTTCAAATCTCTATCCACAAACATCAATACTCATCACTCAACACTCAACACTCCGTTCCCAGTCCTCAATCTTCAATCCTCAATCCTCGATCCTCAGTCCTCAATCCTCAATTTTCTATCCTCAATACTCAATCTTCAATCCTGAATGCTCAATCCTCAATCCTCAATTCTCAATCCTCAATCGTCAATCTTCAATCCTCAATACTCAATCTTCAATCCTCAATACTCAATCCTCATTCCTCAATCCTCATTCTTCAATCCTCAATACCCAATCCTCAATCTTCAATCCTCATTCCTCAATCCTCAATCTTCAATCCTCAATCCTCAATCCTCAATCCTCATCCTTCAATCCTCAATACCCAATCCTCAGTCTTCAATCCTCAATCCTCAAACATCAATCCGGAATCCTCAATCCTGAATCCTCAATCTTCAGCCGTCAGTCCTCAAGAATCAATTCTCAATCCACAATCCTCAATCCTCAATCCTCAATCCTCAGCCCTCATCCTCAATCCTCAATCCTCAATCCTCAATACACAATCTTCAATCCTCAATACTCAACCTTCAATAATCAATCCTCAATCCTCAATCCTCAATACTCAATACTCAATCGTCAATCCTCAATCCCCAATCCTCAATCTCCAATAATCAATCGTCAATCCTCAATCCTCAACCCTCAATCCTCAATCCTCAATCCTCATTCTTCAATCCTCAATCCTCAGTCCCCAATCCTCAATCCTCAATCTTCAATCCTCAATACTCAATCTTCAAACCTCAATCCTCAATCCTCAATCCCCAATCCTCAACCCTCAGTCCTCAAACCTCAATCCTCAATCCTCAGACCTCAATCCTCAACCGTCAGTCCCCGTCCTCAATCCTCAAACATCAATCCTCAACCCTCAATCTTCAATCATCAATACTCAATCTTCAATCCTCAATCCTCAATCCTCAATCCTCAACATTCAACACACGACCCTCAACCATCAATCCTCAATACTCAACCATCAATCCTCAATACTCAACCATCAATCCTCAATTCTCAATACTCAATAGAATATCCTGAATTCCCATGATTCAATACTCAATCCTCAATATTCAATAATCAAATCTCAATCCTCAAACATCAACTCTCAACACTCAATCCTCAATACTCAGTCCTCTCTCTTCAATCCTACATCCTCAATCCTCAATCCTCAAGCGTCAATCCTCAATCCTCAACCCTCAATCCTCAGACCCCAAACCTCAATCCGGAATCCTCAATCCTGAATCCTCAATCTTCAGCCGTCAGTCCTCTACAATCAATTCTCAATCCTCAATCCTCAATCTTCAATCCTCAATCCTCAATCCGCAGTCCTCAACCTTCAATCTTCAGTCCTCAATACTCAATCTTCAATCCTCAATCCTCAATTCTCAATCCTCAATCCTCAATCCTCAATACTCAATCCTCAATCCTCAATCATCAATCGTCAATCTTCAATCCTCAATACTCAGTATTCAATACTCAATCCTCAATCTTCAATCCTCAATCTTCAATCCTCAATCCTCAATCCTCAATCCTCAATCCTCATTCTTCAATCCTCAATCCTCAATCCCCAATCCTCAATCCTCAGTCTTCAATCCTCAATACTCAATCTTCAATCCTCAATCCTCAATCGTCAATCTTCAATCCTCAATACTCAATCTTCAATCCTCAATCCTCAATCCTCAATCCTCAATCCTCATTCTTCAATCCTCAACCGTCAGTCCTCGTCCTCAAACCTCAACCTTCAATCCTCAATCCTCAATCTTCAATCATCAATCCTCAATCCTCAATCCTCAATCCTCAATCTTCAATCCTCAATCCTCAATCGTGAATCTTCAATCCTCAATACTCAATCTTCAATCCTCAATCCTCAATCCTCAATCCTCAATCCTCATTCTTCAATCCTCAATACACAGTCCTCAATCTTCAATCCTCAATCTTCAATCCTCAATTATCAGTCCTCAATCCTCAATCCTCAGACCTCAAACATCAATACTCAACCCTCAGTCCTCGTCCTCAATCCACAACCCCCAATCCACAATACTCAGTCCTCAAACCTCAATCCTCAATCCTCAGACCTCAATCCTCAACCGTCAGTCCCCGTCCTCAATCCTCAAGCATCAATCCTCAACCCTCAATCTTCAATCATCAATACTCAATCTTCAATCCTCAATCCTCAATCCTCAATCCTCAACATTCAACACACGAACCTCAACCATCAATCCTCAATACTCAACCATCAATCCTGAATACTCAACCATCAATCCTCAATTCTCAATACTCAGTAGAATATCCTGAATTCCCATGATTCAATACTCAATCCTCAATATTCAATAATCAAATCTCAATCCTCAAACATCAACTCTCAACACTCAATCCTCAATACTCAGTCCTCTCTCTTCAATCCTACATACTCAATCCTCAATCCTCAAGCGTCAATCCTCAATGCTCAATCCTCAACCCTCAATCCTCAGTCCTCAAACCTCAATCCGGAATCCTCAATCCTGAATCCTCAATCTTCAGCCGTCAGTCCTCAACAATCAATTCTCATTCTTCACTCCTCAATACCCAATCCTCAATCTTCAATCCTCAATCCTCAATCCTCAATCCTCAATCCTCAATCCTCAATCCTCAATCTTCAATCCTCAGTCCCAAATCCTCAATCTTCAATACACAATCCTCAATCCTCAAACTTCAATCCTCAATACTCAATCCTCAATTCTCAATCCTCAATCCTCTGTCCTCAGTTCTCAAACCTCAATCCTCAACCCTCAGCCCTTATCCTCAATGCTCAATCCTCAATCCTCAATCCTCAATCTTCAATCCTCAATACTCAATCTTCAATCCTCAATCCTCTGTCCTCAATCTTCAATCCTCAATGCTCAATCCTCAATCCTCAATACTCAATATTCAATCCTCAATCCTCAGTCCTCAAATCTCTATTCTGAATCCTCAATCCTGCATCCTCAATCTTTAGCCCTCAGTCCTCAACAATCAGTTGTCAATCCTCAATCCTCAATAGAATATCCTCAATTCACAGGTTTCAATAGTCAATACTCAACCTGCAATCTTCAAATCTCTATCCACAAACATCAATTCTCATCACTCAACCCTCAACACTCAGTCCCCAATCCTCAGTCTTCAATCCCCAATCCTCAACCCTCAATCCTCAATTATCAATCTTCATTCCTCAATACTCTATCTTCAATCCGCAATCCTCAATCCTCGGTCCTCAATCCTCAATCCTCAATCTCCAATCCTGAATACACAATCTTCAATCCTCGATCCTCAATCCTCAATCCTCAATCCTCAATCCTCATTCTTCAATCCTCAATACCCAATCCTCAATCTTCAATCGTTAATCCTCAATCCTCAATTCTCAGCCCTCAAACCTCAGTCCTCAGTCCTCAAACCTGAATCCTCAAACCTCAGCCCTCATCATCAATCCTCAATCTTCAATCCTCAATCCTTAATCTTCAATCCTCAGTACTCAATATTCAATCCTCAATCCTCAGTCCTCAAATCTCTATTCTGAATCCTCAATCCTGCATCCTCAATCCTCAGCACTCAGTCCTCAACAATCAGTTCTCAATCCTCAATCCCCAATAGAATATCCTCAATTCGCAGTTTTCAATACTCAATACTCAATCTGCATTCCTCAAATCTCTATCCAGAAACATCAATTCTCATCACTCAACCCTGAACGCTCAGTCCTCAATGTTCAGTCCTCAATCCTCAATTCTCAATCTTCAATCCTCAATACTGAATCTTCAACCCTCAATCCTCAATCCTCAATCCTCAATCCTCAATCCTCAATCCTCAATCCTCAGACCTCAAACCTCAATCCTGAATCCTCAATCCTGAATCCTCAATCCTGATTCCTCAATCTTCAGCCCTGAGTCCTCAACAATCAGTTGTCAATCCTCAATCCTGAATAGAATATCCTCAATTCACAGCTTTCAATACTCAATACTCTATCTGCAATCTTCAAATCTCTATCCACAAACATCAATACTCATCACTCAACACTCAACACTCCGTTCCCAGTCCTCAATCTTCAATCCTCAATCCTCGATCCTCAATCCTCAATCCTCAATTTTCTATCCTCAATACTCAATCTTCAATCCTCAATGCTCAATCCTCAATCCTCAATCCTCAATGCTCAATCCTCAATCCTCAAACTTCAATCCTCAGTCATAAATCCTCAATCCTCAATACTCAATCCTCAATCCTCAATCTTCAATCCTCAATGCTCAATCTTCAATCCTCAATCCTCGATTCTGAATCCTCAATCCTCATTCTTCAATCCTCAATACCCGATCCTCAATCCCCAGTCCTCAATCTTCAATCCTCAATGGTCAATCCTCAATCCTCAATCCTCAGTCCTCAATCTTCAATCCTCAATGCTCAATCCTCAATCCTCAATCCTCAGTCCTCAATCCTCAATCCTCAATCCTCAATCCTCAATCCTCAATCCTCAGACCTCAAACCTCAATCCTGAATCCTCATTCCTGAATCCTCAATCCTGATTCCTCAATCTTCAGCCCTGAGTCCTCAACAATCAGTTGTCAATCCTCAATCCTGAATAGAATATCCTCAATTCACAGCTTTCAATACTCAATACTCTATCTGCAATCTTCAAATCTCTATCCACAAACATCAATACTCATCACTCAACACTCAACACTCCGTTCCCAGTCCTCAATCTTCAATCCTCAATCCTCGATCCTCAATCCTCAATCCTCAATTTTCTATCCTCAATTCTCAATCCTCAATCCTCTGTCCTCAGTCCTCAAACCTCAATCCTCAACCCTCAGCCCTCATCCTCAATGCTCAATCCTCAATCCTCAATCCTCAATCTTCAATCCTCAATACTCAATCTTCAATCCTCAATCCTCTGTCCTCAATCTTCAATCCTCAATGCTCAATCCTCAGTCCTCAATACTCAATATTCAATCCTCAATCCTCAGTCCTCAAATCTCTATTCTGAATCCTCAATCCTGCATCCTCAATCTTTAGCCCTCAGTCCTCAACAATCAGTTGTCAATCCTCAATCCTCAATAGAATATCCTCAATTCACAGGTTTCAATAGTCAATACTCAACCTGCTATCTTCAAATCTCTATCCACAAACATCAATTCTCATCACTCAACCCTCAACACTCAGTCCCCAATCCTCAGTCTTCAATCCCCAATCCTCAACCCTCAGTCCTCAATTATCAATCTTCATTCCTCAATACTCTATCTTCAATCCGCAATCCTCAATCCTCGGTCCTCAATCCTCAATCCTCAATCTCCAATCCTGAATACTCAATCTTCAATCCTCGATCCTCAATCCTCAATCCTCAATCGTCAATCCTCATTCTTCAATCCTCAATACCCAATCCTCAATCTTCAATCCTCAATACTCAATCTTCAATCCTCAATCCTCAGTCCTCAGTCCTCAAACCTCAATCCTCAACCCTCAGCCCTCATCCTCAATCCTCAATCCTCAATCCTCAATCTTCAATCCTCAATACTCAATCTTCAAACCTCAATCCTCAGTCCTCAATCTTCAATCCCCAATGCTCAATCCTCAATCCTCAATCCTCAATCCTCAATCCTCATTCTTCAATCCTCAATACCCAATCCTCAGTCTTCAATCCTCAATCCTCAAACCTCAATCCGGAATCCTCAATCCTGAATCCTCAATCTTCAGCCGTCAGTCCTCTACAATCAATTCTCAATCCTCAATCCTCAATCTTCAATCCTCAATCCTCGATCCGCAGTCCTCAACCTTCAATCTTCAGTCCTCAATACACAATCTTCAATCCTCAATCCTCAATCCTCAATCCTCAATCCTCAATCCTCAATCCTCAATCCTCAATCCTCAATCATCAATCGTCAATCTTCAATCCTCAATACTCAAACTTCAATCCTCAATCCTCAATCCTCAATCCTCAACCGTCAGTCCTCGTCCTGAGTCCACAACCCTCAATCCTCAATACCCAATCTTCAATCCTCAATACTCAATCTTCAATCCTCAATCCTCAATCCTCAATCCCCAATCCTCAATCCTCAGTTCTCAATCCTCAATCCTCAGTCCTCAGCTCTCAAACCTCAATCCTCAACCCTCAGCCCTCAGCCCTCATCCTCAATCCTCAATCCTCAATCCTCAATCTTCAATCCTCTATACTCAATCTTCAATCCTCAATCCTCAGTCCTCAATCTTCAATCCTCAGTGCTCAATCCTCAATCCTCAATCCTCAGTCCTCAATCCTCAATCCTCAATCCTCAAACCTCAATTCTCAACCGTCAGTCCTCGTCCTCAAACCTCAACCCTCAATCCTCAATCCTCAATCTTCAATCATCAATACTCAATCTTCAATCCTCAATCTTCAATCCTCAATCCTCAATCGTCAATCTTCAATCCTCAATCCTCAATCCTCAATCCTCAATCCTCAATCCTCATTCTTCAATCCTCAATACCCAATCCTCAGTCTTCAATCCTCAATCCTCAAACCTCAATCCGGAATCCTCAATCCTGAATCCTCAATCTTCAGCCGTCAGTCCTCAACAATCAATTCTGAATCCACAATCCTCAATCTTCAATCCTCAATCCTCAATCCCCAATCCTCAATCCTCAATCTTCAATCCTCAATACTCAATCCTCAATCCTCAATCCTCAATCCTCAATCCCCAATCCTCAATCCTCAATTCTCAATCCTCAATCCTCAGTCCTCAGTCCTCAAACCTCAATCCTCAACCCTCAGCCATCATCCTCAATCCTCAATCCTCAATCCTCAATCTTCAATCCTCAATACTCAATCTTCAAACCTCAATCCTCAGTCCTCAATCTTCAACCCTCAATGCTCAATCCTCAATCCTCAATCCTCAATCCTCAATCCTCATTCTTCAATCCTCAATACCCAATCCTCAGTCTTCAATCCTCAATCCTCAAACCTCAATCCGGAATCCTCAATCCTGAATCCTCAATCTTTAGCCGTCAGTCCTCAACAATCAATTCTCAATCCACAATCCTCAATCTTCAATCCTCAATCCTCAATCCCCAATCCTCAATCCTCAATCTTCAATCCTCAATACTCAATCCCCAATCCTCAATCCTCAATCCTCAATCCCCAATCCTCAATCCTCAATTCTCAATCCTCAATCCTCAGTCCTCAGTCCTCAAACCTCAATCCTCAACCATCAGCCCTCATCCTCAATCCTCAATCCTCAATCCTCAATCTTCAATCCTCAATACTCAATCTTCAAACCTCAATCCTCAGTCCTCAATCTTCAATCCTCAATGCTCAATCCTCAATCCTCAATCCTCAGACCTCAATCCTCAATCCTCAATAGAATATCCTCAATTCACAGTTTTCAATACTCAATCCCCATTCTTCAATCTTCAAATCTCAATCCACAAACATCAATTCTCATCACTCTACCCTCAACACTCAGTCCTCAATCTTCAATCCTCAATCCTCAATCCTCAATCCTCAATGTTCAATCCTCAATACTCAATCTTCAATCATCAACCCTCAATTCTCAATCCTCAATACTCAATACTCAATCGTCAATCGTCAATCACCAATCCTCAACCTTGAATCCTCAATCCTCAATCCTCAATCCTCAATCCTCAATCCTCAATCTTCAATCATCAATACTCAATCTTCAATCCTCAATCCTCAATCCTCAATCCCCAATCCTCAATCCTCAATCCTCAACCCTCAACTCTCAATCTTCAATCCTCAATCCTCAATCGTCAATCTTCAATCCTCAATTCTCAATCTTCAATCCTCAATCCTCAATCCTCAATCCTCAATCCTCATTCTTCAATCCTCAATACACAATCCTCAATCTTCAATCCTCAATCCTCAATCCTCAATTCTCAGTCCTCAATCCTCAATCCTCAGACCTCAAACATCAGTACTCAACCCTCAGTTCTCGTCCTCAATCCACAACCCTCAATTCTCAATACTCAGTCCTCAAACCTCAATCATCAATCCTCAGACCTCAATCCTCAACCGTCAGTCCCCGTCCTCAATCCTCAAACATCAATCCTCAACCCTCAATCTTCAATCATCAATACTCAATCCTCAATCCTCAATCCGCAATCCTCAATCCTCAATCCTCAATCCTCAACATTCAACACACGACCCTCAACCATCAATCCACAATACTCAACCATCAATCCCCAATTCTCAATACTCAGTAGAATATCCTGAATTCCCATGATTCAATACTCAATCCTCAATATTCAATAATCAAATCTCAATCCTCAAACATCAACTCTCAACACTCAATCCTCAATACTCAGTCCTCTCTCTTCAATCCTACATCCCCAATCGTCAATACTCAAGCGTCAATCCTCAATCCTCAATCCTCAACCCCCAATCCTCAGTCCTCAAACCTCAATCCGGAATCCCCAATCCTGAATCCTCAATCTTCAGCCGTCAGTCCTCAACAATCAATTCTCAATCCTCAATCCTCAATCCTCGACCCTCAATCCTCAGTCCTCAAACTTCAATCCTCAACCCTCAGCCCTCATCCTCAATCCTCAATCCTCAATCCTCAATCCTCAATCTTCAATCCACAATACTCAATCTTCAATCCTCAACCCTCAGTCCTCAATCTTCAATCCTCAGTGCTCAATCCTCAATCCACAATCCTCAGTCCTCAATCCTCAATCCTCAATCCTCAAACCTCAATTCTCAACCGTCAGTCCTCGTCCTCAAACCTCAACCCTCAATCCTCAATCCTCAATCTTCAATCCTCAATCCTCAATCCTCAATCTTCAATCCTCAATCCTCAATACTCAATCCTCAATCCTCAATCCTCAATCCTCAATCCCCAATCCTCAATCCTCAATTCTCAATCCTCAATCCTCAGTCCTCAGTCCTCAAACCTCAATCCTCAACCCTCAGCCCTCATCCTCAATCCTCAATCCTCAATCCTCAATCTTCAATCCTCAATCCTCAATCTTCAATCCTCAATCCTCAATCCCCTATCCTCAATCCTCAATCTTCAATCCTCAATGCTCAATCCTCAATCCTCAATCCTCAATCCTCAATCCCCAATCCTCAATCCTCAATTCTCAATCCTCAATCCTCAGTCCTCAGTCCTCAAACCTCAATCCTCAACCCTCAGCCCTCATCCTCAATCCTCAATCCTCAATCCTCAATCTTCAATCCTCAATCCTCAAACCTCAATCCGGAATCCTCAATCCTGAATCCTCAATCTTCAGCCGTCAGTCCTCTACAATCAATTCTCAATCCTCAATCCTCAATCTTCAATCCTCAATCCTCGATCCGCAGTCCTCAACCTTCAATCTTCAATCCTCAATACACAATCTTCAATCCTCAATCCTCAATCCTCAATCCTCAATCCTCAATCCTCAATCCTCAATCCTCAATCCTCAATCATCAATCGTCAATCTTCAATCCTCAATACTCAGTATTCAATACTCAATCCTCAATCATCAATCCTCAATCTTCAATCCTCAATCCTCAATCCTCAATCCTCAATCCTCATTCTTCAATCCTCAATCCTCAATCCTCAGTAATCAATCCGCAATCTTCAATACTCAATCGTCAATCCTCATTCCTCTATCCTCAATCCTCAATCCTCAATCTTCAATCCTCAATACTCAATCTTCAAACCTCAATCCTCAGTCCTCAATCTTCAATCCTCAATGCTCAATCCTCAATCCTCAATCCTCAGACCTCAATCCTCAATCCTCAATAGAATATCCTCAATTCACAGTTTTCAATACTCAATCCCCATTCTTCAATCTTCAAATCTCAATCCACAAACATCAATTCTCATCACTCTACCCTCAACACTCAGTCCTCAATCTTCAATCCTCAATCCTCAATCCTCAATCCTCAATGTTCAATCCTCAATACTCAATCTTCAATCATCAACCCTCAATTCTCAATCCTCAATACTCAATACTCAATCGTCAATCGTCAATCCCCAATCCTCAACCTTGAATCCTCAATCCTCAATCCTCAATCCTCAATCCTCAATCCTCAATCTTCAATCATCAATACTCAATCTTCAATCCTCAATCCTCAATCCTCAATCCCCAATCCTCAATCCTCAATCCTCAACCCTCAACTCTCAATCCTCAATCATCAATCCTCAATCTTCAATCCTCAATCCTCAATCCTCAATCCTCAATCCTCATTCTTCAATCCTCAATCCTCAATCCTCAGTAATCAATCCGCAATCTTCAATACTCAATCGTCAATCCTCATTCCTCTATCCTCAATCCTCAATCCTCGTTCCTCAAACCTCAATCCTCAAACCTCAGTACTCACTCTCAATTCTCAATTCTCAATCCTCAACCCTCAGCCCTCATCCTCAATGCTCAATCCTCAATCCTCAATCCTCAATCTTCAATCCTCAATACTCAATCTTCAATCCTCAATCCTCTGTCCTCAATCTTCAATCCTCAATGCTCAATCCTCAATCCTCAATACTCAATATTCAATCCTCAATCCTCAGTCCTCAAATCTCTATTCTGAATCCTCAATCCTGCATCCTCAATCTTTAGCCCTCAGTCCTCAACAATCAGTTGTCAATCCTCAATCCTCAATAGAATATCCTCAATTCACAGGTTTCAATAGTCAATACTCAACCTGCAATCTTCAAATCTCTATCCACAAACATCAATTCTCACCACTCAACCCTCAACACTCAGTCCCCAATCCTCAGTCTTCAATCCCCAATCCTCAACCCTCAATCCTCAATTATCAATCTTCATTCCTCAATACTCTATCTTCAATCCGCAATCCTCAATCCTCGGTCCTCAATCCTCAATCCTCAATCTCCAATCCTGAATACTCAATCTTCAATCCTCGATCCTCAATCCTCAATCCTCAATCCTCAATCCTCATTCTTCAATCCTCAATACCCAATCCTCAATCTTCAATCGTTAATCCTCAATCCTCAATTCTCAGCCCTCAAACCTCAGTCCTCAGTCCTCAAACCTGAATCCTCAAACCTCAGCCCTCATCATCAATCCTCAATCTTCAATCCTCAATCCTTAATCTTCAATCCTCAGTACTCAATATTCAATCCTCAATCCTCAGTCCTCAAATCTCTATTCTGAATCCTCAATCCTGCATCCTCAATCCTCAGCACTCAGTCCTCAACAATCAGTTGTCAATCCTCAATCCCCAATAGAATATCCTCAATTCGCAGTTTTCAATACTCAATACTCAATCTGCATTCCTCAAATCTCTATCCAGAAACATCAATTCTCATCACTCAACCCTGAACGCTCAGTCCTCAATGTTCAGTCCTCAATCCTCAATTCTCAATCTTCAATCCTCAATACTGAATCTTCAACCCTCAATCCTCAATCCTCAATCCTCAATCCTCAATCCTCAATCCTCAATCCTCAGTAATCAATCCTCAATCTTCAATACTCAATCGTCAATCCTCATTCCTCAATCCTCAATCCTCAATCCTCGTTCCTCAAACCTCAATCCTCAACCCTCAGTACTCACACTCAATTCTCAATTCTCAATCCTCAATCCTCAATCCTTAATCCTCAATCTTCAATCCTCAGACTTCAAACATCAATACTCAACCCTCAGACCTCGTCCTCAATCCACAACCCTCAATCCTCAATCCTCAATATTCAATCATTAACATTCAATCTTCAATCCTCAATCCTCAATCCTCAACCCTCAATCCTCAATGTTCAATCCTCAATACCCAATCCTCAGTCTTCAATCCTCAATCCTCAATCCTCAATCCTCAATCCTCAGACCTCAAACCTCAATCCTGAATCCTCAATCCTGAATCCTCAATCCTGATTCCTCAATCTTCAGCCCTGAGTCCTCAACAATCAGTTGTCAATCCTCAATCCTGAATAGAATATCCTCAATTCACAGCTTTCAATACTCAATACTCTATCTGCAATCTTCAAATCTCTATCCACAAACATCAATACTCATCACTCAACACTCAACACTCCGTTCCCAGTCCTCAATCTTCAATCCTCAATCCTCGATCCTCAATCCTCAGTCCTCAATTTTCTATCCTCAATACTCAATCTTCAATCCTCAATGCTCAATCCTCAATCCTCAATCCTCAATGCTCAATCCTCAATCCTCAAACTTCAATCCTCAGTCATAAATCCTCAATCCTCAATACTCTATTCTCAATCCTCAATCTTCAATCCTCAATGCTCAATCTTCAATCCTCAATCCTCGATCCTGAATCCTCAATCCTCATTCTTCAATCCTCAATACCCGATCCTCAATCCCCAGTCCTCAATCTTCAATCCTCAATGGTCAATCCTCAATCCTCAATCCTCAGTCCTCAATCTTCAATCCTCAATGCTCAATCCTCAATCCTCAATCCTCAGTCCTCAATCCTCAATCCTCAATCCTCAATCCTCAATCCTCAATCCTCAGACCTCAAACCTCAATCCTGAATCCTCAATCCTGAATCCTCAATCCTGATTCCTCAATCTTCAGCCCTGAGTCCTCAACAATCAGTTGTCAATCCTCAATCCTGAATAGAATATCCTCAATTCACAGCTTTCAATACTCAATACTCTATCTGCAATCTTCAAATCTCTATCCACAAACATCAATACTCATCACTCAACACTCAACACTCCGTTCCCAGTCCTCAATCTTCAATCCTCAATCCTCGATCCTCAATCCTCAATCCTCAATTTTCTATCCTCAATTCTCAATCCTCAATCCTCTGTCCTCAGTCCTCAAACCTCAATCCTCAACCCTCAGCCCTCATCCTCAATGCTCAATCCTCAATCCTCAATCCGCAATCTTCAATCCTCAATACTCAATCTTCAATCCTCAATCCTCTGTCCTCAATCTTCAATCCTCAATGCTCAATCCTCAGTCCTCAATACTCAATATTCAATCCTCAATCCTCAGTCCTCAAATCTCTATTCTGAATCCTCAATCCTGCATCCTCAATCTTTAGCCCTCAGTCCTCAACAATCAGTTGTCAATCCTCAATCCTCAATAGAATATCCTCAATTCACAGGTTTCAATAGTCAATACTCAACCTGCAATCTTCAAATCTCTATCCACAAACATCAATTCTCATCACTCAACCCTCAACACTCAGTCCCCAATCCTCAGTCTTCAATCCCCAATCCTCAACCCTCAGTCCTCAATTATCAATCTTCATTCCTCAATACTCTATCTTCAATCCGCAATCCTCAATCCTCGGTCCTCAATCCTCAATCCTCAATCTCCAATCCTGAATACTCAATCTTCAATCCTCGATCCTCAATCCTCAATCCTCAATCCTCAATCCTCATTCTTCAATCCTCAATACCCAATCATCAATCTTCAATCGTTAATCCTCAATCCTCAATTCTCAGCCCTCAAACCTCAGTCCTCAGCCCTCAAACCTGAATCCTCAAACCTCAGCCCTCATCATCAATCCTCAATCTTCAATTCTCAATCCTTAATCTTCAATCCTCAGTACTCAATATTCAATCCTCAGTCCTCAAATCTCTATTCTGAATCCTCAATCCTGCATCCTCAATCCTCAGCACTCAGTCCTCAACAATCAGTTGTCAATCCTCAATCCCCAATAGAATATCCTCAATTCGCAGTTTTCAATACTCAATACTCAATCTGCATTCCTCAAATCTCTATCCAGAAACATCAATTCTCATCACTCAACCCTGAACGCTCAGTCCTCAATGTTCAGTCCTCAATCCTCAATCCTCAATCCTCAGACCTCAAACCTCAATCCTGAATCCTCAATCCTGAATCCTCAATCCTGATTCCTCAATCTTCAGCCCTGAGTCCTCAACAATCAGTTGTCAATCCTCAATCCTGAATAGAATATCCTCAATTCACAGCTTTCAATACTCAATACTCTATCTGCAATCTTCAAATCTCTATCCACAAACATCAATACTCATCACTCAACACTCAACACTCCGTTCCCAGTCCTCAATCTTCAATCCTCAATCCTCGATCCTCAATCCTCAATCCTCAATTTTCTATCCTCAATACTCAATCTTCAATCCTCAATGCTCAATCCTCAATCCTCAATCCTCAATGCTCAATCCTCAATCCTCAAACTTCAATCCTCAGTCATAAATCCTCAATCCTCAATACTCAATTCTCAATCCTCAATCTTCAATCCTCAATGCTCAATCTTCAATCCTCAATCCTCGATTCTGAATCCTCAATCCTCATTCTTCAATCCTCAATACCCGATCCTCAATCCCCAGTCCTCAATCTTCAATCCTCAATGGTCAATCCTCAATCCTCAATCCTCAGTCCTCAATCTTCAATCCTCAATGCTCAATCCTCAATCCTCAATCCTCAGTCCTCAATCCTCAATCCTCAATCCTCAATCCTCAATCCTCAATCCTCAGACCTCAAACCTCAATCCTGAATCCTCATTCCTGAATCCTCAATCCTGATTCCTCAATCTTCAGCCCTGAGTCCTCAACAATCAGTTGTCAATCCTCAATCCTGAATAGAATATCCTCAATTCACAGCTTTCAATACTCAATACTCTATCTGCAATCTTCAAATCTCTATCCACAAACATCAATACTCATCACTCAACACTCAACACTCCGTTCCCAGTCCTCAATCTTCAATCCTCAATCCTCGATCCTCAATCCTCAATCCTCAATTTTCTATCCTCAATTCTCAATCCTCAATCCTCTGTCCTCAGTCCTCAAACCTCAATCCTCAACCCTCAGCCCTCATCCTCAATGCTCAATCCTCAATCCTCAATCCTCAATCTTCAATCCTCAATACTCAATCTTCAATCCTCAATCCTCTGTCCTCAATCTTCAATCCTCAATGCTCAATCCTCAGTCCTCAATACTCAATATTCAATCCTCAATCCTCAGTCCTCAAATCTCTATTCTGAATCCTCAATCCTGCATCCTCAATCTTTAGCCCTCAGTCCTCAACAATCAGTTGTCAATCCTCAATCCTCAATAGAATATCCTCAATTCACAGGTTTCAATAGTCAATACTCAACCTGCTATCTTCAAATCTCTATCCACAAACATCAATTCTCATCACTCAACCCTCAACACTCAGTCCCCAATCCTCAGTCTTCAATCCCCAATCCTCAACCCTCAGTCCTCAATTATCAATCTTCATTCCTCAATACTCTATCTTCAATCCGCAATCCTCAATCCTCGGTCCTCAATCCTCAATCCTCAATCTCCAATCCTGAATACTCAATCTTCAATCCTCGATCCTCAATCCTCAATCCTCAATCGTCAATCCTCATTCTTCAATCCTCAATACCCAATCCTCAATCTTCAATCCTCAATACTCAATCTTCAATCCTCAATCCTCAGTCCTCAGTCCTCAAACCTCAATCCTCAACCCTCAGCCCTCATCCTCAATCCTCAATCCTCAATCCTCAATCTTCAATCCTCAATACTCAATCTTCAAACCTCAATCCTCAGTCCTCAATCTTCAATCCCCAATGCTCAATCCTCAATCCTCAATCCTCAATCCTCAATCCTCATTCTTCAATCCTCAATACCCAATCCTCAGTCTTCAATCCTCAATCCTCAAACCTCAATCCGGAATCCTCAATCCTGAATCCTCAATCTTCAGCCGTCAGTCCTCTACAATCAATTCTCAATCCTCAATCCTCAATCTTCAATCCTCAATCCTCGATCCGCAGTCCTCAACCTTCAATCTTCAGTCCTCAATACACAATCTTCAATCCTCAATCCTCAATCCTCAATCCTCAATCCTCAATCCTCAATCCTCAATCCTCAATCCTCAATCATCAATCGTCAATCTTCAATCCTCAATACTCAAACTTCAATCCTCAATCCTCAATCCTCAATCCTCAACCGTCAGTCCTCGTCCTGAGTCCACAACCCTCAATCCTCAATACTCAATCTTCAATCCTCAATACTCAATCTTCAATCCTCAATCCTCAATCCTCAATCCCCAATCCTCAATCCTCAGTTCTCAATCCTCAATCCTCAGTCCTCAGTCCTCAAACCTCAATCCTCAACCCTCAGCCCTCAGCCCTCATCCTCAATCCTCAATCCTCAATCCTCAATCTTCAATCCTCTATACTCAATCTTCAATCCTCAATCCTCAGTCCTCAATCTTCAATCCTCAGTGCTCAATCCTCAATCCTCAATCCTCAGTCCTCAATCCTCAATCCTCAATCCTCAAACCTCAATTCTCAACCGTCAGTCCTCGTCCTCAAACCTCAACCCTCAATCCTCAATCCTCAATCTTCAATCATCAATACTCAATCTTCAATCCTCAATCTTCAATCCTCAATCCTCAATCGTCAATCTTCAATCCTCAATCCTCAATCCTCAATCCTCAATCCTCAATCCTCATTCTTCAATCCTCAATACCCAATCCTCAGTCTTCAATCCTCAATCCTCAAACCTCAATCCGGAATCCTCAATCCTGAATCCTCAATCTTCAGCCGTCAGTCCTCAACAATCAATTCTGAATCCACAATCCTCAATCTTCAATCCTCAATCCTCAATCCCCAATCCTCAATCCTCAATCTTCAATCCTCAATACTCAATCCTCAATCCTCAATCCTCAATCCTCAATCCCCAATCCTCAATCCTCAATTCTCAATCCTCAATCCTCAGTCCTCAGTCCTCAAACCTCAATCCTCAACCCTCAGCCATCATCCTCAATCCTCAATCCTCAATCCTCAATCTTCAATCCTCAATACTCAATCTTCAAACCTCAATCCTCAGTCCTCAATCTTCAACCCTCAATGCTCAATCCTCAATCCTCAATCCTCAATCCTCAATCCTCATTCTTCAATCCTCAATACCCAATCCTCAGTCTTCAATCCTCAATCCTCAAACCTCAATCCGGAATCCTCAATCCTGAATCCTCAATCTTCAGCCGTCAGTCCTCAACAATCAATTCTCAATCCACAATCCTCAATCTTCAATCCTCAATCCTCAATCCCCAATCCTCAATCCTCAATCTTCAATCCTCAATACTCAATCCCCAATCCTCAATCCTCAATCCTCAATCCCCAATCCTCAATCCTCA
Organism: Calliopsis andreniformis; assembly: GCF_051401765.1. Taxonomy (NCBI): domain Eukaryota; kingdom Metazoa; phylum Arthropoda; class Insecta; order Hymenoptera; family Andrenidae; genus Calliopsis; species Calliopsis andreniformis. The sequence goes on along the minus strand of NW_027480613.1, from coordinate 39,068 downwards.
ATTCTCAATCCTCAATCCTCAGTCCTCAGTCCTCAAACCTCAATCCTCAACCATCAGCCCTCATCCTCAATCCTCAATCCTCAATCCTCAATCTTCAATCCTCAATACTCAATCTTCAAACCTCAATCCTCAGTCCTCAATCTTCAATCCTCAATGCTCAATCCTCAATCCTCAATCCTCAGACCTCAATCCTCAATCCTCAATAGAATATCCTCAATTCACAGTTTTCAATACTCAATCCCCATTCTTCAATCTTCAAATCTCAATCCACAAACATCAATTCTCATCACTCTACCCTCAACACTCAGTCCTCAATCTTCAATCCTCAATCCTCAATCCTCAATCCTCAATGTTCAATCCTCAATACTCAATCTTCAATCATCAACCCTCAATTCTCAATCCTCAATACTCAATACTCAATCGTCAATCGTCAATCACCAATCCTCAACCTTGAATCCTCAATCCTCAATCCTCAATCCTCAATCCTCAATCCTCAATCTTCAATCATCAATACTCAATCTTCAATCCTCAATCCTCAATCCTCAATCCCCAATCCTCAATCCTCAATCCTCAACCCTCAACTCTCAATCTTCAATCCTCAATCCTCAATCGTCAATCTTCAATCCTCAATTCTCAATCTTCAATCCTCAATCCTCAATCCTCAATCCTCAATCCTCATTCTTCAATCCTCAATACACAATCCTCAATCTTCAATCCTCAATCCTCAATCCTCAATTCTCAGTCCTCAATCCTCAATCCTCAGACCTCAAACATCAGTACTCAACCCTCAGTTCTCGTCCTCAATCCACAACCCTCAATTCTCAATACTCAGTCCTCAAACCTCAATCATCAATCCTCAGACCTCAATCCTCAACCGTCAGTCCCCGTCCTCAATCCTCAAACATCAATCCTCAACCCTCAATTTTCAATCATCAATACTCAATCCTCAATCCTCAATCCGCAATCCTCAATCCTCAATCCTCAATCCTCAACATTCAACACACGACCCTCAACCATCAATCCACAATACTCAACCATCAATCCCCAATTCTCAATACTCAGTAGAATATCCTGAATTCCCATGATTCAATACTCAATCCTCAATATTCAATAATCAAATCTCAATCCTCAAACATCAACTCTCAACACTCAATCCTCAATACTCAGTCCTCTCTCTTCAATCCTACATCCCCAATCGTCAATACTCAAGCGTCAATCCTCAATCCTCAATCCTCAACCCCCAATCCTCAGTCCTCAAACCTCAATCCGGAATCCCCAATCCTGAATCCTCAATCTTCAGCCGTCAGTCCTCAACAATCAATTCTCAATCCTCAATCCTCAATCCTCGACCCTCAATCCTCAGTCCTCAAACTTCAATCCTCAACCCTCAGCCCTCATCCTCAATCCTCAATCCTCAATCCTCAATCCTCAATCTTCAATCCACAATACTCAATCTTCAATCCTCAATCCTCAGTCCTCAATCTTCAATCCTCAGTGCTCAATCCTCAATCCACAATCCTCAGTCCTCAATCCTCAATCCTCAATCCTCAAACCTCAATTCTCAACCGTCAGTCCTCGTCCTCAAACCTCAACCCTCAATCCTCAATCCTCAATCTTCAATCCTCAATCCTCAATCCTCAATCTTCAATCCTCAATCCTCAATACTCAATCCTCAATCCTCAATCCTCAATCCTCAATCCCCAATCCTCAATCCTCAATTCTCAATCCTCAATCCTCAGTCCTCAGTCCTCAAACCTCAATCCTCAACCCTCAGCCCTCATCCTCAATCCTCAATCCTCAATCCTCAATCTTCAATCCTCAATCCTCAATCTTCAATCCTCAATCCTCAATCGTCAATCTTCAATCCTCAATACTCAATCTTCAATCCTCAATCCTCAATCCTCAATCCTCAATCCTCATTCTTCAATCCTCAATACCCAATCCTCAGTCTTCAATCCTCAATCCTCAAACCTCAATCCGGAATCCTCAATCCTGAATCCTCAATCTTCAGCCGTCAGTCCTCAACAATCAATTCTCAATCCACAATCCTCAATCTTCAATCCTCAATCCTCAATCCCCTATCCTCAATCCTCAATCTTCAATCCTCAATACTCAATCCTCAATCCTCAATCCTCAATCCTCAATCCCCAATCCTCAATCCTCAATCCTCATTCTTCAATCCTCAATACCCAATCCTCAGTCTTCAATCCTCAATCCTCAAACCTCAATCCGGAATCCTCAATCCTGAATCCTCAATCATCAGCCGTCAGTCCTCAACAATCAATTCTCAATCCACAATCCTCAATCTTCAATCCTCAATCCTCAATCCCCTATCCTCAATCCTCAATCTTCAATCCTCAATACTCAATCCTCAATCCTCAATCCTCAATCCTCAATCCCCAATCCTCAATCCTCAATTCTCAATCCTCAATCCTCAGTCCTCAGTCCTCAAACCTCAATCCTCAACCCTCAGCCCTCATCCTCAATCCTCAATCCTCAATCCTCAATCTTCAATCCTCAATCCTCAAACCTCAATCCGGAATCCTCAATCCTGAATCCTCAATCTTCAGCCGTCAGTCCTCTACAATCAATTCTCAATCCTCAATCCTCAATCTTCAATCCTCAATCCTCGATCCGCAGTCCTCAACCTTCAATCTTCAGTCCTCAATACACAATCTTCAATCCTCAATCCTCAATCCTCAATCCTCAATCCTCAATCCTCAATCCTCAATCCTCAATCCTCAATCATCAATCGTCAATCTTCAATCCTCAATACTCAGTATTCAATACTCAATCCTCAATCATCAATCCTCAATCTTCAATCCTCAATCCTCAATCCTCAATCCTCAATCCTCATTCTTCAATCCTCAATCCTCAATCCTCAGTAATCAATCCGCAATCTTCAATACTCAATCGTCAATCCTCATTCCTCTATCCTCAATCCTCAATCCTCAATCTTCAATCCTCAATACTCAATCTTCAAACCTCAATCCTCAGTCCTCAATCTTCAATCCTCAATGCTCAATCCTCAATCCTCAATCCTCAGACCTCAATCCTCAATCCTCAATAGAATATCCTCAATTCACAGTTTTCAATACTCAATCCCCATTCTTCAATCTTCAAATCTCAATCCACAAACATCAATTCTCATCACTCTACCCTCAACACTCAGTCCTCAATCTTCAATCCTCAATCCTCAATCCTCAATCCTCAATGTTCAATCCTCAATACTCAATCTTCAATCATCAACCCTCAATTCTCAATCCTCAATACTCAATACTCAATCGTCAATCGTCAATCCCCAATCCTCAACCTTGAATCCTCAATCCTCAATCCTCAATCCTCAATCCTCAATCCTCAATCTTCAATCATCAATACTCAATCTTCAATCCTCAATCCTCAATCCTCAATCCCCAATCCTCAATCCTCAATCCTCAACCCTCAACTCTCAATCCTCAATCATCAATCCTCAATCTTCAATCCTCAATCCTCAATCCTCAATCCTCAATCCTCATTCTTCAATCCTCAATCCTCAATCCTCAGTAATCAATCCGCAATCTTCAATACTCAATCGTCAATCCTCATTCCTCTATCCTCAATCCTCAATCCTCGTTCCTCAAACCTCAATCCTCAAACCTCAGTACTCACTCTCAATTCTCAATTCTCAATCCTCAACCCTCAGCCCTCATCCTCAATGCTCAATCCTCAATCCTCAATCCTCAATCTTCAATCCTCAATACTCAATCTTCAATCCTCAATCCTCTGTCCTCAATCTTCAATCCTCAATGCTCAATCCTCAATCCTCAATACTCAATATTCAATCCTCAATCCTCAGTCCTCAAATCTCTATTCTGAATCCTCAATCCTGCATCCTCAATCTTTAGCCCTCAGTCCTCAACAATCAGTTGTCAATCCTCAATCCTCAATAGAATATCCTCAATTCACAGGTTTCAATAGTCAATACTCAACCTGCAATCTTCAAATCTCTATCCACAAACATCAATTCTCACCACTCAACCCTCAACACTCAGTCCCCAATCCTCAGTCTTCAATCCCCAATCCTCAACCCTCAATCCTCAATTATCAATCTTCATTCCTCAATACTCTATCTTCAATCCGCAATCCTCAATCCTCGGTCCTCAATCCTCAATCCTCAATCTCCAATCCTGAATACTCAATCTTCAATCCTCGATCCTCAATCCTCAATCCTCAATCCTCAATCCTCATTCTTCAATCCTCAATACCCAATCCTCAATCTTCAATCGTTAATCCTCAATCCTCAATTCTCAGCCCTCAAACCTCAGTCCTCAGTCCTCAAACCTGAATCCTCAAACCTCAGCCCTCATCATCAATCCTCAATCTTCAATCCTCAATCCTTAATCTTCAATCCTCAGTACTCAATATTCAATCCTCAATCCTCAGTCCTCAAATCTCTATTCTGAATCCTCAATCCTGCATCCTCAATCCTCAGCACTCAGTCCTCAACAATCAGTTGTCAATCCTCAATCCCCAATAGAATATCCTCAATTCGCAGTTTTCAATACTCAATACTCAATCTGCATTCCTCAAATCTCTATCCAGAAACATCAATTCTCATCACTCAACCCTGAACGCTCAGTCCTCAATGTTCAGTCCTCAATCCTCAATTCTCAATCTTCAATCCTCAATACTGAATCTTCAACCCTCAATCCTCAATCCTCAATCCTCAATCCTCAATCCTCAATCCTCAATCCTCAGTAATCAATCCTCAATCTTCAATACTCAATCGTCAATCCTCATTCCTCAATCCTCAATCCTCAATCCTCGTTCCTCAAACCTCAATCCTCAACCCTCAGTACTCACACTCAATTCTCAATTCTCAATCCTCAATCCTCAATCCTTAATCCTCAATCTTCAATCCTCAGACTTCAAACATCAATACTCAACCCTCAGACCTCGTCCTCAATCCACAACCCTCAATCCTCAATCCTCAATATTCAATCATTAACATTCAATCTTCAATCCTCAATCCTCAATCCTCAACCCTCAATCCTCAATGTTCAATCCTCAATACCCAATCCTCAGTCTTCAATCCTCAATCCTCAATCCTCAATCCTCAATCCTCAGACCTCAAACCTCAATCCTGAATCCTCAATCCTGAATCCTCAATCCTGATTCCTCAATCTTCAGCCCTGAGTCCTCAACAATCAGTTGTCAATCCTCAATCCTGAATAGAATATCCTCAATTCACAGCTTTCAATACTCAATACTCTATCTGCAATCTTCAAATCTCTATCCACAAACATCAATACTCATCACTCAACACTCAACACTCCGTTCCCAGTCCTCAATCTTCAATCCTCAATCCTCGATCCTCAATCCTCAGTCCTCAATTTTCTATCCTCAATACTCAATCTTCAATCCTCAATGCTCAATCCTCAATCCTCAATCCTCAATGCTCAATCCTCAATCCTCAAACTTCAATCCTCAGTCATAAATCCTCAATCCTCAATACTCTATTCTCAATCCTCAATCTTCAATCCTCAATGCTCAATCTTCAATCCTCAATCCTCGATCCTGAATCCTCAATCCTCATTCTTCAATCCTCAATACCCGATCCTCAATCCCCAGTCCTCAATCTTCAATCATCAATGGTCAATCCTCAATCCTCAATCCTCAGTCCTCAATCTTCAATCCTCAATGCTCAATCCTCAATCCTCAATCCTCAGTCCTCAATCCTCAATCCTCAATCCTCAATCCTCAATCCTCAATCCTCAGACCTCAAACCTCAATCCTGAATCCTCAATCCTGAATCCTCAATCCTGATTCCTCAATCTTCAGCCCTGAGTCCTCAACAATCAGTTGTCAATCCTCAATCCTGAATAGAATATCCTCAATTCACAGCTTTCAATACTCAATACTCTATCTGCAATCTTCAAATCTCTATCCACAAACTTCAATACTCATCACTCAACACTCAACACTCCGTTCCCAGTCCTCAATCTTCAATCCTCAATCCTCGATCCTCAATCCTCAATCCTCAATTTTCTATCCTCAATTCTCAATCCTCAATCCTCTGTCCTCAGTCCTCAAACCTCAATCCTCAACCCTCAGCCCTCATCCTCAATGCTCAATCCTCAATCCTCAATCCGCAATCTTCAATCCTCAATACTCAATCTTCAATCCTCAATCCTCTGTCCTCAATCTTCAATCCTCAATGCTCAATCCTCAGTCCTCAATACTCAATATTCAATCCTCAATCCTCAGTCCTCAAATCTCTATTCTGAATCCTCAATCCTGCATCCTCAATCTTTAGCCCTCAGTCCTCAACAATCAGTTGTCAATCCTCAATCCTCAATAGAATATCCTCAATTCACAGGTTTCAATAGTCAATACTCAACCTGCAATCTTCAAATCTCTATCCACAAACATCAATTCTCATCACTCAACCCTCAACACTCAGTCCCCAATCCTCAGTCTTCAATCCCCAATCCTCAACCCTCAGTCCTCAATTATCAATCTTCATTCCTCAATACTCTATCTTCAATCCGCAATCCTCAATCCTCGGTCCTCAATCCTCAATCCTCAATCTCCAATCCTGAATACTCAATCTTCAATCCTCGATCCTCAATCCTCAATCCTCAATCCTCAATCCTCATTCTTCAATCCTCAATACCCAATCCTCAATCTTCAATCGTTAATCCTCAATCCTCAATTCTCAGCCCTCAAACCTCAGTCCTCAGCCCTCAAACCTGAATCCTCAAACCTCAGCCCTCATCATCAATCCTCAATCTTCAATTCTCAATCCTTAATCTTCAATCCTCAGTACTCAATATTCAATCCTCAATCCTCAGTCCTCAAATCTCTATTCTGAATCCTCAATCCTGCATCCTCAATCCTCAGCACTCAGTCCTCAACAATCAGTTGTCAATCCTCAATCCCCAATAGAATATCCTCAATTCGCAGTTTTCAATACTCAATACTCAATCTGCATTCCTCAAATCTCTATCCAGAAACATCAATTCTCATCACTCAACCCTGAACGCTCAGTCCTCAATGTTCAGTCCTCAATCCTCAATCCTCAATCCTCAGACCTCAAACCTCAATCCTGAATCCTCAATCCTGAATCCTCAATCCTGATTCCTCAATCTTCAGCCCTGAGTCCTCAACAATCAGTTGTCAATCCTCAATCCTGAATAGAATATCCTCAATTCACAGCTTTCAATACTCAATACTCTATCTGCAATCTTCAAATCTCTATCCACAAACATCAATACTCATCACTCAACACTCAACACTCCGTTCCCAGTCCTCAATCTTCAATCCTCAATCCTCGATCCTCAATCTTCAATCCTCAATACTCAATCTTCAATCCTCAATCCTCTGTCCTCAATCTTCAATCCTCAATGCTCAATCCTCAATCCTCAATCCTCAGTCCTCAATCCTCAATCCTCAATCCTCAATCCTCAAACCTCAATCCTCAACCGTCAGTCCTCGTCCTCAAACCTCAAACCTCAATCCTCAATCCTCAATCTTCAATCATCAATACTCAATCTTCAATACTCAATCCTCAATCCTCAATCCCCAATCCTCAATCCTCAATCCTCAATCCTCAATCCTCATTCTTCAATCCTCAATACACAATCCTCAATCTTCAATCCTCAATCCTCAATCCTCAATTCTCAGTCCTCAATCCTCAATCCTCAGACCTCAGACATCAATACTCAACCCTCAGTCCTCGTCCTCAATCCACAACCCTCAATCCTCAATTCTCAGTCCTCAAACCTCAATCCTCAATCCTCAGACCTCAATCCTCAACCGTCAGTCCCCGTCCTCAATCCTCAAACATCAATCCTCAACCCTCAATCTTCAATCATCAATACTCAGTCTTCAATCCTCAATCCTCAATCCTCAATCCTCAATCCTCAATACTCAACATTCAATACACGACCCTCAACCATCAAACCTCAATACTCAACCATCAATCCTCAATACTCAACCATCAATCCTCAATTCTCAATACTCAATAGAATATCCTGAATTCCCATGATTCAATACTCAATCCTCAATATTCAATAATCAAATCTCAATCCTCAAGCATCAGCTCTCAACACTCAATCCTCAATACTCAGTCCTCTCTCTTCAATCCTACATCCTCAATCCTCAATCCTCAAGCGTCAATCCTCAATCCTCAATCCTCAACCCTCAATCCTCAGACCTCAAACCTCAATCCGGAATCCTCAATCCTGAATCCTCAATCTTCAGCCGTCAGTCCTCAACAATCAATTCTCAATCCTCAATCCTCAATCTTCAATCCTCAATCCTCAATCCACAATCCTCAATCCTCAATCTTCAATCCTCAATACTCAATCTTCAATCCTCAGTCCTCAATCCTCAATCCTCAAACCTCAATCCTCAATCCTCAATCCTCAATCCTCAATCCTCAATCCTCAATCGTCAATCTTCAATCCTCAATACTCAATCTTCAATCCTCAATCCTCATTCCTCAATCGTCAATTCTCATTCTTCAATCCTCAATACCCAATCCTCAATCTTCAATCCTCAATACTCAATCCTCAATCCTCAATCCTCAATGCTCAATCCTCAATCCTCAAACTTCAATCCTCAGTCATAAATCCTCAATCCTCAATACTCAATCCTCAATCCTCAATCTTCAATCCTCAATGCTCAATCTTCAATTCTCAATCCTCGATCCTGAATACTCAATCCTCATTCTTCAATCCTCAATACCCGATCCTCAATCCCCAGTCCTCAATCTTCAATCCTCAATGGTCAATCCTCAAACCTCAATCCTCAGTCCTCAATCCTCAATCCTCAACACTCAAACCTCAATCCTCAACCTTCAATCCTCAATACTCAGTATTCAATACTCAGTCCTCAATCTTCAATCCTCAATCTTCAATCCTCAATCCTCAATCCTCAATCCTCAATCCTCATTCTTCAATCCTCAATACCCAATCCTCAGTCTTCAATCCTCAATCCTCAAACCTCAATCCGGAATCCTCAATCCTGAATCCTCAATCTTCAGCCGTCAGTCCTCAACAATCAATTCTCAATCCTCAATCCTCAATCTTCAATCCTCAATCCTCAATCCCCAATCCTCAATCCTCAATCTTCAATCCTCAATACTCAATCCTCAATCCTCAATCCTCAATCCTCAATCCCCAATCCTCAATCCTCAATTCTCAATCCTCAATCCTCAGTCCTCAGTCCTCAAACCTCAAACCTCAACCCTCAGCCCTCATCCTCAATCCTCAATCCTCAATCCTGAATCTCAATCTTCAATCCTCTATACTCAATCTTCAATCCTCAATCCTCAGTCCTCAATTTTCAATCCTCAATGCTCAATCCTCAATCCTCAATCCTCAGACCTCAATCCTCAATCCTCAATAGAATATCCTCAATTCAGAGTTTTCAATACTCAATCCCAATTCTTCAATCTTCAAATCTCAATCCGCAAACATCAATTCTCATCACTCTACCCTCAACACTCAGTCCTCAATCTTCAATCCTCAATCCTCAATCCTCAATCCTCAATGTTCAATCCTCAATACTCAATCTTCAATCATCAACCCTCAATTCTCAATCCTCAATCCTCAATCGTCAATCCTCATTCTTCAATCCTCAAAACCCAATCCTCAATCTTCAATCCTCAATACTCAATCCTCAATCCTCAATACTCAATCCTCAATCCTCAAACTTCAATCCTCAGTCCCAAATCCTCAATCCTCAATCCTCAATCCTCAATCCTCAATCTTCAATCCTCAATGCTCAATCTTCAATCCTCAATCCTCAATCCTGAATCCTCAATCCTCATTCTTCAATCCTCAATACCCGATCCTCAATCCCCAGTCCTCAATCTCCAATCCTCAATGGTCAATCCTCAATCCTCAATCCTCAGTCCTCAATCCTCAATCCTCAACCCTCAAACGTCAATCCTCAACCGTCAGTACGCGTCCTCAATCGTCAACACTCAATCCTCAATCCTCAATCTTCAATCCTCAATACTCAAAATTCAATACTCAATCTTCAATCTTCAATCCTCAATCTTCAATCCTCAATCCTCAATCCTCAATCCTCAATCCTCATCCTTCAATCCTCAATACCCAATCCTCAGTCTTCAATCCTCAATCCTCAAACCTCAATCCGGAATCCTCAATCCTGAATACTCAATCTTCAGCCGTCAGTCCTCAAGAATCAATTCTCAATCCACAATCCTCAATCCTCAATCCTCAATCCTCAGCCCTCATCCTCAATCCTCAATCCTCAATCCTCAATCCACAATCTTCAATCCTCAATACTCAACCTTCAATAATCGATCCTCAATCCTCAATCCTCAATACTCAATACTCAATCGTCAATCCTCAATCCCCAATCCTCAATCTCCAATAATCAATCCTCAATCCTCAATCCTCAACCCTCAATCCTCAATCCTCAATCCTCATTCTTCAATCCTCAATCCTCAATCCCCAATCCTCAATCCTCAATCTTCAATCCTCAATACTCAATCTTCAAACCTCAATCCTCAATCCTCAATCCCCAATCCTCAATCCTCAGTCCTCAAACCTCAATCCTCAATCCTCAGACCTCAATCCTCAACCGTCAGTCCCCGTCCTCAATCCTCAAACATCAATCCTCAACCCTCAATCTTCAATCATCAATACTCAATCTTCAATCCTCAATCCTCAATCCTCAATCCTCAACATTCAACACACGACCCTCAACCATCAATCCTCAATACTCAACCATCAATCCTCAATTCTCAATACTCAATAGAATATCCTGAATTCCCATGATTCAATACTCAATCCTCAATATTCAATAATCAAATCTCAATCCTCAAACATCAACTCTCAACACTCAATCCTCAATACTCAGTCCTCTCTCTTCAGTCCTACAGCCTCAATCCTCAATCCTCAAGCGTCAATCCTCAATCCTCAATCCTCAACCCTCAATCCTCAGTCCCCAAACCTCAATCCGGAATCCTCAATCCTGAATCCTCAATCTTCAGCCGTCAGTCCTCTACAATCAATTCTCAATCCTCAATCCTCAATCTTCAATCCTCAATCCTCGATCCGCAGTCCTCAACCTTCAATCTTCAGTCCTCAATACACAATCTTCAATCCTCAATCCTCAATCCTCAATCCTCAATCCTCAATCCTCAATCCTCAATCCTCAATCCTCAATCATCAATCGTCAATCTTCAATCCTCAATACTCAGTATTCAATACTCAATCCTCAATCTTCAATCCTCAATCTTCAATCCTCAATCCTCAATCCTCAATCCTCAATCCTCATTCTTCTATCCTCAATCCTCAATCCTCAGTAATCAATCCGCAATCTTCAATACTCAATCGTCAATCTCCAACCCTAGATCCTCAATCCCCAATCCTCAATCCTTAATCCTCAATCTTCAATCCTCAGACTTCAAACATCAATACTCAACCCTCAGACCTCGTCCTCAATCCACAACCCTCAATCCTCAATCCTCAATATTCAATCATTAACATTCAATCTTCAATCCTCAATCCTCAATCCTCAACCCTCAATCCTCAATGTTCAATCCTCAATACCCAATCCTCAGTCTTCAATCCTCAATCCTCAATCCTCAATCCTCAATCCTCAGACCTCAAACCTCAATCCTGAATCCTCAATCCTGAATCCTCAATCCTGATTCCTCAATCTTCAGCCCTGAGTCCACAACAATCAGTTGTCAATCCTCAATCCTGAATAGAATATCCTCAATTCACAGCTTTCAATACTCAATACTCAATGTGCAATCTACAGATCTCTATCCACAAGCATCAATTCTTATCACTCAACCCTCAATACTCAGTCCCTAATCCTCAATCTTCAATCCTCAATCCCCAATCCTCAATCCTCAATCCTCAATCTTAACCTTCTACCCTCAATACTCAATCTTCAATCCTCAATACTCAATCTTCAATCCTCAATCCTCAATCCTCAATCCTCAATCCACAATCCTCAATACACAATCGTCAATCTTCAATCCTCAATCCTCAATCCTCAATCCTCAATCCTCAATCTTCAATCCTCTATACTCAATCTTCAATCCTCAATCCTCAGTCCTCAATCTTCAATCCTCAGTGCTCAATCCTCAATCCTCAATCCTCAGTCCTCAATCCTCAATCCTCAATCCTCAAACCTCAATTCTCAACCGTCAGTCCTCGTCCTCAAACCTCAACCCTCAATCCTCAATCCTCAATCTTCAATCATCAATACTCAATCTTCAATCCTCAATCTTCAATCCTCAATCCTCAATCGTCAATCTTCAATCCTCAATACTCAATCTTCAATCCTCAATCCTCAATCCTCAATCCTCAATCCTCATTCTTCAATCCTCAATACACAATCCTCAATCTTCAATCCTCAATCCTCAATCCTCAATCCTCAGTCCTCCATCCTCAATCCTCAATCCTCAATCCTCAATCCTCAATCTTCAATCCTCAATACTCAATCTTCAATCCTCAATTCTCAGTCCTCAGTCCTCAAACCTCAATCCTCAACCCTCAGCCCTCATCCTCAATCCTCAATCCTCAATCCTCAATCTTCAATCCTCAATACTCAATCTTCAAACCTCAATCCTCAGTCCTCAATCTTCAATCCTCAATGCTCAATCCTCAATCCTCAATCCTCAATCCTCAATCCTCATTCTTCAATCCTCAATACCCAATCCTCAGTCTTCAATCCTCAATCCTCAAACCTCAATCCGGAATCCTCAATCCTGAATCCTCAATCTTCAGCCGTCAGTCCTCTACAATCAATTCTCAATCCTCAATCCTCAATCTTCAATCCTCAATCCTCGATCCGCAGTCCTCAACCTTCAATCTTCAGTCCTCAATACACAATCTTCAATCCTCAATCCTCAATCCTCAATCCTCAATCCTCAATCCTCAATCCTCAATCCTCAATCCTCAATCATCAATCGTCAATCTTCAATCCTCAATACTCAAACTTCAATCCTCAATCCTCAATCCTCAATCCTCAACCGTCAGTCCTCGTCCTGAGTCCACAACCCTCAATCCTCAATAGTCAATCTTCAATCCTCAATACTCAATCTTCAATCCTCAATCCTCAATCCTCAATCTCCAATCCTCAATCCTCAATTCTCAATCCTCAATCCTCAGTCCTCAGTCCTCAAACCTCAATCCTCAACCCTCAGCCCTCATCCTCAATCCTCAATCCTCAATCCTCAATCTTCAATCCTCTATACTCAATCTTCAATCCTCAATCCTCAGTCCTCAATCTTCAATCCTCAGTGCTCAATCCTCAATCCTCAATCCTCAGTCCTCAATCCTCAATCCTCAATCCTCAAACCTCAATTCTCAACCGTCAGTCCTCGTCCTCAAACCTCAACCCTCAATCCTCAATCCTCAATCTTCAATCATCAATACTCAATCTTCAATCCTCAATCTTCAATCCTCAATCCTCAATCGTCAATCTTCAATCCTCAATCCTCAATCCTCAATCCTCAATCCTCAATCCTCATTCTTCAATCCTCAATACCCAATCCTCAGTCTTCAATCCTCAATCCTCAAACCTCAATCCGGAATCCTCAATCCTGAATCCTCAATCTTCAGCCGTCAGTCCTCAACAATCAATTCTGAATCCACAATCCTCAATCTTCAATCCTCAATCCTCAATCCCCAATCCTCAATCCTCAATCTTCAATCCTCAATACTCAATCCTCAATCCTCAATCCTCAATCCTCAATCCCCAATCCTCAATCCTCAATTCTCAATCCTCAATCCTCAGTCCTCAGTCCTCAAACCTCAATCCTCAACCCTCAGCCATCATCCTCAATCCTCAATCCTCAATCCTCAATCTTCAATCCTCAATACTCAATCTTCAAACCTCAGTCCTCAGTCCTCAAACCTCAATCCTCAACCCTCAGCCCTCATCCTCAATCCTCAATCCTCAATCCTCAATCTTCAATCCTCAATCCTCAATCTTCAATCCTCAATCCTCAATCGTCAATCTTCAATCCTCAATACTCAATCTTCAATCCTCAATCCTCAATCCTCAATCCTCAATCCTCATTCTTCAATCCTCAATACCCAATCCTCAGTCTTCAATCCTCAATCCTCAAACCTCAATCCGGAATCCTCAATCCTGAATCCTCAATCTTCAGCCGTCAGTCCTCAACAATCAATTCTCAATCCACAATCCTCAATCTTCAATCCTCAATCCTCAATCCCCTATCCTCAATCCTCAATCTTCAATCCTCAATACTCAATCCTCAATCCTCAATCCTCAATCCTCAATCCCCAATCCTCAATCCTCAATTCTCAATCCTCAATCCTCAGTCCTCAGTCCTCAAACCTCAATCCTCAACCCTCAGCCCTCATCCTCAATCCTCAATCCTCAATCCTCAATCTTCAATCATCAATCCTCAAACCTCAATCCGGAATCCTCAATCCTGAATCCTCAATCTTCAGCCGTCAGTCCTCTACAATCAATTCTCAATCCTCAATCCTCAATCTTCAATCCTCAATCCTCGATCCGCAGTCCTCAACCTTCAATCTTCAGTCCTCAATACACAATCTTCAATCCTCAATCCTCAATCCTCAATCCTCAATCCTCAATCCTCAATTCTCAATCCTCAATCCTCAATCATCAATCGTCAATCTTCAATCCTCAATACTCAGTATTCAATACTCAATCCTCAATCATCAATCCTCAATCTTCAATCCTCAATCCTCAATCCTCAATCCTCAATCCTCATTCTTCAATCCTCAATCCTCAATCCTCAGTAATCAATCCGCAATCTTCAATACTCAATCGTCAATCCTCATTCCTCTATCCTCAATCCTCAATCCTCGTTCCTCAAACCTCAATCCTCAAACCTCAGTACTCACTCTCAATTCTCAATTCTCAATCCTCAATCCTCAATCCTCAATCCTCAATCTTCAATCCTCAATAATCAATCTCCAATCCTAGATCCTCAATCCCCAATCCTCAATCCTTAATCCTCAATCTTCAATCCTCAGACTTCAAACATCAATACTCAACCCTCAGACCTCGTCCTCAATCCACAACCCTCAATCCTCAATCCTCAATATTCAATCATTAACATTCAATCTTCAATCCTCAATCCTCAATCCTCAACCCTCAATCCTCAATGTTCAATCCTCAATACCCAATCCTCAGTCTTCAATCCTCAATCCTCAATCCTCAATCCTCAATCCTCAGACCTCAAACCTCAATCCTGAATCCTCAATCCTGAATCCTCAATCCTTATTCCTCAATCTTCAGCCCTGAGTCCACAACAATCAGTTGTCAATCCTCAATCCTGAATAGAATATCCTCAATTCACAGCTTTCAATACTCAATACTCAATGTGCAATCTACAGATCTCTATCCACAAGCATCAATTCTTATCACTCAACCATCAATACTCAGTCCCTAATCCTCAATCTTCAATCCTCAATCCCCAATCCTCAATCCTCAATCCTCAATCTTAACCTTCTATCCTCAATACTCAATCTTCAATCCTCAATACTCAATCTTCAATCCTCAATCCTCAATCCTCAATCCTCAATCCACAATCCTCAATACACAATCGTCAATCTTCAATCCTCAATACTCAAACTTCAATCCTCAATCCTCAATCCTCAATCCTCAACCGTCAGTCCTCGTCCTGAGTCCACAACCCTCAATCCTCAATACTCAATCTTCAATCCTCAATACTCAATCTTCAATCCTCAATCCTCAATCCTCAATCCCCAATCCTCAATCCTCAATTCTCAATCCTCAATCCTCAGTCCTCAGTCCTCAAACCTCAATCCTCAACCCTCAGCCCTCATCCTCAATCCTCAATCCTCAATCCTCAATCCTCAATCTTCAATCCTCTATACTCAATCTTCAATCCTCAATCCTCAGTCCTCAATCTTCAATCCTCAGTGCTCAATCCTCAATCCTCAATCCTCAGTCCTCAATCCTCAATCCTCAATCCTCAAACCTCAATTCTCAACCGTCAGTCCTCGTCCTCAAACCTCAACCCTCAATCCTCAATCCTCAATCTTCAATCATCAATACTCAATCTTCAATCCTCAATCTTCAATCCTCAATCCTCAATCGTCAATCTTCAATCCTCAATCCTCAATCCTCAATCCTCAATCCTCAATCCTCATTCTTCAATCCTCAATACCCAATCCTCAGTCTTCAATCCTCAATCTTCAAACCTCAATCCGGAATCCTCAATCCTGAATCCTCAATCTTCAGCCGTCAGTCCTCAACAATCAATTCTCAATCCACAATCCTCAATCTTCAATCCTCAATCCTCAATCCCCAATCCTCAATCCTCAATCTTCAATCCTCAATACTCAATCCCCAATCCTCAATCCTGAATCCTCAATCCCCAATCCTCAATCCTCAATTCTCAATCCTCAATCCTCAGTCCTCAGTCCTCAAACCTCAATCCTCAACCCTCAGCCCTCATCCTCAATCCTCAATCCTCAATCCTCAATCTTCAATCCTCAATACTCAATCTTCAAACCTCAATCCTCAGTCCTCAATCTTCAATCCTCAATGCTCAATCCTCAATCCTCAATCCTCAGACCTCAATCCTCAATCCTCATTAGAATATCCTCAATTCACAGTTTTCAATACTCAATCCCCATTCTTCAATCTTCAAATCTCAATCCACAAACATCAATTCTCATCACTCTACCCTCAACACTCAGTCCTCAATCTTCAATCCTCAATCCTCAATCCTCAATCCTCAATGTTCAATCCTCTATACTCAATCTTCAATCATCAACCCTCAATTCTCAATCCTCAATACTCAATACTCAATCGTCAATCGTCAATCCCCAATCCTCAACCTTGAATCCTCAATCCTCAATCCTCAATCCTCAATCCTCAATCCTCAATCTTCAATCATCAATACTCAATCTTCAATCCGCAATTCTCAATCCTCAATCCCCAATCCTCAATCCTCAATCCTCAACCCTCAACCCTCAATCTTCAATCCTCAATCCTCAATCGTCAATCTTCAATCCTCAATACTCAATCTTCAATCCTCAATCCTCAATCCTCAATCCTCAATCCTCATTCTTCAATCCTCAATACACAATCCTCAATCTTCAATCCTCAATCCTCAATCCTCAATTCTCAGTCCTCAATCCTCAATCCTCAGACCTCAAACATCAATACTCAACCCTCAGTCCTCGTCCTCAATCCACAACCCTCAATTCTCAATACTCAGTCCTCAAACCTCAATCATCAATCCTCAGACCTCAATCCTCAACCGTAGGTCCCCGTCCTCAATCCTCAAACATCAATCCTCAACCCTCAATCTTCAATCATCAATACTCAATCCTCAATCCTCAATCCGCAATCCTCAATCCTCAATCCTCAATCCTCAACATTCAACACACGACCCTCAACCATCAATCCACAATACTCAACCATCAATCCCCAATTCTCAATACTCAATAGAATATCCTGAATTCCCATGATTCAATACTCAATCCTCAATATTCAATAATCAAATCTCAATCCTCAAACATCAACTCTCAACACGCAATCCTCAATACTCAGTCCTCTCTCTTCAATCCTACATCCCCAATCGTCAATCCTCAAGCGTCAATCCTCAATCCTCAATCCTCAACCCCCAATCCTCAGTCCTCAAGCCTCAATCCGGAATCCCCAATCCTGAATCCTCAATCTTCAGCCGTCAGTCCTCAACAATCAATTCTCAATCCTCAATCCTCAATCCTCAACCCTCAATCCTCAGTCCTCAAACTTCAATCGTCAACCCTCAGCCCTCATCCTCAATCCTCAATCCTCAATCCTCAATCCTCAATCTTCAATCCACAATACTCAATCTTCAATCCTCAATCCTCAGTCCTCAATCTTCAATCCTCAGTGCTCAATCCTCAATCCACAATCCTCAGTCCTCAATCCTCAATCCACAATCCTCAAACCTCAATTCTCAACCGTCAGTCCTCGTCCTCAAACCTCAACCCTCAATCCTCAATCCTCAATCTTCAATCCTCAATCCTCAATCCTCAATATTCAATCCTCAATCCACAGTCCTCAATCCTCAATCCTCAATTTTCAATCCTCAGTCCTCAATCCTCAATCTTCAACCCTCAATCCTCAACACTCAATCCTCGATCCTCAGTCCTCAATCCTCAATGCTCAATCCTCAATGCTCAATCCGCAATACCCAATCCTAAATCTTCAATCCTCAATCCTCAATCCTCAATCCTTAATCCTCAATCCTCTATCCTCAGTCCTCAAACCTTAATCCTGAATCCACAATCCTGAATCCTCAATCTTCAGCCCTCAGTCCTCAACAATCAGTCGTCAATCCTCAATCCCCAATGGAATATCATCAATTCACAGTTTTCAATACTCAATACTCAATCTGCAATCTTCAAATCTCTATCCACAGACATCAATACTCATCACTCAACACTCAACTCTCCGTTCCCAGTCCTCTATCTTCAATCCCCAATCCTCAATCCTCAATCCTCAATCCTCAATTTTCAATCCTCAATACTCAATCTTCAACCCTCAATGCTCAATCCTCAATCCTCAATCCTCAGTCCTCAATCCACAATCCTCAATCCTCAAACCTCAATCCTCAATCGTCAGCCCTCGTCCTCAATCCTCAACACTCAATGCTCAATCCTCAATCTTCAGTCATCAATACTCAGTCTTCAATCCTCAATCCTCAGTCCTCAATCCTCAATCCTCAATCTTCAATCCTCAGTCCCCAATCCTCAATCTTCAACTCTCAATCCTCAACCCTCAATCCTCGATCCTCAGTCCTCAATCCTCAATCCTCAATCCTCAATGCTCAATCCGCAATATCCAATCTTCAATCTTCAATCCTCAATCCTCAATCCTCAATCCTTAATCCTCAATCCCCAATTATCAGTCCTCAAACCTTAATCCTGAATCCACAATCCTGAATCCTCAATCTTCAGCCCTCAGTCCTCAACAATCAATAGTGAATCCTCAATCCCCAATGGAATATCATCAATTCACAGTTTTCAATACTCAATACTCAATCTGCAATCTTCAAATCTCTATCCACAAACATCAATACTCATCACTCAGCACTCAACACTCCGCTCCCAGTCCTCAATCTTCAATCCTCAATCCTCGATCCTCAATCCTCAATCCTCAATTTTCTATCCTCAATACTCAATCTTCAATCCTCAATGCTCAATCCTCAATCCTCAATCCTCAGTCCTCAATCCACAATCCTCAATCCTCTTACCTCAATCCTCAATCGTCAGCCCGCGTCCTCAATCCTCAACACTCAATCCTCAATCCTCATTCTTCAATCCTCAATACCCAATCCTCAGTCCTCAATCCTCAGTCTACAATCCTCAATACTCAGTCTTCAATCCTCAATCCTCAATCCTCAATCCTCAAGCGTCAATCCTCAATCCTAAATCCTCAACCCTCAATCCTCAATCCTCAACCCTCAATCCTCATTCCTCAAACCTCAATCCTCAACCCTCAGTCCTCATCCTCAATTCTCAATTCTCAATCCTCAATCCTCAATCCCTAATCTTCAATCCTCAATAATCAATCTCCAATCCTAGATCCTCAATCCCCAATCTTCAATCCTTAATGCTCAACCTTCAATCCTCATTCCCCAGTCCTCAATCTTCAATCCTCAATGCTCAATCCTCAATCCTCAATCATCAGTCCTCAATCCTCAACCCTCAACCCTCAAACCTCAATCCTCAACAGTCAGTCCTCGTCCTCAATCGTCAAACCTCAATCCTCAATCCTCAATCTTCAATCCTCAATACTCAATATTCAATACTCAATCCTATATCTTCAATCCTCAATCTTCAATCCTCAATCCTCAATCCTCAATCCTCAATCCTCATTCTTCAATCCTCAATACCCAATCTTCAATCTTCAATCCTCAATCCTCAATCCTCAATTCTCAATCCTCAGTCCTCAGACCTCAAGCCTCAATCCTCAATCCTCAGCCCTCATCCTCAGTCCTGAATCCTCAATCGTCAGGCTTCAATCCTCAATACTTAATCTTCAATCCTCAATCCTCAATCCTCATTATTCAATCCTCTTTCTTCAATCCTCAATACCCAATCCTCAATCTTCAATCCTCAATCCTCAATCCTCAACTCTCAATCCTCAATCCTCAGTCCTCAGTCCTCAAACGTCAATCCGGAATCCTCGATCCTGAATCCTCAATCTTCAGCCCTCAGGCCTCTACAATCAGTTGTCAATCCTCAATCCTCAATAGAATATCATAAATTCACAGTTTTCATTACTCAATACTCAATCTGCAATCTTCAAATCTCTATCCACAAACATCAGTTCTCATCACTCAAACCTCAACACTCAGTCCCCAATCCTCAATGTTCAATCCTCAATCCTCAATCCTCAATCCACAGTCCTCAACCTTCAATCCTCAATATTCAATCTTCTATGTTCATTCCTCAATCCTCAATCCTCAATTCTCAATCCTCAATCGTCAATCATCAATCCACAATACTCAATCTTCAATCCTCAATACTCAATCCTCATTCCTCAATCCTCATTCTTCAATCCTCAATACCCAATCCTCAATCTTCAATCCTCAATCCTCAATCCTCAATTCTCAATCCTCAATCCTCTGTCCTCAGTCCTCAAACCTCAATCCTCAACCCTCAGCCCTCACCCTCAATCCTCAATCCTCAATCCTCAATCCTCAATCTTCAATCCTCAATACTCAATCTTCAATCCTCAATCCTCTGTCCTCAATCTTCAATCCTCAATGCTCAATCCTCAATCCTAAAACCTCAGTCCTCAATCCTCAATCCTCAATCCTCAAACCTCAATCCTCTACCGTCAGTCCTCGTCCTCAAACCTCCACCCTCAATCCTCAATCCTCAATCTTCAATCATCAATACTCAATCTTCAATACTCAATCCTCAATCCTCAATCCCCAATCCTCAATCCTCAATCCTCAATCCTCAATCCTCAATCCTCAATCTTCAATCCTCAAAACTCAATCTTCAAACCTCAATCCTCAGTCCTCAATCTTCAATCCTCAATGCTCAATCCTCAATCCTCAATCCTCAGACCTCAATCCTCAATCCTCAATAGAATATCCTCAATTCACAGTTTTCAATACTCAATCCCCATTCTTCAATCTTCAAATCTCAATCCACAAACATCAATTCTCATCACTCTACCCTCAACACTCAGTCCTCAATCTTCAATCCTCAATCCTCAATCCTCAATCCTCAATGTTCAATCCTCAATACTCAATCTTCAATCATCAACCCTCAACTCTCAATCCTCAATACTCAATACTCAATCGTCAATCCTCAATCCGCAATCCTCAATCTTGAATCCTCAATCCTCAATCCTCAATCCTCAATCCTCAATCCTCAATCTTCAATCGTCAATACTCAATCTTCAATCCTCAATCCTCAATCCTCAATCCCCAATCCTCAATCCTCAATCCTCAACCCTCAATCCTCAATCTTCAATCCTCAATCCTCAATCGTCAATCTTCAATCCTCAATACTCAATCTTCAATCCTCAATCCTCAATCCTCAATCCTCAATCCTCATTCTTCAATCCTCAATACACAATCCTCAATCTTCAATCCTGAATCCTCAATCCTCAATTCTCAGTCCTCAATCCTCAATCCTCAGACCTCAAACATCAATACTCAACCCTCAGTCATCGTCCTCAATCCACAACCCTCAATTCTCAATACTCAGTCCTCAAACCTCAATCATCAATCCTCAGACCTCAATCCTCAACCGTCAGTCCCCGTCCTCAATCCTCAAACATCAATCCTCAACCCTCAATCTTCAATCATCAATACTCAATCCTCAATCCTCAATCCGCAATCCTCAATCCTCAATCCTCAATCCTCAACATTCAACACACGACCCTCAACCATCAATCCACAATACTCAACCATCAATCCTCAATTCTCAATACTCAGTAGAATATCCTGAATTCCCATGATTCAATACTCAATCCTCAATATTCAATAATCAAATCTCAATCCTCAAACATCAACTCTCAACACTCAATCCTCAATACTCAGTCCTCTCTCTTCAATCCTACATCCCCAATCGTCAATCCTCAAGCGTCAATCCTCAATCCTCAATCCTCAACCCTCAATCCTCAGTCCTCAAACCTCAATCCGGAATCCTCAATCCTGAATCCTCAATCTTCAGCCGTCAGTCCTCAACAATCAATTCTCAATCCTCAATCCTCAAGCTTCAATCCTCAATCCTCAATCCGCAATCCTCAATCCTCAATCTTCAGTCCTGAATCCTCAATACTCAATCCTCAATCCTCAAACTTCAATCCTCAGTCCCAAATCCTCAATCCTCAATCCTCAATCCTCAACCCTCAATCCTCAGTCCTCAAACCTCAATCCGGAATCCTCAATCCTGAATCCTCAATCTTCAGCCGTCAGTCCTCAACAATCAATTCTCAATCCTCAATCCTCAATCTTCAATCCTCAATCCTCAATCCGCAATCCTCGATCCTCAATCGTCAATCCTCAATCCTCAATCCTCAATCCTCAATCCTCAATCCTCAATCATCAATCGTCAATCTTCAATCCTCAATACTCAGTATTCAATACTCAATCCTCAATCATCAATCCTCAATCTTCAATCCTCAATCCTCAATCCTCAATCCTCAATCCTCAATCCTCAGTAATCAATCCGCAATCTTCAATACTCAATCGTCAATCCTCATTCCTCTATCCTCAATCCTCAATCCTCGTTCCTCAAACCTCAATCCTCAAACCTCAGTACTCACACTCAATTCTCAATCCTCAATCCTCAATCCTCAATCCTCAATCTTCAATCCTCAATAATCAATCTCCAATCCTAGATCCTCAATCCCCAATACTCAATCCTTAATCCTCAATCTTCAATCCTCAGACTTCAAACATCAATACTCAACCCTCAGACCTCGTCCTCAATCCACAACCCTCAATCCTCAATCCTCAATATTCAATCATTAACATTCAATCTTCAATCCTCAATCCTCAATCCTCAACCCTCAATCCTCAATGTTCAATCCTCAATACCCAATCCTCAGTCTTCAATCCTCAATCCTCAATCCTCAATCCTCAATCCTCAGACCTCAAACCTCAATCCTGAATCCTCAATCCTGAATCCTCAATCCTGATTCCTCTATCTTCAGCCCTGAGTCCACAACAATCAGTTGTCAATCCTCAATCCTGAATAGAATATCCTCAATTCACAGCTTTCAATACTCAATACTCAATGTGCAATCTACAGATCTCTATCCACAAGCATCAATTCTTATCACTCAACCCTCAATACTCAGTCCCTAATCCTCAATCTTCAATCCTCAATCCCCAATCCTCAATCCTCAATCCTCAATCTTAACCTTCTATCCTCAATACTCAATCTTCAATCCTCAATACTCAATCTTCAATCCTCAATCCTCAATCCTCAATCCTCAATCCACAATCCTCAATACACAATCGTCAATCTTCAATCCTCAATACTCAAACTTCAATCCTCAATCCTCAATCCTCAATCCTCAACCGTCAGTCCTCGTCCTGAGTCCACAACCCTCAATCCTCAATACTCAATCTTCAATCCTCAATACTCAATCTTCAATCCTCAATCCTCAATCCTCAATCCCCAATCCTCAATCCTCAATTCTCAATCCTCAATCCTCAGTCCTCAGTCCTCAAACCTCAATCCTCAACCCTCAGCCCTCATCCTCAATCCTCAATCCTCAATCCTCAATCCTCAATCTTCAATCCTCTATACTCAATCTTCAATCCTCAATCCTCAGTCCTCAATCTTCAATCCTCAGTGCTCAATCCTCAATCCTCAATCCTCAGTCCTCAATCCTCAATCCTCAATCCTCAAACCTCAATTCTCAACCGTCAGTCCTCGTCCTCAAACCTCAACCCTCAATCCTCAATCCTCAATCTTCAATCATCAATACTCAATCTTCAATCCTCAATCTTCAATCCTCAATCCTCAATCGTCAATCTTCAATCCTCAATCCTCAATCCTCAATCCTCAATCCTCAATCCTCATTCTTCAATCCTCAATACCCAATCCTCAGTCTTCAATCCTCAATCCTCAAACCTCAATCCGGAATCCTCAATCCTGAATCCTCAATCTTCAGCCGTCAGTCCTCAACAATCAATTCTCAATCCACAATCCTCAATCTTCAATCCTCAATCCTCAATCCCCAATCCTCAATCCTCAATCTTCAATCCTCAATACTCAATCCCCAATCCTCAATCCTCAATCCTCAATCCCCAATCCTCAATCCTCAATTCTCAATCCTCAATCCTCAGTCCTCAGTCCTCAAACCTCAATCCTCAACCCTCAGCCCTCATTCTCAATCCTCAATCCTCAATCCTCAATCTTCAATCCTCAATACTCAATCTTCAAACCTCAATCCTCAGTCCTCAATCTTCAATCCTCAATGCTCAATCCTCAATCTTCAATCATCAATACTCAATCTTCAATCCGCAATCCTCAATCCTCAATCCCCAATCCTCAATCCTCAATCCTCAACCCTCAACCCTCAATCTTCAATCCTCAATCCTCAATCCTCAATCCTCAATCCTCAATCCTCAATCCTCAATCTTCAATCCTCTATACTCAATCTTCAATCCTCAATCCTCAGTCCTCAATCTTCAATCCTCAGTGCTCAATCCTCAATCCTCAATCCTCAGTCCTCAATCCTCAATCCTCAATCCTCAAACCTCAATTCTCAACCGTCAGTCCTCGTCCTCAAACCTCAACCCTCAATCCTCAATCCTCAATCTTCAATCATCAATACTCAATCTTCAATCCTCAATCTTCAATCCTCAATCCTCAATCGTCAATCTTCAATCCTCAATACTCAATCTTCAATCCTCAATCCTCAATCCTCAATCCTCAATCCTCATTCTTCAATCCTCAATACACAATCCTCAATCTTCAATCCTCAATCCTCAATCCTCAATCCTCAGTCCTCCATCCTCAATCCTCAATCCTCAATCCTCAATCCTCAATCTTCAATCCTCAATACTCAATCTTCAATCCTCAATCCTCAGTCCTCAGTCCTCAAACCTCAATCCTCAACCCTCAGCCCTCATCCTCAATCCTCAGTCCTCAATCCTCAATCTTCAATCCTCAATACTCAATCTTCAAACCTCAATCCTCAGTCCTCAATCTTCAATCCTCAATGCTCAATCCTCAATCCTCAATCCTCAATCCTCAATCCTCATTCTTCAATCCTCAATACCCAATCCTCAGTCTTCAATCCTCAATCCTCAAACCTCAATCCGGAATCCTCAATCCTGAATCCTCAATCTTCAGCCGTCAGTCCTCTACAATCAATTCTCAATCCTCAATCCTCAATCTTCAATCCTCAATCCTCGATCCGCAGTCCTCAACCTTCAATCTTCAGTCCTCAATACACAATCTTCAATCCTCAATCCTCAATCCTCAATCCTCAATCCTCAATCCTCAATCCTCAATCCTCAATCCTCAATCATCAATCGTCAATCTTCAATCCTCAATACTCAAACTTCAATCCTCAATCCTCAATCCTCAATCCTCAACCGTCAGTCCTCGTCCTGAGTCCACAACCCTCAATCCTCAATACTCAATCTTCAATCCTCAATACTCAATCTTCAATCCTCAATCCTCAATCCTCAATCCCCAATCCTCAATCCTCAATTCTCAATCCTCAATCCTCAGTCCTCAGTCCTCAAACCTCAATCCTCAACCCTCAGCCCTCATCCTCAATCCTCAATCCTCAATCCTCAATCTTCAATCCTCTATACTCAATCTTCAATCCTCAATCCTCAGTCCTCAATCTTCAATCCTCAGTGCTCAATCCTCAATCCTCAATCCTCAGTCCTCAATCCTCAATCCTCAATCCTCAAACCTCAATTCTCAACCGTCAGTCCTCGTCCTCAAACCTCAACCCTCAATCCTCAATCCTCAATCTTCAATCATCAATACTCAATCTTCAATCCTCAATCTTCAATCCTCAATCCTCAATCGTCAATCTTCAATCCTCAATCCTCAATCCTCAATCCTCAATCCTCAATCCTCATTCTTCAATCCTCAATACCCAATCCTCAGTCTTCAATCCTCAATCCTCAAACCTCAATCCGGAATCCTCAATCCTGAATCCTCAATCTTCAGCCGTCAGTCCTCAACAATCAATTCTGAATCCACAATCCTCAATCTTCAATCCTCAATCCTCAATCCCCAATCCTCAATCCTCAATCTTCAATCCTCAATACTCAATCCTCAATCCTCAATCCTCAATCCTCAATCCCCAATCCTCAATCCTCAATTCTCAATCCTCAATCCTCAGTCCTCAGTCCTCAAACCTCAATCCTCAACCCTCAGCCATCATCCTCAATCCTCAATCCTCAATCCTCAATCTTCAATCCTCAATACTCAATCTTCAAACCTCAATCCTCAGTCCTCAATCTTCAACCCTGAATGCTCAATCCTCAATCCTCAATCCTCAATCCTCAATCCTCATTCTTCAATCCTCAATACCCAATCCTCAGTCTTCATTCCTCAATCCTCAAACCTCAATCCGGAATCCTCAATCCTGAATCCTCAATCTTCAGCCGTCAGTCCTCAACAATCAATTCTCAATCCACAATCCTCAATCTTCAATCCTCAATCCTCAATCCCCAATCCTCAATCCTCAATCTTCAATCCTCAATACTCAATCCCCAATCCTCAATCCTCAATCCTCAATCCCCAATCCTCAATCCTCAATTCTCAATCCTCAATCCTCAGTCCTCAGTCCTCAAACCTCAATCCTCAACCCTCAGCCCTCATCCTCAATCCTCAATCCTCAATCCTCAATCTTCAATCCTCAATACTCAATCTTCAAACCTCAATCCTCAGTCCTCAATCTTCAATCCTCAATGCTCAATCCTCAATCCTCAATCCTCAGACCTCAATCCTCAATCCTCAATAGAATATCCTCAATTCACAGTTTTCAATACTCAATCCCCATTCTTCAATCTTCAAATCTCAATCCACAAACATCAATTCTCATCACTCTACCCTCAACACTCAGTCCTCAATCTTCAATCCTCAATCCTCAATCCTCAATCCTCAATGTTCAATCCTCAATACTCAATCTTCAATCATCAACCCTCAATTCTCAATCCTCAATACTCAATACTCAATCGTCAATCGTCAATCCCCAATCCTCAACCTTGAATCCTCAATCCTCAATCCTCAATCCTCAATCCTCAATCCTCAATCTTCAATCATCAATACTCAATCTTCAATCCTCAATCCTCAATCCTCAATCCCCAATCCTCAATCCTCAATCCTCAACCCTCAACCCTCAATCTTCAATCCTCAATCCTCAATCGTCAATCTTCAATCCTCAATTCTCAATCTTCAATCCTCAATCCTCAATCCTCAATCCTCAATCCTCATTCTTCAATCCTCAATACACAATCCTCAATCTTCAATCCTCAATCCTCAATCCTCAATTCTCAGTCCTCAATCCTCAATCCTCAGACCTCAAACATCAGTACTCAACCCTCAGTTCTCGTCCTCAATCCACAACCCTCAATTCTCAATACTCAGTCCTCAAACCTCAATCATCAATCCTCAGACCTCAATCCTCAACCGTCAGTCCCCGTCCTCAATCCTCAAACATCAATCCTCAACCCTCAATCTTCAATCATCAATACTCAATCCTCAATCCTCAATCCGCAATCCTCAATCCTCAATCCTCAATCCTCAACATTCAACACACGACCCTCAACCATCAATCCACAATACTCAACCATCAATCCCCAATTCTCAATACTCAGTAGAATATCCTGAATTCCCATGATTCAATACTCAAGCCTCAATATTCAATAATCAAATCTCAATCCTCAAACATCAACTCTCAACACGCAATCCTCAATACTCAGTCCTCTCTCTTCAATCCTACATCCCCAATCGTCAATACTCAAGCGTCAATCCTCAATCCTCAATCCTCAACCCCCAATCCTCAGTCCTCAAACCTCAATCCGGAATCCCCAATCCTGAATCCTCAATCTTCAGCCGTCAGTCCTCAACAATCAATTCTCAATCCTCAATCCTCAATCCTCGACCCTCAATCCTCAGTCCTCAAACTTCAATCCTCAACCCTCAGCCCTCATCCTCAATCCTCAATCCTCAATCCTCAATCCTCAATCTTCAATCCACAATACTCAATCTTCAATCCTCAATCCTCAGTCCTCAATCTTCAATCCTCAGTGCTCAATCCTCAATCCACAATCCTCAGTCCTCAATCCTCAATCCTCAATCCTCAAACCTCAATTCTCAACCGTCAGTCCTCGTCCTCAAACCTCAACCCTCAATCCTCAATCCTCAATCTTCAATCCTCAATCCTCAATCCTCAATCTTCAATCCTCAATCCTCAATACTCAATCCTCAATCCTCAATCCTCAATCCTCAATCCCCAATCCTCAATCCTCAATTCTCAATCCTCAATCCTCAGTCCTCAGTCCTCAAACCTCAATCCTCAACCCTCAGCCCTCATCCTCAATCCTCAATCCTCAATCCTCAATCTTCAATCCTCAATCCTCAATCTTCAATCCTCAATCCTCAATCGTCAATCTTCAATCCTCAATACTCAATCTTCAATCCTCAATCCTCAATCCTCAATCCTCAATCCTCATTCTTCAATCCTCAATACCCAATCCTCAGTCTTCAATCCTCAATCCTCAAACCTCAATCCGGAATCCTCAATCCTGAATCCTCAATCTTCAGCCGTCAGTCCTCAACAATCAATTCTCAATCCACAATACTCAATCTTCAATCCTCAATCCTCAATCCCCAATCCTCAATCCTCAATCTTCAATCCTCAATACTCAATCCCCAATCCTCAATCCTCAATCCTCAATCCCCAATCCTCAATCCTCAATTCTCAATCCTCAATCCTCAGTCCTCAGTCCTCAAACCTCAATCCTCAACCCTCAGCCCTCATTCTCAATCCTCAATCCTCAATCCTCAATCTTCAATCCTCAATACTCAATCTTCAAACCTCAATCCTCAGTCCTCAATCTTCAATCCTCAATGCTCAATCCTCAATCTTCAATCATCAATACTCAATCTTCAATCCGCAATTCTCAATCCTCAATCCCCAATCCTCAATCCTCAATCCTCAACCCTCAACCCTCAATCTTCAATCCTCAATCCTCAATCCTCAATCCTCAATCCTCAATCCTCAATCTTCAATCCTCTATACTCAATCTTCAATCCTCAATCCTCAGTCCTCAATCTTCAATCCTCAGTGCTCAATCCTCAATCCTCAATCCTCAGTCCTCAATCCTCAATCCTCAATCCTCAAACCTCAATTCTCAACCGTCAGTCCTCGTCCTCAAACCTCAACCCTCAATCCTCAATCCTCAATCTTCAATCATCAATACTCAATCTTCAATCCTCAATCTTCAATCCTCAATCCTCAATCGTCAATCTTCAATCCTCAATACTCAATCTTCAATCCTCAATCCTCAATCCTCAATCCTCAATCCTCATTCTTCAATCCTCAATACACAATCCTCAATCTTCAATCCTCAATCCTCAATCCTCAATCCTCAGTCCTCCATCCTCAATCCTCAATCCTCAATCCTCAATCCTCAATCCTCAATCCTCAATCCTCAATCCTCAATCCTCAATCATCAATCGTCAATCTTCAATCCTCAATACTCAAACTTCAATCCTCAATCCTCAATCCTCAATCCTCAACCGTCAGTCCTCGTCCTGAGTCCACAACCCTCAATCCTCAATACTCAATCTTCAATCCTCAATACTCAATCTTCAATCCTCAATCCTCAATCCTCAATCCCCAATCCTCAATCCTCAATTCTCAATCCTCAATCCTCAGTCCTCAGTCCTCAAACCTCAATCCTCAACCCTCAGCCCTCATCCTCAATCCTCAATCCTCAATCCTCAATCTTCAATCCTCTATACTCAATCTTCAATCCTCAATCCTCAGTCCTCAATCTTCAATCCTCAGTGCTCAATCCTCAATCCTCAATCCTCAGTCCTCAATCCTCAATCCTCAATCCTCAAACCTCAATTCTCAACCGTCAGTCCTCGTCCTCAAACCTCAACCCTCAATCCTCAATCCTCAATCTTCAATCATCAATACTCAATCTTCAATCCTCAATCTTCAATCCTCAATCCTCAATCGTCAATCTTCAATCCTCAATCCTCAATCCTCAATCCTCAATCCTCAATCCTCATTCTTCAATCCTCAATACCCAATCCTCAGTCTTCAATCCTCAATCCTCAAACCTCAATCCGGAATCCTCAATCCTGAATCCTCAATCTTCAGCCGTCAGTCCTCAACAATCAATTCTGAATCCACAATCCTCAATCTTCAATCCTCAATCCTCAATCCCCAATCCTCAATCCTCAATCTTCAATCCTCAATACTCAATCCTCAATCCTCAATCCTCAATCCTCAATCCCCAATCCTCAATCCTCAATTCTCAATCCTCAATCCTCAGTCCTCAGTCCTCAAACCTCAATCCTCAACCCTCAGCCATCATCCTCAATCCTCAATCCTCAATCCTCAATCTTCAATCGTCAATACTCAATCTTCAAACCTCAATCCTCAGTCCTCAATCTTCAACCCTCAATGCTCAATCCTCAATCCTCAATCCTCAATCCTCAATCCTCATTCTTCAATCCTCAATACCCAATCCTCAGTCTTCAATCCTCAATCCTCAAACCTCAATCCGGAATCCTCAATCCTGAATCCTCAATCTTCAGCCGTCAGTCCTCAACAATCAATTCTCAATCCACAATCCTCAATCTTCAATCCTCAATCCTCAATCCCCAATCCTCAATCCTCAATCTTCAATCCTCAATACTCAATCCCCAATCCTCAATCCTCAATCCTCAATCCCCAATCCTCAATCCTCAATTCTCAATCCTCAATCCTCAGTCCTCAGTCCTCAAACCTCAATCCTCAACCCTCAGCCCTCATCCTCAATCCTCAATCCTCAATCCTCAATCTTCAATCCTCAATACTCAATCTTCAAACCTCAATCCTCAGTCCTCAATCTTCAATCCTCAATGCTCAATCCTCAATCCTCAATCCTCAGACCTCAATCCTCAATCCTCAATAGAATATCCTCAATTCACAGTTTTCAATACTCAATCCCCATTCTTCAATCTTCAAATCTCAATCCACAAACATCAATTCTCATCACTCTACCCTCAACACTCAGTCCTCAATCTTCAATCCTCAATCCTCAATCCTCAATCCTCAATGTTCAATCCTCAATACTCAATCTTCAATCATCAACCCTCAATTCTCAATCCTCAATACTCAATACTCAATCGTCAATCGTCAATCCCCAATCCTCAACCTTGAATCCTCAATCCTCAATCCTCAATCCTCAATCCTCAATCCTCAATCTTCAATCATCAATACTCAATCTTCAATCCTCAATCCTCAATCCTCAATCCCCAATCCTCAATCCTCAATCCTCAACCCTCAACCCTCAATCTTCAATCCTCAATCGTCAATCGTCAATCTTCAATCCTCAATTCTCAATCTTCAATCCTCAATCCTCAATCCTCAATCCTCAATCCTCATTCTTCAATCCTCAATACACAATCCTCAATCTTCAATCCTCAATCCTCAATCCTCAATTCTCAGTCCTCAATCCTCAATCCTCAGACCTCAAACATCAGTACTCAACCCTCAGTTCTCGTCCTCAATCCACAACCCTCAATTCTCAATACTCAGTCCTCAAACCTCAATCATCAATCCTCAGACCTCAATCCTCAACCGTCAGTCCCCGTCCTCAATCCTCAAACATCAATCCTCAACCCTCAATCTTCAATCATCAATACTCAATCCTCAATCCTCAATCCGCAATCCTCAATCCTCAACCCTCAATCCTCAACATTCAACACACGACCCTCAACCATCAATCCACAATACTCAACCATCAATCCCCAATTCTCAATACTCAGTAGAATATCCTGAATTCCCATGATTCAATACTCAATCCTCAATATTCAATAATCAAATCTCAATCCTCAAACATCAACTCTCAACACGCAATCCTCAATACTCAGTCCTCTCTCTTCAATCCTACATCCCCAATCGTCAATACTCAAGCGTCAATCCTCAATCCTCAATCCTCAACCCCCAATCCTCAGTCCTCAAACCTCAATCCGGAATCCCCAATCCTGAATCCTCAATATTCAGCCGTCAGTCCTCAACAATCAATTCTCAATCCTCAATCCTCAATCCTCGACCCTCAATCCTCAGTCCTCAAACTTCAATCCTCAACCCTCAGCCCTCATCCTCAATCCTCAATCCTCAATCCTCAATCCTCAATCTTCAATCCACAATACTCAATCTTCAATCCTCAATCCTCAGTCCTCAATCTTCAATCCTCAGTGCTCAATCCTCAATCCACAATCCTCAGTCCTCAATCCTCAATCCTCAATCCTCAAACCTCAATTCTCAACCGTCAGTCCTCGTCCTCAAACCTCAACCCTCAATCCTCAATCCTCAATCTTCAATCCTCAATCCTCAATCCTCAATCTTCAATCCTCAATCCTCAATACTCAATCCTCAATCCTCAATCCTCAATCCTCAATCCCCAATCCTCAATCCTCAATTCTCAATCCTCAATCCTCAGTCCTCAGTCCTCAAACCTCAATCCTCAACCCTCAGCCCTCATCCTCAATCCTCAATCCTCAATCCTCAATCTTCAATCCTCAATCCTCAATCTTCAATCCTCAATCCTCAATCGTCAATCTTCAATCCTCAATACTCAATCTTCAATCCTCAATCCTCAATCCTCAGTAATCAATCCGCAATCTTCAATACTCAATCGTCAATCCTCATTCCTCTATCCTCAATCCTCAATCCTCGTTCCTCAAACCTCAATCCTCAAACCTCAGTACTCACACTCAATTCTCAATCCTCAATCCTCAATCCTCAATCCTCAATCTTCAATCCTCAATAATCAATCTCCAATCCTAGATCCTCAATCCCCAATACTCAATCCTTAATCCTCAATCTTCAATCCTCAGACTTCAAACATCAATACTCAACCCTCAGACCTCGTCCTCAATCCACAACCCTCAATCCTCAATCCTCAATATTCAATCATTAACATTCAATCTTCAATCCTCAATCCTCAATCCTCAACCCTCAATCCTCAATGTTCAATCCTCAATACCCAATCCTCAGTCTTCAATCCTCAATCCTCAATCCTCAATCCTCAATCCTCAGACCTCAAACCTCAATCCTGAATCCTCAATCCTGAATCCTCAATCCTGATTCCTCTATCTTCAGCCCTGAGTCCACAACAATCAGTTGTCAATCCTCAATCCTGAATAGAATATCCTCAATTCACAGCTTTCAATACTCAATACTCAATGTGCAATCTACAGATCTCTATCCACAAGCATCAATTCTTATCACTCAACCCTCAATACTCAGTCCCTAATCCTCAATCTTCAATCCTCAATCCCCAATCCTCAATCCTCAATCCTCAATCTTAACCTTCTATCCTCAATACTCAATCTTCAATCCTCAATACTCAATCTTCAATCCTCAATCCTCAATCCTCAATCCTCAATCCACAATCCTCAATACACAATCGTCAATCTTCAATCCTCAATACTCAAACTTCAATCCTCAATCCTCAATCCTCAATCCTCAACCGTCAGTCCTCGTCCTGAGTCCACAACCCTCAATCCTCAATACTCAATCTTCAATCCTCAATACTCAATCTTCAATCCTCAATCCTCAATCCTCAATCCCCAATCCTCAATCCTCAATTCTCAATCCTCAATCCTCAGTCCTCAGTCCTCAAACCTCAATCCTCAACCCTCAGCCCTCATCCTCAATCCTCAATCCTCAATCCTCAATCCTCAATCTTCAATCCTCTATACTCAATCTTCAATCCTCAATCCTCAGTCCTCAATCTTCAATCCTCAGTGCTCAATCCTCAATCCTCAATCCTCAGTCCTCAATCCTCAATCCTCAATCCTCAAACCTCAATTCTCAACCGTCAGTCCTCGTCCTCAAACCTCAACCCTCAATCCTCAATCCTCAATCTTCAATCATCAATACTCAATCTTCAATCCTCAATCTTCAATCCTCAATCCTCAATCGTCAATCTTCAATCCTCAATCCTCAATCCTCAATCCTCAATCCTCAATCCTCATTCTTCAATCCTCAATACCCAATCCTCAGTCTTCAATCCTCAATCCTCAAACCTCAATCCGGAATCCTCAATCCTGAATCCTCAATCTTCAGCCGTCAGTCCTCAACAATCAATTCTCAATCCACAATCCTCAATCTTCAATCCTCAATCCTCAATCCCCAATCCTCAATCCTCAATCTTCAATCCTCAATACTCAATCCCCAATCCTCAATCCTCAATCCTCAATCCCCAATCCTCAATCCTCAATTCTCAATCCTCAATCCTCAGTCCTCAGTCCTCAAACCTCAATCCTCAACCCTCAGCCCTCATTCTCAATCCTCAATCCTTAATCCTCAATCTTCAATCCTCAATACTCAATCTTCAAACCTCAATCCTCAGTCCTCAATCTTCAATCCTCAATGCTCAATCCTCAATCTTCAATCATCAATACTCAATCTTCAATCCGCAATCCTCAATCCTCAATCCCCAATCCTCAATCCTCAATCCTCAACCCTCAACCCTCAATCTTCAATCCTCAATCCTCAATCCTCAATCCTCAATCCTCAATCCTCAATCCTCAATCTTCAATCCTCTATACTCAATCTTCAATCCTCAATCCTCAGTCCTCAATCTTCAATCCTCAGTGCTCAATCCTCAATCCTCAATCCTCAGTCCTCAATCCTCAATCCTCAATCCTCAAACCTCAATTCTCAACCGTCAGTCCTCGTCCTCAAACCTCAACCCTCAATCCTCAATCCTCAATCTTCAATCATCAATACTCAATCTTCAATCCTCAATCTTCAATCCTCAATCCTCAATCGTCAATCTTCAATCCTCAATACTCAATCTTCAATCCTCAATCCTCAATCCTCAATCCTCAATCCTCATTCTTCAATCCTCAATACACAATCCTCAATCTTCAATCCTCAATCCTCAATCCTCAATCCTCAGTCCTCCATCCTCAATCCTCAATCCTCAATCCTCAATCCTCAATCTTCAATCCTCAATACTCAATCTTCAATCCTCAATCCTCAGTCCTCAGTCCTCAAACCTCAATCCTCAACCCTCAGCCCTCATCCTCAATCCTCAGTCCTCAATCCTCAATCTTCAATCCTCAATACTCAATCTTCAAACCTCAATCCTCAGTCCTCAATCTTCAATCCTCAATGCTCAATCCTCAATCCTCAATCCTCAATCCTCAATCCTCATTCTTCAATCCTCAATACCCAATCCTCAGTCTTCAATCCTCAATCCTCAAACCTCAATCCGGAATCCTCAATCCTGAATCCTCAATCTTCAGCCGTCAGTCCTCTACAATCAATTCTCAATCCTCAATCCTCAATCTTCAATCCTCAATCCTCGATCCGCAGTCCTCAACCTTCAATCTTCAGTCCTCAATACACAATCTTCAATCCTCAATCCTCAATCCTCAATCCTCAATCCTCAATCCTCAATCCTCAATCCTCAATCCTCAATCATCAATCGTCAATCTTCAATCCTCAATACTCAAACTTCAATCCTCAATCCTCAATCCTCAATCCTCAACCGTCAGTCCTCGTCCTGAGTCCACAACCCTCAATCCTCAATACTCAATCTTCAATCCTCAATACTCAATCTTCAATCCTCAATCCTCAATCCTCAATCCCCAATCCTCAATCCTCAATTCTCAATCCTCAATCCTCAGTCCTCAGTCCTCAAACCTCAATCCTCAACCCTCAGCCCTCATCCTCAATCCTCAATCCTCAATCCTCAATCTTCAATCCTCTATACTCAATCTTCAATCCTCAATCCTCAGTCCTCAATCTTCAATCCTCAGTGCTCAATCCTCAATCCTCAATCCTCAGTCCTCAATCCTCAATCCTCAATCCTCAAACCTCAATTCTCAACCGTCAGTCCTCGTCCTCAAACCTCAACCCTCAATCCTCAATCCTCAATCTTCAATCATCAATACTCAATCTTCAATCCTCAATCTTCAATCCTCAATCCTCAATCGTCAATCTTCAATCCTCAATCCTCAATCCTCAATCCTCAATCCTCAATCCTCATTCTTCAATCCTCAATACCCAATCCTCAGTCTTCAATCCTCAATCCTCAAACCTCAATCCGGAATCCTCAATCCTGAATCCTCAATCTTCAGCCGTCAGTCCTCAACAATCAATTCTGAATCCACAATCCTCAATCTTCAATCCTCAATCCTCAATCCCCAATCCTCAATCCTCAATCTTCAATCCTCAATACTCAATCCTCAATCCTCAATCCTCAATCCTCAATCCCCAATCCTCAATCCTCAATTCTCAATCCTCAATCCTCAGTCCTCAGTCCTCAAACCTCAATCCTCAACCCTCAGCCATCATCCTCAATCCTCAATCCTCAATCCTCAATCTTCAATCCTCAATACTCAATCTTCAAACCTCAATCCTCAGTCCTCAATCTTCAACCCTCAATGCTCAATCCTCAATCCTCAATCCTCAATCCTCAATCCTCATTCTTCAATCCTCAATACCCAATCCTCAGTCTTCATTCCTCAATCCTCAAACCTCAATCCGGAATCCTCAATCCTGAATCCTCAATCTTCAGCCGTCAGTCCTCAACAATCAATTCTCAATCCACAATCCTCAATCTTCAATCCTCAATCCTCAATCCCCAATCCTCAATCCTCAATCTTCAATCCTCAATACTCAATCCCCAATCCTCAATCCTCAATCCTCAATCCCCAATCCTCAATCCTCAATTCTCAATCCTCAATCCTCAGTCCTCAGTCCTCAAACCTCAATCCTCAACCCTCAGCCCTCATCCTCAATCCTCAATCCTCAATCCTCAATCTTCAATCCTCAATACTCAATCTTCAAACCTCAATCCTCAGTCCTCAATCTTCAATCCTCAATGCTCAATCCTCAATCCTCAATCCTCAGACCTCAATCCTCAATCCTCAATAGAATATCCTCAATTCACAGTTTTCAATACTCAATCCCCATTCTTCAATCTTCAAATCTCAATCCACAAACATCAATTCTCATCACTCTACCCTCAACACTCAGTCCTCAATCTTCAATCCTCAATCCTCAATCCTCAATCCTCAATGTTCAATCCTCAATACTCAATCTTCAATCATCAACCCTCAATTCTCAATCCTCAATACTCAATACTCAATCGTCAATCGTCAATCCCCAATCCTCAACCTTGAATCCTCAATCCTCAATCCTCAATCCTCAATCCTCAATCCTCAATCTTCAATCATCAATACTCAATCTTCAATCCTCAATCCTCAATCCTCAATCCCCAATCCTCAATCCTCAATCCTCAACCCTCAACCCTCAATCTTCAATCCTCAATCCTCAATCGTCAATCTTCAATCCTCAATTCTCAATCTTCAATCCTCAATCCTCAATCCTCAATCCTCAATCCTCATTCTTCAATCCTCAATACACAATCCTCAATCTTCAATCCTCAATCCTCAATCCTCAATTCTCAGTCCTCAATCCTCAATCCTCAGACCTCAAACATCAGTACTCAACCCTCAGTTCTCGTCCTCAATCCACAACCCTCAATTCTCAATACTCAGTCCTCAAACCTCAATCATCAATCCTCAGACCTCAATCCTCAACCGTCAGTCCCCGTCCTCAATCCTCAAACATCAATCCTCAACCCTCAATCTTCAATCATCAATACTCAATCCTCAATCCTCAATCCGCAATCCTCAATCCTCAATCCTCAATCCTCAACATTCAACACACGACCCTCAACCATCAATCCACAATACTCAACCATCAATCCCCAATTCTCAATACTCAGTAGAATATCCTGAATTCCCATGATTCAATACTCAAGCCTCAATATTCAATAATCAAATCTCAATCCTCAAACATCAACTCTCAACACGCAATCCTCAATACTCAGTCCTCTCTCTTCAATCCTACATCCCCAATCGTCAATACTCAAGCGTCAATCCTCAATCCTCAATCCTCAACCCCCAATCCTCAGTCCTCAAACCTCAATCCGGAATCCCCAATCCTGAATCCTCAATCTTCAGCCGTCAGTCCTCAACAATCAATTCTCAATCCTCAATCCTCAATCCTCGACCCTCAATCCTCAGTCCTCAAACTTCAATCCTCAACCCTCAGCCCTCATCCTCAATCCTCAATCCTCAATCCTCAATCCTCAATCTTCAATCCACAATACTCAATCTTCAATCCTCAATCCTCAGTCCTCAATCTTCAATCCTCAGTGCTCAATCCTGAATCCACAATCCTCAGTCCTCAATCCTCAATCCTCAATCCTCAAACCTCAATTCTCAACCGTCAGTCCTCGTCCTCAAACCTCAACCCTCAATCCTCAATCCTCAATCTTCAATCCTCAATCCTCAATCCTCAATCTTCAATCCTCAATCCTCAATACTCAATCCTCAATCCTCAATCCTCAATCCTCAATCCCCAATCCTCAATCCTCAATTCTCAATCCTCAATCCTCAGTCCTCAGTCCTCAAACCTCAATCCTCAACCCTCAGCCCTCATCCTCAATCCTCAATCCTCAATCCTCAATCTTCAATCCTCAATCCTCAATCTTCAATCCTCAATCCTCAATCGTCAATCTTCAATCCTCAATACTCAATCTTCAATCCTCAATCCTCAATCCTCAATCCTCAATCCTCATTCTTCAATCCTCAATACCCAATCCTCAGTCTTCAATCCTCAATCCTCAAACCTCAATCCGGAATCCTCAATCCTGAATCCTCAATCTTCAGCCGTCAGTCCTCAACAATCAATTCTCAATCCACAATACTCAATCTTCAATCCTCAATCCTCAATCCCCAATCCTCAATCCTCAATCTTCAATCCTCAATACTCAATCCCCAATCCTCAATCCT